>NC_044035.1:326450537-326750579 GCF_901765095.1 Microcaecilia unicolor
CCATTTCTGACACAAATGAAATGGGCGCTAGCAAGGTTTTCCTTGGAGTGTGTATGTTTGAGAGAGTGTATGTGAGAGTGACTGTGTGTGAGAGAGAGAGTGAATGTGTGTGTGTGTGTGCTCCTCGGAAGAAAAAAAAACCCGTCTGTGCTTGGTTTTGAGTGTATGGGAATGACGGCTGTGTTGGGGAGTGGAAACAGAGATTAACCAATGGGCTTCCTTGCTCATGTGTAGTAATCGTCGTGCACCATGGCCGGAGTCGGAGAGGAGAGGGAGGGCGTTGGAACGGTGAGCGAGTGGCTGCGGGAGGGTGGGTGAGGGGGACTGTGGGCGGTGGGACGGGGTCCAGCGCCGATGTTGGTTGGTTTTGAGTGTATAGGAATGACGGCTGCATTGGGGAGTGGAAACAGAGATTACTCAATGGCAATCCAATTTGTTGAGTGTCATGCTCCGCCCTCAACGTCATCATGTTGTGACGCGGGGGCGGGGCATACACTCATGCGATCTTGCAACTACAAATGTAGAATGTTGGAGGTGTCTTTTATATAGAGAGATTCTTGTATCCCACATCCAAAACAAGTTTCGGTTCAATGTGGCTTACAATTATCAATTAGATGTTACATTCTTTTGTGATTATCATTACATTACAACCAGTGTTCGACATTTGTATCATGAGTAGTTAGCCATAAATTTCTTGAGAGATAGGTTTTTTAGGCTTTTCCTGAACATTAGGTATTCGTTAATGCTTCTTATGTCCTTGGGGATCGAGTTCCACCATTAGAATCCAGGTAGCTAAATCCAGTTGTATAAAAACAGGAGTGTAGGAAGGGGTCTAGGCTTTTTTTCCTAAAGAGTCTAGCAAAGAGGAAAATATAGTGTTAAAAGTGGTCAGTTTTCAACCCTGGGGCCCATCAGGACCTTAATCTTCCACCTAAGAGACTAAGGAGGAGAAGTGAGGGAGAGGGAAAATCTAAGATTGTGGCCTGTTCCTACAAGAAGAAGAAAGAAGAGGGGTGATGAAAGACTTGAAATTAAACCCACAATATTGGGCGTTCAACTATAGGGGAGCTTGGAGTGGTCTCTGTACACTTCAGCGCTTCAGCAACTGTGTGAAAGATGATAAGTACATTGTGTTTCTCTACATTGGATACTGGATGTTAAAGAATGCTGGCTTTTGCAGTTAGAGACTGTTTTTGATCTAGGGGGTTTTTATGTAGGCGTGCTGGAGTTTTAGTGCGTGCTAAAAACAGGCGCACGCTAAATGCGAAAGATGCCATTGTATTTCTACAATGGAGGCGGAGGTTTGAAGCTGGAGAATCAATGCTATACAGCTACTTAAAAGCTAAGTTATATTTACTCAATTGGAAATCTATTATCTGAGAAGTTGGAATTCACCATATAAGAAAAGTTTTATTATTGGGAATTCACTATATAAGTAAAGTTTTATTATTGGTAAAATAAAAATAAAAAGTAATAAGAAAACGGGTTGAATTATGACGAGTTAAACAGCACCATCATTATGTTGAAAAATGACCTGGATGGTTGCGCTGTTAAAAATTCTGAATATCCCCGATTGATTAAATGACGACTGTAGAAATGAGCACACTGTGAAAAGAATTGATTACAGATAAGGATGATTTAAATAGGAGGTGTTAGGGATATTTTGATTACTGGATTGTATTTCTATGGGCATCTTTAGCGTTTACCATGTGCCTATTTTTAGCGTGCACTAAAAACACCAGCGCGCCTACGTAAAAGACTGCCTTAATGACTTATGATTGCTATCAGTTTCAATATTAGCACACTGAATGCAAATATTAACCTACAATTATAGCATGTAAAGTCAATTTTCATGTTAAAACGTTCTAATGCATGTTTTTAAAAAATGTATTAAAAAAAAGCTTGAAACAAAACAAAACAAAAAGTCTGAAAATCAGGGGTAAAAGTCTGACGTTAACTGCAAATTTTTTTCTGATCATCCCTGTTCTGTAGCCTGCTAGTACAATCAGAAATTACAAACTTGACTTGTGTTGTTTATAGTGATTTACACAAGCGTGTCAGTCTCATATTATTGCTTTCTGCATCATTGTGATTTATTATGTGGCAAATATTTCCATGTGAAAGCCATTATCTGTATGTTTCTCACAATCACTATGTAGCCAACGCACTAATCCCACAAAGGAATATGCATGCAGAAACAGGAAATGGAGCGTTTTCCTATGAGTTTATCACATGCAAAGCCATCATGATGTTTGCATTTCAGACAGAGAGGAGGGAACTTTTGTAGCATGAGTCAAAAGTCAGGTTAGTTGAACCAGATCATATTGCATATTTATTATACGTAAAGATAATAGTATCACCCAAATATAAGGAGTGTGAGATAAGATTAGATCTTGAAGTAATGCTGCAGCATTGAGGGCTAAGTGCATCGAGCACCCTCTGCCTGTAGCCTGGGGTCATAGTCCTGGATTCACGGCTTAGGCATGGCAGAGTGGTCAACACTGCAGGAGTTTCTGGGAATTAGGGTCAACCTCCAAGACCCTGCTCAGAGCAATGCTGGAGAAAACATAAGTTCTCATAAGTTGCAAAAAGTGCAGAATGGCTGTTCGTGTGATTTTTAAAGTTAACAAATATGAATCGATCTCGTTTTTCTATTTAGAACTCCCTTTGCTCTTGATAGAGGCATGAGTGCAAATTAAGTCATGCACTGTAATTTATATATTTTTCCAGGGGGAATTGCCTGTCATTGTGGCATGATTTTTTTTCAAACAAAAAATCTAATTGGACACAGTTTCAGCAAAAAGATCTCTACAATAGCAATCATAAGCTGAACATTTCTTGGATTACTAATCAAATGGTATCTATCTTTTTCTATATAAATGGTATCTTTTTATTTTTTATTTTTTATTTTTCTTTTTCTTTCAGCAGAGAAAAGACCTCATAAGTCCTAGCTAGGCGTTGTTGTGTATCATGTACTTGAACGTCAGCATTTTTTGGACTCCGTTTTAATCCTTGGTCTTAAAAAACTCTGCTCATTTGTTATTCAATATCAGACATCTATTTTTCAATATCGGACATTGGAAACAGTATTTAATGTTACTTAGCTTTTAATATCTTGCCCTGAATAACAAATGAGCAGAGTTTTTTAAGACCAAGGATTAAAACGGAGTCCAAAAATGCTGACGTTCAAGTACATGATACACAACAACGCCTAGCTAGGACTTATGAGGTCTTTTCTCTGCTTGAAAGAAAAAAAAAATAAAAAATAAAAATAAAAAGATACCATTTATATAGAAAAAGATAGATACCATTTAATAGTTTGATTAGTAATCCAAGAAATGTTCAGCTTATGATGATTTTTTTTCAACCATTAAACAGTAATAGATTTCACTAGAAACCAGATGTTACTCAGGGGGTCTTTTACTAAAGATTAGCTCGAGTCATCTGCAGCAGGTCCCATAGGAATAATAGGGAATGCTGCTGATAACTTGAGCTAACCTTTAGTAAAAGACCACTCAGTTTCCCCAAATGTTCGGGGAAAAACCTTATTGAAAATGTTTCAGTCATCTTTGATCTATCAGGCAGCTTTAATATGGAATTCACTTCCAGTTCTATAAAATTAACTAATGCTCATCTTCTTTTTAAGAGATTATTGAAAACTTTTTTTATTTCAGAAATGTGTAAACTTTTAATTTTATAATTTGATTTTACTATATTTATTGTAATTCCCAGAGTAAGCTTTGGCTTCTTTTTTGTTTTTGTACCCTACATTAAACTTTTATATGCAGGTAATAAGCCATAATAAGCCTGCAACACAGCAAACCAAAGCTCATTCAACCACTATATCACCTGTATTTGTTTCTACCGGTCTAGGCAATTGCCTTCACGGTACTATGTAAGCCACATTGAGCCTGCAAATAGGTAGGAAAATGGGGATACAAATGTAACAAATAAATAATAATGTATTCTAATCTAATGTAAATGAAAGTGATATGCAGCAACAAGTAAATTCAGTCTTTCCTATTAATGGCTTCTCACCAGTTTTATATATCACACCTGGAGACTCAGGGGCTGATATTCAAAGCGATTTAAGCAGGTAGGAGAAACCTGTCTGCTTAAGAGGCATATTTTCAAAGCACTTAGCCTCCCAAAGTTCCATAGAAACCTATGGAACTTAGCCTCCCAAAGTGCTTTGAAAATATGCCTCTCTATCACTTGTTGCCACCTACCCCCCCCCCCCAATATTCAATGGCACTAAAGTGGGCAGTGCCACTAAATATCGCTTCTGACTACCGTCTAAAAAGGGGCAGGTCAGGGGCGGTACAGTGTTAGGGAAGAGCCTGAGGTTATGTGGGTGCTGGTAATATTCAGGGCCAGCACCCGCATAGCTAAGCAGCCAAATTTAGGACAACTCAAAAGCTGTCCTAACTTTGCCCGACCTAGCTATGTGGGTCCCGGCACTGAATATTGGGCCAGGGCCCACATAACTTTGGTTTTGCTTTCTTTAAAAAAAAAAAAAACGAGCCCCCTCCCACATCCTGACAATGGCCCTCTTTTTCCTTCCCCCTCCTCCAGCCATCCAGGTAGGCCCAACCCCCTGGGCAGCCCCCCTGGGCAGCCCCCCCCTGCCGCCCCCAGGTGTCCAGGTTGACTCTCTTATGCGGCTCTGGCTGAATATCGGCCAGGCCTGCATAAGTTTCGGCAGCCTGTCCACCCCAAATTATCCCCCAACAATCAATGCTGGTGCCCCACATGGCCCGGCACTGAATATTGGATGATAATTTAGCCAGCGATGATCAGAGTTAAAAAAAACCCCACTGACCTCCGCCAGCTGAATATCAGGGGGTCAGTGTTTGCAAGGTCACAACAGAAGATGAGCAAAGATACATGAGCAAAACCACTCGTATGCTGGAGGCACAACTTATAGGAAATAAATACAGTAATATTTATTCAATTTCAGTTTGTTGCTATGATAGTCTTTTTTTTTTCTTTTTAAAGTTCTGAATGGAATTAACACATGACATCCTTCAGTAACATGCAATGAACAATAACCAGTGCTTTTTTTGTAGGAAAAAAAAAAGTACCGGTACTCATACAGGGCCAACCTTTAGGGCGGGGTCACAATCTATGGCTCCATCCCTATAATACAAATACCACACACTTTGTATGGAACAAGTTGAAAACCCAATTCTGTATGGGAGAAAAGGACCTCAGATGGCCAAGCACATGACTTTAAATGCTAAAATACCATTGAGTTAGTCTGCATATAGGCCCCCTTATAATCATGGTCCTCAAAAACTCCCCTTACAACACATGCACAAAATATTTTTATACATATTTTGAAATATTATTCATGTACTACTAACACACTGCCTTTAACTATAATGTTACTCCTGTGGTCACACAACAACTCTCTTTTCAATGAGCTGTTTGACTTTCACTTCAGCGATCCATTATGCAAAGAAACTCCAGCACTTATCTGACTCTCAACAGAGATCTCCGTTTCACCAACGGCTTCTTCGGCGGGTACATATATTCCAGCTGTGTTTCTTTGGACTCGCTAAGAATCTAAAAATCACAGGATCAAATACATTAGGTACTCTTTATCTCAGAGCTAACTGATTTTACCAACTAGTTCCAGACGTACTGGTTCTTACCACACTTACAACACGCTCCTCCTCAAATACAGGATATTCAAAATGGCCCTTGCCAGGCTATCTTTTTCTTACTCTCCCCATCTCTAGACAATTTCTCCCTTATTTCTCCCCATTCCCAGATAAGCTCTTCACCTCAAGCTCTCCCATACCCTCTACCCCTCAATCATCCTCTTGCCTCCAGGAGGAAGAGGACACCATCAGCAGAGTAGCAGGGGCGTAGCTACGGGTGGGCCTGGATGGGCCCAGGCCCACCCAATCTCGGCTCAGGCCCACCCAGTTTGTCCTGATCCTCCAATCATAGCCAGTCTTCTAAGCGCCAGTTAGCCTGCAGCGCACAGCCTTTTAGTTTAGCGGCGTCTCAGCCACGTGCATTCAGGCAGCTGGCTGCCAGCAAACACAGCAGCTCGTCATGGGTGTAGACTGGGGGGGCGAGGGGGGCATTGCCTCCCCAAACAATGACGACTGAAATGGCGACTTTTACCCGAAGTTGCAGCGACGAACGGGTGGGCAGCACTGCGGTAGTAAAAGCAACAAGGAGGCAGGTTCAACTCTGTCCTTCGCTTCCCTGCCCTCTGCGTCCCGCCTTCCTCTGATGTCATTTCCTTTCAGGCAGGCGGGACGCTGAGAGAGCAGGGAAGTGAAGGACGGAGTTGAACCTGCCTCCTTGTTGCTTTTACTACCGCCGCCTGCCCGCCCGTTCGTCGCTGCTACTTCGGGAGTGGAATGGAAGTGAGCCAGCCTATCTCGTGCACTGTAAGTAAGGAAGACATTTGAAATCACTGTTTCCACTCTCCCATGCAGCCGTTGCCGTTCACTTAAAACACAGCAAGCAAACCTGTGAGCTGCTGCATCCACGTTGTCGTTCTTTACAGATGGCTGGGAGATGCTGCGAAGGGCGAGAGATGCTGGATAGAACACTGGATAGAAGGGGGAAGGGGATGGACAGAAACAGGATGGGCAGGGGAAGGAGAATTGCTGGACATGGATGGATGGAGGGGAAAGGGGAGAGAGGAAATTTGCTGGAGATGGATGGATGGAGAGAGGGCGGGAGAATGGAGAGTTGCTGGGCATGGAGCGGGGGGCAGGGGAAGGAGGAGAATTGCTGGACATGGATGGATGGAGCGGAAAGGGGAGAGACAGTGACGTTCCTAGGGGGGCTGACACCTGGGGCGGATCGCCGATGCGCCCCGCCCCCCGGGGCAGCGCCCCCCCGGAACAGCGCGACGCCCCCCAGCGAAAGAACCCCCCGGGTGCACGCCGCTGGGGGGGGGTGCCGCACCTGCCAGCTCTTCGTTTTCATGCTCCCTCTGCCCCGGAACAGGAAGTAACCTGTTCCGGGGCAAAGGGAGCATGAAAACGAAGAGCCGACAGGCGCGCGGCACCCCCCCCAGCGGCATGCACCCGGGGCGGACCGCCCCCACTGCCCCCCCCCTTGGTACGCCACTGGGGAGAGAGGAAAGTTGTTGGAGATGGATGGATGGAGGAGAGGGCAGGGGAGAATGGAGAGTTGCTGAGCATGCATGGATGGAGGGGAGGTCAGGGAAGAGAGGAGAATTTCTGAACATGGATGGATGAATGGAGGGGGCAGGGGACAGAGGACATTGCTGGATATGGGTGGATGGAGGAGAGGGCAGAGGAGAATGGAGAGTTGCTGGACGAATGGATGGGGGAGGGAGAGAAGTCAGGAAGGAGGTGCACATGGATGGAGGGGAGGGAAGAGAGGAGAAATGCTGGACATGGATGGAGTGGAGGGCAGGGAGGAGAGGAGAAATGTTGGACAAGGAGGGAGGGAAGGAAAGACAAAGGAAGGAGATGCACATGGATGGAGGGGAAGGGAGAGAGGAGAAATAATGGACATGGATGGAAGGAAGGGAAGACAGAGGAAGTAGATGCACATGGATGGAGGGGAGTGAGGAGAAATGCTGGATATGGATGGAGGGAAACTGCTGAGTTTAAGGGCTGGTTTGGAACACGTTGAGGGCAGATACTGAAGCTCGAGGAAGGATAGGGACAGGGCTACAGATGGTAGACAGGACGCATAAGGACACAGGAGGATGGTGGACATGGTGAGAGAAAAAATATCAAATGGAAAGAAGACACTGCATAAAACAGAAGACACTGGGACCAAAGCGAATAGAAAAACTAAATGATCAGACAACAAAGGTAGAAAAAAGTATTTTATTCAGAATTTATTAATTGGAATATGTCAGCTTTTGGAAATGTGCATCTGTGATTTTGCATGTAAGTTTCAATTTTTCTGGTATTGCTGCATGCTGAGTCTGACTTCTTGAGTTAACTTTCCAGTTCAGTATTTTGCCTTCTTATTTTTTATTTCTAGTTCCTTGTGTCATGTCTGTTGTGTCATGTGTTTTTCATGTGTGATCAAGGTGCAGTATTCTGCTAGCGTGTAGTATTTGCAGCCCTTTTTGTTTAGCTTTTTTTCACGAGGTAGTGTATTGGTGTTTTAGAGCCTAGTGTAATTACAGTTCTGCCTTTTCAAGCATAAGGTTGTAGGTCATCCTGTCCTTGGAATTAGCACTGTTAGGTTTAGTAAGATATGAGTGTGTTTTTGCACAAGTTTGTGTATAGCATTTTGCAGTGGAGAGATTGTGTGTTGGCCTTACTGAGGTGGCACCAAAACATCGGAAAGGCTTTAAGTGTTACTTCACAAAGCACCTGGCAGTGAAGGAATTTTGTATTGCTATTATTGAGGTGCCACCAGAATTTGATTTATTTTTCCTATGTAATTATATTGTAGGATCCTGCCATGTGTGTTGAGAGGTTTGCCGTTGTAGTAGACATACGTATTATCAATTTTAAGATAATGGGATAATGTAATCATATTTAAAAATATCAATTTTTCCATTATGTATGTGGTTATACTGATGCAGGGCAGCTGTTGGGCAGACTACTTAGAAATCCATCATCAAGTGAATTCTAAGGCATTATTTTGTAGGATCCCAAGAGACACTACTCATACTTATATTGACAGTGCGTGCCCACCCATATCAGCTCTGGGCCCACCCAAAATCTCAGGTCTGGCTACGCCACTGCAGAATAGTACCTCAGGCTGCATCCTCTCCCTTCACTTCTGTCTAAACTCGTACACGTTGAACTGTGCAGTTCAAAGCACAACAATCCAGTCAAAAGCAGACATGAGAAAGAGGCCAAAGCAGAGCTGCCAAGTTACGCAAGCAGACTTTTTGGCAAGTCCTGGTTTTAGCTTTGTGTAACCTCCCTTAATAAGAGATTCTAAGGTTATGAAGGGCTACAAACTGGGTGTGGTCCCTTTAAGACCTCTTAACATTGCAAACTGGGCATGTCCGGGCAGTCTGTTGATCCTGCTAGAGAAGCCAAGTGGAAGTCTGTTTCCTTTGCTCTGTGCAATGCTTACAGTTCAGGACTTAATTTGTGGGGGAACAGCCTGGAACTCAGTTCCACCATTTCTTTTCAGACTCCTGAGCCATTTGGTTGTTTTGCTGCAGCTCCTTCCTTTCAGGTAATCTCCAGGGAAGAGGAACAGAAGGGATGAGCCTGGAATAGAATAGAGAAAGTGAGGTTACTTACAGTACTTGTAACAGGAGTTCTCCATGGACAGCAAGATAAGTCAGCCATACATGGGGGAGGGGTGATGTCATCTGATGTCACCCTGGATGGATTTGCTCTCCTACAGCTCAGAAGAACGTTTTTCTAGGTTCTTCTGAGCATTTGCAGACCACTTCCCAATCCTGTTCCCTCCCATTTCCTCTCCAGTCCATTCTCCAGCTATAGGTAGGTTCTTCTGAGAGGGGAGGTGGGTGGATTTGTGTGACTGACTTATCCTGCTGTCCATGGAGAACCCCTGTTACAGATAAGTAACCTCACTTTCTCCATGTACAAGAAGGATGAGAGGGTTGTGAAGGGGAGTTATGTTGAGGAGTGAGTTCTTCAACCCTTCTCAGTCCGTGTAATGTGCTGTGGTAGGATGAAGCTGCATGGAGGAGATCAAGGCCCTGGCAAAGAATGGCCAACAATGCCCATCAAAGAGATGACAGCCTATGAAGGAAGACCAAGCAAAACTCCACTGTGGATAAGAAGGAAAGGGTAAGGCAGTGTCCCACTGCACCTGAGAATGAAGTAAAACTGTGTCAAGATAGTGAGATTCGTAGTTAGGTGGTGAAGCATGTGTGTGGGGCTGAGGGCCAGTGGCGTACCTAGGGCAGCTGACACCCAAGGCTGGTCATTTTTTAATACCCTCCTCCAAAATCCAGTACTAGGCATACCGAGAATACAAAATACTCAGGACGTATAAAGCAATTCTACCATACCATAAGCAGTAATTTCTACGAGTCACACAAGGGAAAGGAAAGCATCTTAAACACTACAGTGAGCACTAGAACATCAATTCACCTATTGTGAAATTAAACCAGACAGAATAGTACAGATCATCAATTCTGTATAGTCAATGCCAACTGAAAGCCATGTTTTTTTTCACAAACACAGATACACCTTAATCCACTATAGAATAAGTAATCATAAACTTTCTATTTAGACAAAAATTAAATTGAACCCCCAAAATGCTAGACTGCATACAATGCAACACCACAGAAACAGAAAATGTCCCCTAGTACTGTGCAAAATATAAAGACAGTAGATGTAAATTTGGATGATAAAAGGGGTACTTGCCCTGTACCCCTTTATCCCCTCCTCTTTAATTCCCTTACCTCTTAGTTGTTCTGTCTGTTTGTCCTATTTAGATTGTGAGCTCTTTGAGCAGGGACTGTCTTTTCATGTATGGTGTACAGTGCTGCGAATGCCTTGTAGCGCTATAGAAGTGATAAGTAGTAGTAGTAGTAAATTTGAAAAAACTAAGAAATACCAATCACCACTTTACAAATTAACAAATAGAAATAAAAAATATAGAAAATAAATAATACCATTTTATTGGACCAATATATTTAGCTTTCAGAGGCCAAAACCCCTTCCTCAGGTCAATACAGTATAGTGCTGTTACGGTATCCTATCCTGACTGAGGAAGGGGGTTTTGCTCTCTGAAAGTTAGTCAAATGTATCAAAATTAGTCCAATAAAAAGATTACCTTATTTACATGTTCTATTTATAAACATTTATTAACACAGCTACAATACTACTTTATCCTAAAGCAAAAAAATAAAAATATATTTTATTTACAGTTTGTTATCTCTGGTTTCTGCTTTCCTCATCTTCTTTTCACTGTCTTCTTCCATCCAGCATCTGTCTTCACTCTCTCTCTCTGCCATCCAGTGTCTGTCCTCTCTGCTGTTCCCTCCATCCAATGTCTGCCCTCTCTCCCTGCCAGTCCATCCACTGTCTATCCTCTCTGTCCCTTCCATCCACATCTGCCCTCTATCTCTGCCTCTTCCATCCACATCTGCCGCCCCTCTCTCTCTCCCCTTCTGTCCACATCTGCCCTCTATCTCTGCCTCTTCCATCCACCATCTGCCACTGTCTCTCTCTCCCCATTCCATCCACTGTCTGCCATTTCTATCCCTTCCATCCACTGTCTGCCCTTTCTCTCTGCCCCTTCAATCCACCATTTGCCCTCCCTCTCCCATCCATCCATCCAGGGTTTGCCCTCCCTCTCGCTCCCCTTCCATCCAGGATCTGTCCCTCTCTCTCTTTCTGCCCCCCTCTTTTTGGACCCCAGTTCCAGCCCCATTATCCCACCTGCCCCTAGTTCTAGCACCAGCCCACATCTCCCACATGCCCCCCCCTTTTCAGCCCCCAGTTTCAGCCCCAGTCCTTTTCTTCCACTAGTCCCAAGCTTCAGCCCCAGCCACTTCTCCCTGTTCCCTTTTCAGCCCCCAGTCCCCACAGTTTCAGCCCTGCCCCTTTTCAGCCCTACAAATGTTGGTTTTCCTGCAGTGCTCTGTAATAGGCTTTTCCTGAGCACATGTTCCAGTTCTCTGTGCTTTGTGGAATGTTTCTTATTGGCTGGTCTTGCCCCTGTATAGGGTTACCATATGGCTCCAGAAAAAGGAGGACGGATGGGCTGGAGCCTGCCTTTCTTCTCTCCTTTTGGGGTTTTGAGAGTATGACTACAGCAGGGTTTTCTAAGGACTGTAAGCTGACTTTGCTGTCCCTGTTGCATACTCCCCCTCTTTCAAGCTACTGTAAATGACCAGGTTTTTACCCATTTAAAAGTATTTACAGCAGTCACTCTTCAGTGCTGAAAGCCACCCCAGCTTATCTCTGCAGTAAGAGACAGGGTGAGCTGGTAAGGATGAGACTCTCAGTTCTGCAAAGCAGAGACTCTTGTCCAGCACATCTACAACTGTAAGTTATTTTCTTTTGTTTGATTTTGCATTAAAGAAGAGTTTGGTTCAAGAGTTCTGAGTCTTCACAGTGATGTTCTATACTCTGGTTAAGTGCATGCTAATCTCCTGAGTAGATTGAACCTATCAGAAGAGAGAGCAGAACAAAGGCCAAAGAGTGAGATTTTTCAGATGGTACATCCAGGGTATAAATCTAGAATTATTTAAGTGCACTTTTGCTTTGCAAATGAATCAAGGCAGCATTAAATGATACAGACTTTTCTTTTGAGCCTCTGAATGTGGGGAGCAGTTTGGGTAATTTCTTTGAGCAGAAAATTTTCTTCCACCTAGTACTTAAAAGTATGTACATTGTTTTCAGAGCACATGTGCTTGCAGGAAGGTGTGCTCAGATTTCTTTTAATGGTTGGACCACTTGGTTTACTTCTCTAAGGCTTGCCTCTTATGAAGCTCTGATGAGTGAGAAATAGGGCTTAAAGAGTGTGAGAAACCTTTCAAATGAGTGTGACACACTCCTAATGAGTGAAACTTGACATCTTTGCAACTGATTGAACCACAGGGCCTGCTGGTATGATTTGTCATAGCTATAGTGAAGCACAATAAACCTGAATAGGGGTCTGTTAAGTATATAGCATGTGGGTTCTAAGAATATTCAATTTGCTTGCTGCTTTTCTGCATGCAGAGCAGAGAGGAGCAATGGCTATGACCTGGAAGTTTTGTCCTGACCATATTGTCACTGCGTGATCATGGTCACTGGGAGATTCATTTGGGGAGAAGTGGGTGGGTGAGAGGCATAGGCCAAGGGGTTAAGGGCATCTTTCCCCTTTGGTGAGAAGGGCTCGCTTCTGTCAGTTGAAGATACTTGGACTTGCAATGAAGTTTTCTATGTTTGGGTGATGAGATCCGAAAATGTTGAAAAATCCCACATCACTGGTATATGGGCCTGTCTAAGGAGCAGGGGGGGGAGGGAGATTTGTACTGTGTGGGGATTATCTTTACTGCATCTGGGTGCAGATTACCACACCTGTGAGTGATTGTGACTGTGCAATAGTAAATATTTATACATGTGTGTGTGACCATAGGTGCCATCCCTCTGATGGAAATTTTTTTTTTCCCGGCGGTTGGGGGGTGCGTAAAGGAAGTCAGGACATCCTTGTGCTTTGTTGAAAACCACCACCAAGTATGTAAGCAAGCCTGGTGGTTCACTAAGGGTCACTGAAGGGAGCTGTGTTTCTGGGTGGGCATCGACTAGGACAGCAGACCATCTTGTGCAACAGAGCATGGTAATCAATTGGTATCTTTTGCCCAGAGGAACCCTTGTTGGTATGAGAAAAACCACCCATCCACCCATGTAAGGTGGAGTCCAGTATGGTCTGAATGAGACAACAGATCTTTCAGGAGATGGGCGTCAAAATCAAAGGGTTATAAATATGTATATGACTGAAATAGTTCTAGTGGCTGGCTTCTGAGGATATGAGAATGATCAAGAGAGTTCCAACCAAAGGTCTATTAATTACGTATGCATTTTTTCAAATCCGCTTAGATATCAGCAGCTAGAGAAGAGGTAAATGAATGTACTAGGTCCATTTGTGTCCCAATGAGGAAAAGCAAGAAGCCACACGCACACAACAAATGTACTAAAGGACTACCAGACATTTATTAGAATACAAAGATATATCACCAAACTCTTCATCATCAATTCGGTGCCTCTGCAGCTGGGGAAGCATCCTGAAAACTCCACAGGTTTAGTGTGTCCAGAGGACTGGGTTGAGACCCCCTGGTCTAGAAGGAGGGAAGCACCTTTAATGTGGTCCAATGACTGATAGCAGGCTGAATAAGTTCTTAGTTAGGCACTTTTTCCCCTAGATATGGGTGAAATTGTCCTAACACCTTTGTTGAAGGGCATGGGCTTAGACACCACCCTGCCAGCAAACTACCGCCCAGTAGCTAATGTACTTATCAGGTAAATACAGTTTACAGACAATGTATGCTTCTTGAAATCTATTATATGAAACAGACAAGACAACACAGACAGAACACCTGGAAAAAATTGGGAGGGGCTAAGTTAACATTGGTGGAGCCAACCACAAGGAATAAGACCTATTGTAAATTCATCTGAGGAAGCAGCCAGTGGGCAAAGTAAGTGTAACCCCAGTCTTACCCATCTACTAGCTCCAGTCCCGGGCCACAAACAAAACATACATGCAGTTCTTTCTTTCAGGCTACTCTTACCAAACTCATAGTGGGGTTCCCCAGGGGTCTGTGCTAGGACTGCTACTTTTTAACATATTTATAATGACCTAGAGATGGGAGTAGTAACTAGTGAGGTAATTAAATTTGCTGATGACACAAAGAGGGGCATTTTCGAACGTTGCCAGCCATCTCCATGGCCGGCCATCTCCGAGGATGGCACCGCGAAGGGGCGGAGCCAACTGTATTTTCGAAAAAGATGGCCAGCTATCTTTTTTCTCGATAATACGGTTGGGAACCGTCCAAATGTCAGAGATGGCCGGGTTGAGATGGCCGGCCTCGGTTTTTGCCCCTAATGGAAACCGAAGCCGGCCATCTCAAACCCGGCCAAATCCAAGGCATTGGTCGTGGGAGGGGCCAGGATTCCTAGTACACTGGTCCCCCTCACATGACCAGGACACCAACCGGGCACCCTAGGGGGCACTTCTAAAAAGTAAAAAAAAATTAAAATAGCTCCCAGGTGCATAGCTCCCTTACCTTGGTGCTGAGCCCCCCAAAACCCACATCCCCACAACTATACACCACTACCATAGCCCTAAGGGGTGAAGGGGGCACCTACATGTGGGTACAGTGGGTTTCGGGTGCATTTTGAAGGGCTCCCATTTTCCACCACAAGTGTAACAGGTAGGGGGGGATGGCCTGGGTCCGCCTGCTTGAAGTCCACTGCACCCCTAAAACTGCTCCAGGGATCTGTATATTGCTGCGATAGACCTGAGTATGACATTTGAGGCTGGCATAGAGGCTGGCAAAAAAAGTTTTTAAAGTTCTTTTTTTGAGGGTGGGAGGGGGTTAGTGCCACTGGGGAGTCAGGGGAGGTGATCCCTGATTCCCTCCGGTGGTCATCTGGTCAGTTGGGGCACTTTTTTGGGACTTGGACCTGAAAAAAAAGGGACCAAGTAAAGCCCAGCGAAATGCTCGTCAAGGCCGGTATTCTTTTTTCCATTATCGGGCGAAGCCAGTCATCTCAACGCACGCCCCCGTCCTGCCTTCGCTATCGTGCTGACATGCCCCCCTTGAACTTTTGCTGGCTCCATGACAGAACGCAGTTGAAGCCAGCCAAATCGGCTTTCGATTATACCGATTTGGCCGGCTTCAGGAGATGGCCGGCCATCTCCCCATTTGTGTCGGAAGATGGCCAGCGATCTCCTTCGAAAATAAGCTGGAAAGTTTATTCAAAGTCATTAAATCACGGGGGATTGTGAAAAATTACAAGAGGACCTTATGAGACTCGGAGACTGGGCGTCTAAATGGCAGATGACGTTTAATGTGAGCAAGTGCAAAGTGATGCATGTGGGAAAGAGGAACCCGAATTATAGCTATGTCATGCAAGGTTCCACGTTAGGAGTCACAGACCAAGAAAGGGATCTAGGTGTTGTCGTTGATGATATGTTCAAACCTTCTGCTCAGTGTGCTGCTGCGGCTAAGAAAGCAAATAGAATGTTAAGTATTATTAGGAAAGGAATGGAAAACCAAAAATGAGGATGTTTATAATGCCTTTGTATCGCACCTTGGTGCGACCGCACTTCGAATATTGTGTTCAATTCTGGTCGCCGTATCTCAAAAAAGATATTGTGGAATTAGAAAATTGCAGAGAAGGGCGATGAAAATGATAAGGGGATGGGACGACTTCCCTATGAGGAAAGGCTAAAGAGGCTTGGGTTCTTCAACTTGGTGAAAAGGCGGCTGAGGGGAGATATGATAGAGGTCTATAAAATAATGAGTGGAGTGGAACAGGTAGATATGAAGCGTCTGTTACGCTTTCCAAAAATACTAGGACTAGGGGGCATGCGATGAAGCTACAATGTAGTCACTTAAAACGAATCGGAGAAAAATTTTTCTTGAGCTTCAGGCTATGTACATATATATAAGGCTCCTGGATATGCCTATCCTGTAGACTTTATTTCCAAAGGTTGTACTCCTCTGTATTAAACCACCTGTGTGGGTTCAGACCAGTGTTCTCTCTAAGGAGCGACCTGTTGTGTGCAAATGTTTTTTTGAGCGAGCACTGAAAATAGCGCGACAACCAAAAAAGAGCAGGTGGGGCGGTCTCCGTGGTTCATCTGTAAAAAGTCAAAAGCTGTTCCAGTTGGATAGGCAGTGCCTTAAAAGATGCAGGGCAAAAGATTTTTTTAAAACTTATTCAACAGCTTTTTAATTTATTTGAAAGCTTCCCATCATAGGCGCCCGGTATAAGAGGCTTGGACAGGCTAAGCCTCCCCTTCTGTGCTCTGAGAGGTTTAAATTGTTGATTTACCTCCATCCTCACAGCAGGAGCTGCAGTGAAAGACCTCTAGCCTTGTGTAACCAATTGTAGAAATTGGTTTATGGTTTAATTTGTTTACCTTACTACTGGGAGAGCATGGGGGGGGGGGGGTGGGCTGGGTTGCCAGGGAGATATTTAAGGAGGATGACTTCCTGACTGCACTGAGAACAGATAGCAGCAGAATCGGACAACTAGACAACAAAGGTAGAAAAGATCATTTTTATTTTCATTATAGTGTTTGGAAATATGTCCACTTTGAGAATCAGGTGCTCAACATTTTATCCCACATTAAACATGAATTAGGGTGTTTTGTGGCTCTACATGAGAATTGTGATGATATGATCCCTTGTTTCATATTGTTGACGGTCTGCATTTTCCGTATGGGTGGTATATTGGTGTATTAGGTTCTGCCCAGTGTAATATTTATGGTACAGTAAGGTTCTGAGTGTGTTTTTGCACAAACTTGTGCATAGTGTTTTGCAGTTGAGCGATTGTGCTTAGAATATGCTTTGAGCAACCACTTTATTCTTTGACATATGATACGTATCTAATATCTAAATTAATAAAAGGTATTAATTGTGACTTTTATTTTTATTATTTTTTTCTGTGTGTTATCAGACAATTATGGATTTAAGCTCCACCCCTTTAGGCCTCCCCAAACAGTTGGGCCACCGGCCGCCTATGCTTCCCATATGTAGATATAAATATCCTGAAATAAAAACTGAATATCACTAAAACAGTTTCAAACAGTAACACATAGCCACATTTCTGTGAGGATTTTACTGATGGGGTCATCTTAACTGTTGCTATACTGCTTTGGGAGTGTAAATGTGTGACCCTACTGAGATCTGGTAACTTTGCAGCTATGAATGATTAGATTTTTTGGTTGTCTTCTAGTCTGAGTTCAACTGTGACTGAAAGTGTTCTAAAAGATTAGTTCAGATAGGCAACTGCTTCAGTTTCAGTTCAGGTGAAAATTCATTAAAAAAAAAAAAACATGGGTCAATTGCATAACTCAGGGCTCAGCTCTCAGTATGCGAGTCTGAGAGTCTCTGAGAATTCGTTTGTGACAGCGCCCTCCATTGGTATAGTCTGGACTTACTGCTGCATTTGTGGATGCGGACCAGCAGTAGAAGTCGTTTGCACTGACAACATATTATCACCCACTACCAATAACCTGGCCTTTGGAGTAATTATTGCACTTGGGGATTCATACTGGCAACCTATAGGTCAAGTTTCCACTGAGGACCCATCGCTAGGATCGCTCTACCGGCCTTCCGAAGCGCTGTTGTCGCCGATGCGAAAGTGCAGTGGAGAAGAAACCGACAGGTTTACCTACTACAGTTGGAGGCAGCAATGGCGCAAGAGAAAGTCATTAAGGAGCAGAAATACGACCGGCAATTGGGTAGGAGTCACGTTTCAGCCGGGACCAGTGGCAAAGCGATCACCAGCTTTGGTTTTCTTTTTCTTAAATCTGTGAAGCCGACGTTACTCTTTCTGATTCCGTTTGGAAAGTGCTGCTGGGGTGGCGGGGATCCCACTCCTTCGGGCTTCCTACCGGAGAAACGTGTTTAGTGCAGAACCCGGCAAATCTTCTTGACTTCCAGCCCCTACTCGCCGGGGATTCTTGTATCTCTGCTGTTGCAGCTGTGGAATTGGCTTTCGGGCCTGATACAGGTGTAAC
The DNA here is from genome assembly GCF_901765095.1 of Microcaecilia unicolor. Lineage (NCBI taxonomy): Eukaryota > Metazoa > Chordata > Amphibia > Gymnophiona > Siphonopidae > Microcaecilia > Microcaecilia unicolor. Next base: position 326,468,682 of record NC_044035.1, read on the forward strand.
AGAAAACGGGGATCCTTCAGCATTGCTCACGTAAACATGCAGGCCTGGACATACCTGCATTTTAGTGGCATGCTGCTGCACTGAAGAACTTCTTGGGTGACACAGTTTATGCTTGGGCTGTGCGAAACGTGTAACATCCATCTATAAACTGCATGCATGGAAATTGGCAGGGCCTGAAAATGTTTTGTTTTCATAGTAGCCTAGTGGTTAGTGCAGGGAACTTTGATCCAGGGGAACTGGGTTCGATGCCCACTGCAGCTCCTTGTGGGCAAGTCACTTAACCCTCCATTGTCCCAGGTACAAAATAAGTACCTGTATATATGTAAACTGCTTTGAATGTAGTCGCAAAAAAATACCACAGAAAGGCGGTATATCAAGTCCCATTCCCATATAAAACACTTTTAAGGCAGATCCTTAATAATCTATTAGCACTGATTTAGTCCAGTCTGTTCTAATGCTAAATGCAGGTGCGGCACAATATCCTTTTAGTTGAAGGAAACAAAAAGTCCAATCTCTGGTTATGTCCCAAACATAATTATGTCCACTGAACATAATTAATTTTGCATGAACTTGACGGCTACTACTACTACTACAATAAATCATTTCTTTAGTGCTACCAGTCGTACGCAGCGCTTCACAATTGAACATGAAGAAAGAAAAGACAATCCCTGCGCAAAAGAGCTTACAATCTAAATCAGGGCAGACAGACAGGACCAATAAGGATAAGGGTAGGACAGACAGAAGGACACATAGGGAAAGGGACTATTGAAGAGAGGAAGACAAGATAAAGGTACGAGCAAGTGACAAGTTAGGAGTCAAAAGCAGCATCAAACAGGTAGGCCTTTAGCCCGGATTTGAAGGCAGCCAGGGATGGAGCTAGATGTAACGGCTCAGGAAGCCCATTCCAGGCATAAGGTGCAGCGAGACAAAAGGAACGGAGTCTGGAGTTAGCGATGGAGGAGAAGGGTGCAATTAGGAGAGATTTGCCTAGTGAACGGAGTTCCTGGGAAGGAGTGTAGGGCGAGATGAGGGTGGAGAGGTAGTGAGGGGCTGCAGAGTGAATGCACCTATAAGTCAATAAGAGGAGCTTGAATTTTATACGGAAACGGATAGGGAGCCAGTGAAGTGACTTCAGGAGAGGGCTGATATGGGCATAACGACTTTGGCGAAATATTAGTCGTGCAGCAGAATTTTGAACAGATTGAAGAGGAGAGAAGCATTCTCCATCATCCGATAGCCACCATCTTGAAAAATGGCAGCAGATGTCACCAACATCAGCTAAAGTTAAGCTGATAGTGCGCTTGCTTGCTACTGTATTTTGGCAGTGTGTTTGCCAGCATAATAGATTCACACTCATCTATATATAAATACACAGCCAGGAGACAGATTTAAAAAAAAAAAAAAAGTGCTTTTTACAACCAACCAAACTTGAAGAAGAAATAAATATATACAACCTAACTGGAAAATGTTGGCACATTTAGGGGTCCTTTTACTAAGGTACACTGAAAAATGGCCTGTACTGGTGTAGACACGTGTATTGGACGCACGCAGGTCCATTTTTCAGTGCACCTTCAAAAAAGGCCTTTTCTTTCTTTGGGGGTCGAAAATGGGCATGCAGCAAAATAAAAAAAAATTGGTGTGCATCCATTTTGGGCCTGAGACCTTACCACCACTCATTGATTTAGCAGTAGGTCTCACGCATTAAGCGGGCGGTAATCATCAGCGCATGTACACTGTCGATTACTGCCCAGTTAGTGCTGTGCGCCGGAAATTTTCCATTGTGCGTACTGGATGCACGTAAAAAATGAAATTACCGCCCAGGCCATGCGGTAGCCGAGAGGTAGTTCTGAATTGGTGCGTGTTGGGCGCGTGTAGGTGCCTACACTGCTTAGTAAAAGGGCCCCTGAGACTGACTCGAGACAGAACTTCTGCATGAAGGAAGTTCTTCCCTCATTATTCAATACCTGTCTTTGAAATAGCAATAATACAAGAAAATCAAGTGCATTTTTATAATATATCGCTGCATTCCACAAAACAAAAGGAGCAAGTTTCCACATACCATCTTTTCCTTTTGATGAACCCACAGGAAAAAAAAGATGTTAAGTGCTCCCAGGTTTCAACCTGATTAAGGTTTATAAAAAGCGTTATACTTATAAATAAAAACTATAAATGTTGAGCACTTGATTCTCGTATTGGAGAAAGTGGGATGTTTGACCACGGAACACCAAACCCTGGATAGATTGATCTTAAAAACACTTGTTTATTGATGTGTTTTAACTAATCTATACGTCTGCCCCATTGTTTGAATAGAGCCTATTTTCCCCACCCCTTTTTTTGTTTTTCCTTTTTTTGTTTTCGCTTTGGGGTTCCCCTATAACCATCCCCTCCAAATGACACACTGATTCCGATTTAGAACAAATTACTACTCTAGCCGATGAAAGGTTTTTCCATTCTGATGGTTCTTCTGTGTACATCCTTATGCTGCACAAGCCAGCATATTTGAAAATATAAGTGAGATCAAATAAAAATGCTGCCAACAATAAAAATAACAACGTGGATGCAGCAGCTGATTGGGGTGTACGAAGATGGTGGCTGTGCTGGGGGGGGGGGGTGGTCAGCTTCAGTTTTTGAGGTCATACCATCTCCTCTTCTCAGTCTAACCTCCTTGCTCTGGCACCTGAACCAGGTCAGCCTTTATAGGCTGATCCAGTTAAGGGTTTTAATGCCCCTGTATAAGTCGTTGGTGAGGCCCCACCTGGAGTATTGTGTTCAGTTCTGGAGGCCGTATCTTGCTAAGGATGTAAAAAGAATTGAAGCGGTGCAAAGAAAAGGTACGAGAATGGTATGGGGTTTGCGTTACAAGACGTATGAGAAGAGACTTGTGGACCTGAACATGTATACCCTGGAGGAAAGGAGAAACGGGTGATACAGAGGTTCAAATATTTGAAAGGTATTAATCTGCAAACGAACCTTTTCCGGATATGGGAAGGTGGTAAAACTAGAGGGCATGATATGAGATTGAAGGGGGGCAGACTCAAGAAAAATGTCAGGAAGTATTTTTTCACGGAGAGAGTGGTGGATGCTTGTAATGCTCTCCCGCAGGAGGTGGTGGAGAGGAAAACGGTAACGGAATTCAAACATGTGGGATAAACATAAAGGAATCCTGTTCCGAGGGAATGGATCCTCAGAAGCTTAGCCGAGATTAGGTGGCAGAGCCGGTGGTGGGAGACAGGGATAGTGCTGGGCAGGCTTATACGGTCTGTGCCAGAGCCGGTGGTTGGGAGGCTGGGATAGTGCTGGGCAGACTTATACGGTCTGTGCCCTGAAAATGACAGATACAAATCAAGGTAAGGTATACACAAAAAGTAGCACATATAAGTTTATCTTGTTGGGCAGACTGGATGGACCGTGCAGGTCTTTTTCTGCCGTCATCTACTATGTTACTATGTAATCCTTGCGCTTTCTAGATAAAGTGAAAGTACAAGCTGCAGATGGACTGGGGCAGTGAATTATACAGTACTTGCTATGTGGCTCAGTCTGTATTCTTTGAGGTTTATTTATTAAGAACACAGCTTTAGAATGGACAGGTTAGCAGTAGGCAAAAGCATTTTGCTATTCTCGCATTTCTAATAGCTTTCATTTATATTATGGAAGACCTGTGTGAAGAAATTTTGCACTTGTTTTCTATATATTTCCTTCTAAATGCATAAGTGCCATTTCCTTCCTGCTGTTCTGGTTCTCAACCTAGCTCTCCTACACCCTACTATCCTTGCTTCCCTTTGAGGAAGTGTCAGCCACAAAGGATCTGGTAGTTGTCAAGAGCTTACATTGAAACTTATATTTGCATAACAAAAATGTCAAATTGATTGATAAGATTTATAAACTGCCTTACGTACTCAGAAGGTAAAGTAGTTTGGTTGCTTTGCTAGACCACTTGAAAGGTTAATTAATAAATAGTTTTTATTTTTTGTTCTTGTTTTTATTTCTAACTTTATACTGTTTTTGACTAGCTTTTGATGCCCAGAACCTTCTTTCTCAGGTCAGGACAGTATGAGCAAAAGATAATGTAGGAATATATAAGTTGAACATAAAAGCATTCCAGTGATAGTCTGAATGTGAAATGGGAGGGGGATGAGAAACAGGAAGAGATGAATGGGTGATCAGGTGGCAAAGCACTATAATTTTATGGCTTATAATGTAATGGGAAACCAAGGAGCCTTTTTACTAAAACTTAGAATGAGGTAACGAATATTAGTGGGGGGTAAGTTCCACGTGGCCCATAGGTATAAAATAGGACTTGCGGCATTTAGGCAGTCTTTTACTAAAGCTTGGCTCGAGTTATCTGCCTCAGGGCCCATAGGAATAACATGGGCCCTTCTGCAGATAACTGGAGCTAAGCTTTAGTAAAAGACCCCTTTAGTGTACAATGTCCATTAGTGTGTGCTAAGCTTTAGTAAAAGGGCTCCCTAGATCTATAAGTCCTTGTTGGTGTCGAAGTATTTTTTTTGTCATCCTAATTTCAAATGTTTTGTTCCTGGATTGTTTAAAAATTCCTTTTAGTATTCTGACTGAAAAGTCACCCAAAGAAATATACAAAAGCGAGGTTTAAAATACACACAACAAAAAGGACTGAAAAGGAAAAACAATTATATAATGTTAATAAAGAGGCACAAATAGGCTTTTTTTTGTCATTTGCACAAACACACTTGTATTTCTGATGAGCATATTCTGGCGTAAAATGGGAACGTAGACGTTTATGCAAGATAAATGTTTAAGTACTGGTTTGTGCACATCTCAAATACAAATAGCACCCACCCCCCCCCCCTTAAAATGGCTGCCATAGTGTGGAATTGAGCAGGGAATGGGCATAGAAATTGCTATAATATCTGCTATGGTGACGGTTAACATGCAGTAACATTTAATGCCACAGTAGATGGTGTTAAGTGCATCTGTGTTACCTTTCATGCAGTTAGCATGGTTAAGTATATTGTCTCTGTTAACTGCATGGGCAAATTCTGAGCATGGCCCCAGCAGTTAATGCAGAGGATCGAAATTACCTTGTAGTAATTTTGCCAATAACCACACGGTAACTACTAATTTTTACCATACCTTAATGAAAGGGCCCCTTTTAATTAAAGGATCCTGTTTAATTTTATGGGCAGTATGTCTGATACAGAGATATAGGTACCATGGTTTATATTATGCAGGAGTATATCATTGGAGGCATGAATCAATTCAATTTAGGAAATGTGTTTTTTTTTTTTTAAAATAATCTTAAGTATCAGAAAAATAGCCTGTGTCCAAAACTAGAGGAGTTTTTATTCAGAAGGAAATGAATATATAAGGGGTAGAATAAGAAACAGCATGCGAGTTTGTCAGAATATTATATAGTGCTGTCAGTGTACTGATGTATAGTTTCTTACTTCATATGATAATGGAGTTCTAGCATTATTACTGATAGATTATGATGTGAGATTAAGAGGGCTGGGAGGTAGATGAAAAGGCTGCCTTTATACAGTTTATCTTGTGATTATTTGCCTATTAAAATAATAGGGTGGGTTTTTGTAAGTGCTGTGTGAAATGTTTGTGTTGTATCTATGACAGTTTGCGCTATCACTTTGGGATGTTTTAAATTTATTGTGTGTTCAATATATTTTAATACAGGATTAAACCAAAAAGAATATGTCTTTGTTTTCTGGAATTTGAGCAGAGTTAAATGTATCATAGCTTGTGGTCCACTGAGCAGAAAGCATATGTGTCAGCAAACATTTTGTCATTGGCAAACAATTACTATCTGCCTCGGTCAGCTTGCTGATTGTACTCTGATTTTTTTGTAGGCTTTGGGGTGATCATGGACAAGAAGCTTTAGAATCATCTCATGTGTGTTTGATAAATGCAACAGCTACAGGAACCGAAATCCTTAAAAATTTGGTACTACCAGGTAATTTTATACAAATATCGATTTCTGTTCCACAAATTACCTACATGTCCAATTGCAGATTACAAAAGAATAGACTAGAACATTTGTAGGACTATACAAAAGCAGTTTTATGTATATAAATTACAATATAATCAAAATAACCAAGACAGTCAATCAAATATGATAAAAATCTCTTAAATAACAAAGGGAGCCTTTTACTTAAGGTTAGTATGTGTGTTATCTGCCACAGGACCCATTTAGTCCTATAGACCCTGCTGCACATAACTTGTGCTAATCTTTAGTAAAAGACTCTCAAAGTTTTCAACCTACTTCTAAAGACTTCATAATCAATTTCCAGTCTCAAGCAAGATGGTAGAAAGTTCTGTATCAAAGCAGCCTGATAAGGACGAGATTGCATTAGCTGTTGTCGATTCTTGGGATAGTATAACATTAAGTTTTGTGAAAGCCTAAACGATGTGATGGATTGTGGCTGATCAACCAGATGACTGAGGTAGAGTGGGGCATATACTACTTAACTTACTACTACTTAACATTTCTAGAGCGCTACTAGGGTTACGCAGCGCTGTACAAATGAACAAAGAAGGACGGTCCTTGCTCAAAGGAGCTTACATTCTAAAAGACGAAATGTCAAGTTGGGGTAGTCTAGCTTTCCTGAGTAGAGGTGTAATGGTTAGGTGCCGAAGGCGACATTGAAGAGGTGGGCTTTGAGCAATGATTTGAAGATGGGCAGGGAGGGGGCCTGGCGTATGGGCTCAGGGAGTTTGTTCCAAGCATGGGGGTGAGGCGAGGCAGAAAGGGCGGAGCCTAGAGTTGGCGGTGGTGGAGAAGGGTACTGAAAGGAGGGATTTGTCTTGAGAGCGGAGGTTACGGGTAGGAACGTAAGGGGAGATGAGGGTAGAGAGGTAAGGAGGGGCTGCAGATCGAGTGCATTGTAGGTGAGTAGGAGTGGGGCATATCCTAGGAAGATTTTAAAAAGTAGACACACAGTTTTAAACATAACCCTTTTGTCAGTCGGCAGCCAGTGCAGTCCCAAAGGTGAAGCTCTGTCATATTTGCCAGCGGTGTAATAAGTCATATCTAGCTGCTGTATGTTGGAGTATTTGAAGTTTTTACACATAATTTATATGTACAATCCATGTAAATGCTATTACAGTAATCAAGTTGCGTTAAAAAACAGTGATCGAATTATAAGCTTATACTGCTCAGGGTAGAAATTTAACATCTAATTGTTTGAAGATTTTTTTCAATTTTCAAAAAATTCTTCTTAAGCAAAACAGAGACCTGTAAATCTGTAGTTACCAAAAGGTCCAAAATAATACCCAAAACTCTCAAGGACTTCTCAAAGCCAAACTTGTGTACCGCTAAAACTGAATTAGATGTTAAAGTGTTGGGTTCCTAGCTACAGCAGTTTAGATTTTAATTCCATTAACAACACCTGCCCTAGAGAAGACAGATAAACATTAAGTAAAATAGGGGAACGCAGGGAATAGAGGAACAGTCCATCCTCCAAGATTTTGACTGTTGTCCATTGATTGTCACCTGATAGGGCCTGCTGGAAAGAAACCCCCTTATTTAATCTAGTACTTTAACGGTAACTCCCATTACAGTTAAAATAGATATTAACAGCATGTAATCTGATAGATCAAACACTGACGAAAGAATGAGTTATAGAATATCCACATGGGGCCCTGAAGCCAAATAAAATCTGTCTTCCAAGATGAAAACAGGCAGTAATGTAGCTGTACTAAAAGAACTCCTGAACCCTGAGAGAAGGGACCAGAAGGTCATAACAGTCTAAAAATTGTGATCATTTTCCAGTGACATGGCCATCCAGTAGTTTAACAAAAAGAGAGATGCTTGCAATAGGATGATAATTAGTCATCACATCCCTATCTTCTGCCAGGTTCTTCAGTGTTGGAATTAGAGCTATGTCCCGTAGAAATCCTGGAAATGAACCTGAAGTCAAAATTGCATTCAATAGTTAGCTAACCTGCAAAAAGCTACGGGTAAGATTTCAATAGATACACAGGACAAAAGTCCAGCAAGCAGTGAGAGCTACATTTGTAGCCCACATTTTCCCACCTATTTGCAGGCTCAATGTGGCTTACATAATACCGGAGAGGCGTTTGCAGACTCCGGTGTGAACAAATACAATGTGATGTTGTGGTAAGATAAAGTTCATGTAGCATTGCCATATTAAGGAATTGTGCAATGGTAGAGTTGAGTTATGCTCATACGTACTTTAGTTTTGTTGTGTTGCAGGGATCAGGTATTTAAGTTGGATCGGTAGGGTATGCTTTTGACAGGTTGGTTTTTAGTGATTTCCAGAAGTTTAGGTGGTCGTACGTCATTGACACTGTTGATCACAGCATACTTCTTGATACCCTTTCCTCACTTGGATTCCAGGGCTTTGTCCTTTCCTGGTTCTCTTCCTACCTCTCCCTCCGCACCTTTAGTGTTCACTCTGGTGGATCCTCTTCTACTTCTATCCCTCTGCCTGTCGGCGTACCTCAGGGTTCTGTTCTTGGTCCCCTCCTCTTTTCTATCTACACTTCTTCCCTTGGTTCATTAATCTCATCCCATGGCTTTTCCTACCATCTCTATGCTGATGACTCCCAAATCTACCTTTCTACCCCTGATATCTCACCTTGCATCCAAACCAAAGTTTCAGCGTGCTTGTCTGACATTGCTGTCTGGATGTCTCAACGCCACCTGAAATTAAATATGATCAAAACTGAGCTTCTTATTTTCCCCCCCAAACCCACCTCCCCGCTCTCCCCGTTTTCTATTTCTGTTGATGGCTCTCATTCTCCCTGTCTCCTCAGCTCGAAACCTTGGGGTCATCTTTGACTCTTCTCTCTCCTTCTCTGCTCATATCCAGCAGATTGCCAAGACCTGTCGTTTCTTTCTTTACAACATCCGTAAAATCCGCCCCTTTCTTTCCGAGCACTCTACCAAAACCCTCATCCACACCCTTGTCACCTCTCGTTTAGACTACTGCAATCTGCTTCTTGCTGGCCTCCCACTTAGTCACCTCTCCCCCTCTCCAGTCGGTTCAAAACTCTGCTGCCCGTCTCGTCTTCCGCCAGGGTCGCTTTACTCATACTACCCCTCTCCTCAAGACCCTTCACTGGCTCCCTATCCGTTTTCGCATCCTGTTCAAACTTCTTCTACTAACCTATAAATGTACTCACTCTGCTGCTCCCCAGTATCTCTCCACACTCGTTCTTCCCTACACCCTTCCTGTGCACTCCGCTCCATGGATAAATCCTTCTTATCTGTTCCCTTCTCCACTACTGCCAACTCCAGACTTCGCGCCTTCTGTCTCGCTGCACCCTACGCCTGGAATAAACTTCCTGAGCCCCTACGGCTTGCCCCATCCTTGGCCACCTTTAAATCTAGACTGAAAGCCCACCTCTTTAACATTGCTTTTGACTCGTAACCACTTGTAACCACTCGCCTCCACCTACCCTCCTCTCTTCCTTCCCGTTCACATTAATTGATTTGATTACTTTATTTATTTTTTGTCTATTAGATTGTAAGCTCTTTGAGCAGGGACTGTCTTTCTTCTATGTTTGTGCAGCGCGGCGTACGCCTTGTAGCACTATAGAAATGCTAAATAGTAGTAGTAGTAGTAATTTTCAAGGCTTTTGGTAGTGCATTCCACAGTTGCATGCTTATATAGGAGAAACTGGATGCTTAGGTTGATTTGTATTTAAGTCCTTTGCAGCTTGGGTAGTGCAGATTTAAAAACTTTTGCACCTCTGTTTGCATGGGGGGAAAAAGTGCACCACAATCTGTTTGCAGGAATCCCAGAATGGTGGGACAGATTAATGCTAGTCATAGAAAAGTCCCTAGAATGGACAAATGTTTGTCTAATTGTAATACTTTTATTTTTAGAGTAGTCAGCCAATTGATCTGCACCAAAAGGGTGGAAAACATTAGATAATAATGGGCTCTTTGATTGATTTGACTGTCTCAAATTGCCTAGGATAATACTCCTTTTTTGCCTTATAGCAAACATTTTTCTTCCCAATGTTTTTTAAGCGAATCAACTCCCTTATTCAGCCAGGTTCTTTCTACTTTACAGCACTCGCATTATAAATTTGAAAGATCAGCATGAAACCAAAGGGAAATATTTTTCTGAGATAACATTTTGCCTTTATATAATATAATTCTATCTAGTACAGAGATCGCTGAGCTATGCAGTTTGTTCACATCCTCTGTGGGTTTCTCTCTTCCCTTATCCGACAGAGAAGCAAATGTGATCCAAAACTTCCCCAGGTCTGCTTTGCCACCGGTTGGATCGGCAGTTTTTAATACAGGTTGCATTGTACTCAGAATTGGCCAATGAACAGTAAAAGTTAACAAACAATGATCAGACCATAATATAGGCATCCAGTTAGCACCTGAAACTATCATACTAGTACATTCAGCACTCAAAATGCTAAGATGTCTAACTGATGGCTCTTAATATGAGATAGAAACCTAAAGATACTAAGAAACACCTAAAATCATCAACTATAGTATCGTGGATTTCTTCCAATCGAATGTTTGCATCTCCTGATAGCAAGGAATCGTCACAGAAATGAAACAGTTCCTTAGCAATGTCAGAGTGGGCGTCGCTTCTCAGTCAGCGGCGTGCAACATCATCCTCAGCATAGATGTTAACTACTGTCTCTTTCCCCACAACAGGGGAGATGGCAGCCCAGGAAATCATCACAGAACAAATGAAACAGTTCCTTTTTCCTATTGTACAAATGAGATCTTCAAGTATTTTACATTGCCCTACAGACACAGTTTGGTGGCCTTTGGAAAGGCAAAGTGACATATGTGGAGGAGTGGTCTAGTGGTTAGGGTGGTGGACTTTGGTCCTGAGGAACTGAGTTCAATTCCTGGCACAGGCAGCTCCTTGTGACTCTGGGCAAGTCACTTAACCCTCCATTGCCCGCCGCATAGAGCCTGCCATGAGTGGGAAAGCGCGGGGTACAAATGTAACAAAAAAAAATATATATGTTTGGAGAATTGTGGGGTTTTTTGGTAGAGCTAGAGCAGGGCTTGACAAACCCTGGATGTCAGGTCACCAAGGTGCCTAGAAACTGTACCCTGGTATCTGGGATTTCATGCTTCCGAATGTTCTTTTTTGGGGTTTTTTTTCCCCTTTCCAGAACTGCCTCTCAGCGCATCTCCCAGGTCTGCAGCATGATTTATCTAAATATAAACTTGAGCCGTGCAGTGCAGGAAGTTCGGGAAGCCTCACTGGTTTTCAAACCACAAGACCAGCCTGAACGTTTGCACTGCGTGGCTGAAACTGGTTCGCATTGCAGAGTTGGGGGGGGGGGGGGGGGGAGACACACTATTTGTGAGTCAGCTCTACAAATAACTCTTTTAAGGGCAACAGGTAGCAAGCAGACTCCCAAACACATTAGCTGCCTGGGATTGCATGAAAACTTGGGGAGTATTCCTCACTTTCTTTATCCCTCATAAGTTTTAATTGTAATCTAGGTTCCATTTTGTGTGACTTCCTTCATTTTCTTCCCCCTCAGATTATGAAACAATTTTAAACCACTTAGATTTTTTAAAATTATTTTGCAGTGTAGTAAATGAAAATGAAATGTGAGCAAAAGACTGGGAAAAGACTTGTAGGGGGGTATAAGCAAGAGAGAGACTGGTGGGGACACAGGCCATGGTGGTGTGTGAAATAGAGGTTATCTAGGGGCTGCTGTCACACAACTGATAGTCTGCTTTGGGAAGGGAGACTGCTGGCTTCTGTCAGTGATTTGCAGAGGTACCTTTAGGGACTGAATTAGTAAAGTTTTTTTGCCCAAATATACTGAGGGACACTTTTACGAATCTGCGGTAGGGCTAATGCACAGGTTGCGCGTGTCAAATCAACACTACTGCCGGGGTAGCGCGGGCGCCCGGTGGTAATTCCGAAGTTGGCATGCGCCATTTCCTGCAGTAGAAAATAATTTTCTATTTTCTACTGGCAGGGGTCGTTCCCGGCAGTAATTGGCAGCGTGGCCACATTGGTGAGCACTGCCTGATTACCACACAAGTAGCGTATGAGCCCTTTTCACCAAGTAAATAGGTGGCATTAAGGGTTTAGGCAGTAAATAGCCACTCACTACTTTTCATATTAGTGCATGGCCGTTTAGTGCCCCATTAAAAAAAGGCCTTTTTCCCACTCCTGGTAAAAAATGGCCCAGCGTGCAAATTTCACATGTCCAAACTAGTGCAGGCCACTTTTTACTGCAGCTTAGTAGAAGCGTTAGTAATTCAGTGTCTAAAAGAGCTATTGCTGATCTGGGAGTGGGTTCCTAACCCCTCAAAATCCACTGGGGACAATGTTGAAGGGGTGGGGATTGAGAAGTGAGAGTGGTTTCTGCTGCTGGCTCCTAGATGTAATGAAAATTTATCAAGGCTTGAGATAAAGGGGAAAGAAAAAAAAAAGTTAGGGCTTCTTTTACAAAGCTGCGCTGCAGATTCTCAGTGCGGCAAATGAGAGGAAACCCATTTAATTCCTATGGGCTTCCTCTCATTTGCCGCATGGGAACGTTAACACAGCTTTGTAAAAGAAGCCCTTAGTAAACACCACTCTACAAATGGTCCATTGCATCCTGTGACCATGCAGCAGGAGAAGAGCAATCAGTACCCTGACCTGGGGATGTTGTTCTGGTGTCCAGGAGACAAAATGTAGGTAGCTCATAGGCCTGGAAATGAGCAGCAGTTTATATAGACCCAAGGTTCCCTTTCATTAGACCTGAGTTAGTGAGTGACTCATGCCGGGGATCCCCTTGTCTATGAAAAAGAAGTGAGAATGGACTGGACATTATATATGATTTTTTTTCTTAGTTGTCATTTGTAGTTGCCCTTTTAACTCACTTGGGGGGAGGGTCTTTTACAAAGGTGTGCTAGCGTTTTTAGTGTGCGCTAATCACTAGATATGCCCATAGGAATATATGGGCATCTCTAGCGTTTAGCGCACACTTAATTTTAGCGCATGCTAAAAACTCTAGTGTGCCTTTATAAAAGGACCCCCTGGAGCCTTAGAAATAAAGGGTAACAAACAAGTTGTACAATTGTGTGCAAAGGTTTAGGCATCTCTGGTCAAATTGTTTCTATGAATCCCTAGGTGAACAGAAGCTAACATAACCTATACATAGTACAAAGTAAAACATATCTTCTGTACATTTTAATGTTTAATTACTGTTTATTTACTGAATTTAACAGATTGCAGACAATTAATTAATTGAATATGGCAGGTGCAAATGTTTGGACACCCTTCCAGTTGATTGTTGTTTTTTTTAAGTTGTAAAGGCTGAAATCTTTAGCAACTCGTTATGCCTTCAATTAGTAACATGAATACAATTCCAGGGGTGAACAAATAATGTGCCCTCTTATAACCTCTCAACTTTCAACACCCATGGGCTTCTCTATAGATAGATATCTTTATCTATGTATTTGTGTAGATCTGTTTAGATCTATATAGATAAAAATAAAAAGTCTGAAACATGCTCAGCTATCAGTTTCATTTGTCAGAAAAATTGTTAATGTAGAACTCTTGAAGACGAGGCAAGATTTGGAAGTCCAAGAAAAATCTGTTAACACTGCCTCAAAACTGGTCAGATATGCAAATCAGAACCTATAGATCACTATAGATGGGAGAGTGGTCAGAAGGAAACCTTTTTTTTAAGACCTCCTCATAATTAGTTTCAAAAGTTTTCAAAAGAGAACCTTGATATGAATTAAACTTTTGGAACAAAGTGCTTTGAACTGATGAAACGAAAATTGTACTGTTTGGCCTCAACCATACAGGATGCGTTTGAAAGAAAAAAAAAAAAGATTTAAGCACTGGAAGAAAAGAACACCTTCCGATCATTGAAGCAAGGGGCTGGATAATGCCTTCAAGTTGCGTAGGACTTGAATATTATTGAATATCTATGGGGCCATCTCAAACCTGCAGTGCATGCCAGGACACCTAAGACATTTCTGAGATAGAAGAATTCTAAAAGGAGCAATAATAGAAAGACTTTTAGCTATCTATGGGAAACATTTGGAATATGTTATTTTTGCAAAGGAGGGGTTTAAAAAATTCTGACTTTTAAGGGTATTTATAAGCTTACTTTGAATCTGTAAATATTACAAATAGTAATTATGTATTAAATTCTGAAGAAAAATATTATGTTTAACTTTGTTCCATCTAGTGTAGTATAGGTAGTGTATGCAAAGTAATCTTGTGAATATTCATATTTAAAATAGATGTTTGATGTTGGTTGAGTCCCAGGGTGACCCACTGCAATGGGCCCAGCCTTGTTCTTTTGGGCCTGTGCACAGAAGGAACCATTGCAGCAAGCCAAGGAGTTGTCAATGTAGTGAATCCGAGTTGTGCCTAGTGTGGAACTACTTCCTGCACTAACAAAAATGGGAGGAAAAACATAAATACTAAACAAGTACAAAAATGAAAAAACAAAAATAGGATAGAACAAATTAAGGAGTTCTTTACAAAGCTTTGGTACAAATTGGCCTTGACGTGTCCTTACTCGGGTCCTTTTCATGCATTAAGGTTATTTTTATCACGGCCATAAAAATTCCATTTTTCTGTATATGTCATTAATGGCCATGGGCTTAATGTTGCCATTAGCACATGACCATATTTTAAGTTTATTTATAGAACTACATATCGATGCAACTATTACTCCTGGAGAAATTCTGTGCAAAATATTTTAAAATTCTTCAAAATTCTACATTGTTTATTTGTTGTGGTTTTTTGCACAGAATTTCTTCATCATAAGGCCTGAAATTTCCTCCTGCCTTTTCCTTCCTCATGCTCCAGTAAAGTTGATCTCTTACTTTAATTGCAGTTCTCTCTCTCTCTACCAAGTCCTCTAGTTCTGCCCACAAAGTCTTCTCCTGCATGCAGTACCTCCTATCTCTCATTCTCCCTCCCTCCATCCCTGGTATACTACCTTTATATTCTTTCCCCTCCTCTCCCCAGCTGCTGTTCTGTTCTCTCTCACCCTTCCCATGGCACACCCTCAAGCTTGATTTTTTTCCCCCACCCCCAAGGCATACTTTTAGCTTTTGCTGTCTTACCCTCCCCATGGCACACTTGCCTTGCTCAGCCCCCCTTCCTACCCTTACTTTGGCACACTCACCTTGCTCTGCCCTCCTTTGCCACCCTCCCTCAAGGCACATTCAACTTGTTCTGCCTGTCCCCTCCCCCCCCATGGCACATGGCTTTCTCTGCCCCCCTCCCCATGACACTCGCCTTGCTCTGCTCCCCTCCCACAGGCCATTCAGCCGGCATCAGCTGTTCTCTCCCACTCTCCCTTCCCCTTAGAGATGTGCGGCACATCAGGTTGCTTCCTCCTCCTCTGCCAGCTTAACCCGACTGTGTATGTGATCTGTGGGGTTGTACAGAGGCCTGTGTGGTTCACATACACAGTTGGTGTAAACCAGCAGGGGAGGAGGAAATAGCCTTATGTGCAGCGGTTCACGTCTTCCTCATCCTCCTGCCGTGCAGTCTCTGTGGGGGACAGTGAGAGAACAGCTAAATACGGCAGCTTTGCAGATTTCTGCACATTCTGCGGGGCTGGAGAATGCTGTGTAAATTCTGCGCTGCACAGTCGTGTAGAATTCCCCCAGGAGAAAAGTATAAAGCTCCAACCAGTATACTGAAAATTCACAAAAATCCACATCAAAATTCATAGAAGTATGTACCTCAAAATGCACACAGCCATTAAAAAAAAACTTACTGTGGGAGCACTTACCACCACCTATTTTGTAGGCAATAAGGGTTCTCACGTTATCTGAGCACTAACTAGTTAGCATGCAATAACTAATTTGTGTAGGAACCTTCACTCTCTACCCTGACATGCTTCCTTAAAAAAAAAAAAAATGTAAAAAATGCGTGATTAATTTTTGGATGTGCAGACACTAACGCAAAATACATTAGCCTGTCCTGTGTTAGGCTCTTTTTTTTTTTTTTTTTTGCTGTGTTAGGCACACAGTACCTAATGCAGCTTAGTAAAAGTACCCCTAAAAAAACACAATCAAGAATAATCCATCAATGACAAAACAAACAAGGAAGAAAAGAAAATGTTGACAAAAGAAAGGAAAAATGATTTTAAAAATTCCAAAGCAAGAGTAAAAATATCAAAACAAAAATAGACAAAAGAAGAAAAAGAAAAGAAAACAAATCTAACAAGGAGAAATAGTTTTATTTATTTACTCATTTTTTGCTTTGGCTTCTAAAAAGTTTTGGCTGGCACACACACTTTTTCTATTCTACTTAGATACAAACTCTAAAAAAAAAAATACTTTTGCTCTTGACTAATCCCTTTCATGCTTTTTCCCAGGTATTGGTTCATTTACAATTGTGGATGGGAATCCAGTTAGTGGAGAGGATGTTGGAAACAAGTAAGTGTTTAGATTTCTGCCTTGTATGCCTCAGATTTCCAGCAGTATTTTCTTCTTGAAGGGACATATGATGTTTTGATTTTTTTTTTTTTTGAGAAACAACCAAAAGTGCTGGCCAAAATTGACAAAACTTGCAGGAGGATCCTATGCATTCCTGTACTAACACATCTTCTAAAAGGACATTTTCTTTCGTGGGAAGGACTGTGGAAGACAGGAGAGAGAGACTGAATCCTGAAATTGTTGATGACTTATTATTCAGCCAGAGATTAAATAATCATAACAGTGCTTCATAGGGTATATTTCTCCACTACTAGGCCATACAGAGCGAGTTGTATTTTGTCCCCGTTGTCATTTTAACAGGATGGATTATAGTTTCTTGGAGTAGTAGAAGTCAAATATTGTTGCGTTTGGAAGGGTAGGGGGGCATATTTCAGTTGATCGTTATTATTATTTTCTATTTGTGATTTATAAACAACAGTTCTACAGAATATTGTTCCTTTTTATGCTTTAATAAAAAATGTAAGTATAAAATCATAAGTGTTCGAGGCTTGTGCAATTGAGGACAGAGCTTGCGGGGATAGGGACGAACGTTGTCACTGTGTCATTCTGTATCCCGCATTAATTATTTGTAGTTGCCGTGCCCTAATGACAACATTAGTGTATTAATGCATAACCTGCAAATCAAAAAATGGCCTATTTTCTGGAGGTGCTAGAAATGGGTTTTACGCAGGAAGGTCCTCTGTTAGGATGCGCTAAGCCTATTTCATAGCTCATTTTCGTAAAAGGGCTGTGGAGGGTTAAGGGGGAAATTCTGTATATGGCGCCTAAAAAAATCGGTGGTGAAATCAGTGCCAATTAAGCATATTCTGTAATAGATGCCTAGATTTAGGCAGTGATTACAGAATAAGCTTAGTTGCTATATCAGCACCTAAAACCATGTGCATCCATTTACACCAATGAAAACGTGGCATAAAGCCCGGCGTTTTGATTTACACGCACTGGACCATATTATATACACGTGTAAATTTTGGAACACACATGAATTGCCCATTTCTCCACCCATAACCATGCTCCTTTTTACCTGCGAGTGTTAGAAGTTCCATGCACTTCGTTACAGAATATGCTTAGCAAGTTATGTGCGTAAATTCTAATCAGTGCCAATTAGTGCTCATTATTGCTTAAGTGCTGTTATCAGCGCTTATTAATTTGTTAAGTACGCACATTGTTATAGAATATGTGCCGATGTCGACGTGGATCTCTAGTCACACTATATAGAATCTGCAGGTAAATGACTTGCCCAAGGTCACAAGTAACATAGTGGAATTTGAGCTATGCCTTCCATGCTCAGCCTGATGCTCAAACCATTAGATTACTCCTCCGTTCCCACTGAAGGAGTAAGCTGGAAGTTGTACCTTGTGGAGCTAGCTTTTAAGTTGGACCCTGTTTCATAACTCAGTGGAGATTCCAGGCTGACACCAGAAGGTCTCTTTCCCTTGTCATGAACGAAATCAGAGCTGTTTCCCTTCACTGGAGTGGTGATGGAAGAATCTGTTTGTGATGACATTCTTTTTAGATAAAGATTTTAGATTTTGTTTCCAACTCTACTATAATTGTGATCACAGTTGCTCACGTTTATAAAATATAATTCTCAGCAGATGAGAATTTTGCAGGTTCTCATGATGGCTTTCGTGGAAAGATTTAATGAAATTTAAACAATAAATTATTTACAGATATCTGATTTCTCTCCCTCCTTCTCCCCTTTTTCTTAGCTTTTTTCTTCAGAGAAGCAGTATTGGAAAGGTACGGTAAACCATTTTAGAATTGTACTTCTACATTGAAGGGTTGTATCAAATAGCTCTAGACAGCCCATTTAGTTGAATTAAACTGGCTGATGGCAATGTCAAGTAATTTAATTGTCTGTCTTTTTTTAGAAGTAAAAAATGTGGCTTTAATTTTAAACTCTTCCTGCCGATGTGTGGGTGAATGGATGACTGTACAGAAGTCAATTATTTTAATCCTTTTGGCCCAAATATGGATGTATCATTAAAATACTGCCATATCATTAATACGTGAGGCCATCATTTACTCCTTAAGGGTCCTGGCTTCCGAAGAGTTTTTGCCAGAGGTTAAAAGCTTTAGGAAAATTGGTTCCTGGATTTTATACCTTGAAAACTGAGAGATTATAAATTTAAAAGTGGTTACATTCACCATTGTTTTTCCAAACTAGATCTGGGTAATGAAGATAATTTCCAAAAGGAAAAAGGAGCATTAATAATTATCATTTGGATCGGGCCCGAAAGCTGGCTGCCAGACTTTCCACCCCTGTGGTGGCTGTGTGTATATTTAGGAAGCAGAAGAGATATAAAGAGTGTGTGCATGAAAGATAGTAATTTAAGCGTGTGCATTGGTATGGGTAATACTTGCTTCTCGGCCTTCTGGTTGAGATCGTATAGGATCCAAGATATGAATAGAGGATGGTCCCTTCTTGGCCTTCTGTCCGAGAATAACAACCTATACAGTATTGGGGCTATGGGGGAGTTTAATGCCTTGTCATCTGAGCCTGCCATGAGTGGGAAAGCGCGGGGTACAAATGTAACAAGAAACTAGAATGCAAGGATTAAACCAGCTGCTTCAAAAGAAATGTTTTAAATTATTATTCATTTTTTTCTTTATCTATATTTTAAAAATAGAATCGAGCTCAGAGTGTAATGGAACTTTTGCAAGAGTTAAACCTTGATGTCTTGGGTAATTTTGTGGAAGAGGTAGGTGTCCTTGGATTTTGTCTGTCTGTCTACTGTGTTCTAAGTGAATAAAATACAGCCAGGGTTCAGTTATGCAATGAGCAGAGTTTTGCATGCCTAGCATTATGTGCAGATGCATTTGTCAGTAACCCCCGGATTCTATATATTACGCCAAGATTCCCGTGCAGAATTCAAAGCGTATTCCATAACAATGCGCATAACTTAAATAGTTAACAAGATACTCAGCGCTGTTAATTGCATGTCAACAAGCAATTATCAGCACTAATTGTCATTGAGATTTACATGCACAACTCGCTAAGGGCCCCTTTTACTAAGCTGCGTAGGCGCCAAAGTGCACCAAATTGGAGTTACTGCCCGGTTACCGCGTGGCCCTTGCGATAATTTCAATTTTGGCTTGTGTCTGGAAAATATTTTCTGGCACGCATAGTGGATGCTCGCCAAGTGGCATCTGACACGCTTAGGTCATTACCACCCAAATTCTTTACCACTAGGTCTTTGGCTGGCGGTAAGGTCTCAGACCCAAAATGGACATATGGCAATTTTGATTTTGCCGCACATCCGTATTCGGCAAAAAAAAAAAAAAGGTCTTTTTTAAGTGTGCTGAAAAATGATTCTGCGTGCATCCAAAACCCAAGCCTACACTACCACAGGCCATTTTTCAGCGCGCCTTTGTTAAAGGATCCCTAAGTGCGTTCTGTAACATGGTGTGCTTAAATTCTAAGTCGCATAGTTGAAAATGGGGCGGGGAATGGGCTTTTCTACAATGTATGCGCATTATTACAGAATACATCTGCTCTGTGCCTAATTTAGGTGTCGGGATTTACACCAAGTAAAATGTGGCCTAAATAGACGCAACTAAATGTGGTTACGTGGAGAGCAGCTCATGGAGAGCAGTTCTCTTACCGCATGGCCATGTGTGCTGGAGGCTTTTTTACCCGCTGCGGTAAAAAGGGCCCTGGCGCTTGGGGGAAAAACGGCCCCTGCCGCCAGTGCAGGACTCTTTTCCCGCAGCTTGGTAAAATGGCCCCTTAGTTTGACTGAAAATAGAGCACAGATTTAAGAGTCCAGCTTTCTTTTTGACTGTTATGCCCATAAAATTCTTGAAAGCTCATCATTCTGGGTCTTTTTAACCCATGGCTGTTGCTGTGCTGCCTGTTGTGTGAGATGAAAGTGTAATTGTAACAAAAACAAATATCCATGTTCAGAAATAGTTTTTTTAAAGCAGATATTTAGATTTCATTTTGGATTTATTCTTCAGCTTTCCAAATCTGAGCTCAAAGCACATTATAGACGAGTCCAGTGGGTATTTTCCTACCCCATAGTGCTTATAGTCGAGTTCTAGATTTACTAAGATTCATTAGCACGAGTGTAAGTTGTTGGTAAATGGGTCCCTTGAGAATAATCAGACTTATGTTAGCCCCAAGTTCGTACCTGAAGCAATAGAGGATAAAGCGAGTTGCCAAAGTCACAAGGAACATCAGCATGTGAAGTGTGAGTAAGATGTCATAAAAGGGGCTCATCTTATTTCAAAAACCATACAAATACAAGAGATAAACTATAATTATAGTCACAAATGGAAAGGATACTATACACAGAAAAAACTGAAGGATATCTTTCTTTTTATTCTGCATGTCTGAGGCCTATAATAATGGGCGTCATGTAAGACGTTGAGTTCTCTACAGATAGCACGCAGATGGTACCTATGAATATAATTGGTGGCTGAAATATTAAGTAATGGATTCATTAACTGTAAGTTTTGAGGAACAAACCATCAACCCAGATTTTAATAGAGTCTCTGTGGGCTAACTTGTGCATATTACATTCAAGACAAATTGTTCTAGTCTTGAATGGACTAGAACAATTTCCTCTTTTTCTTTTTTTTTCTTTAATTTTTATGTATTTTTAACCAACGTATGAAGGAGAAAAACATTGTGCCCTCAAGCCTAGGCCACTTTTAAACTAGTGGCTGCCAAGTTCATCATTGCACAGGGGAAAATGGCCCTTTTTAACAGTATGCTGTTTTATATATTCAACTTAAACAAGCTATCTCATTTTCTCTTTGATTATACAATTATTACAGCAAAATGCGTGTTTTATTGTTGTAGTAATTGTGTAATCGCAGAAAAAGTTAGAGAGGTTGCTTAAGTTAAACATGTAAAACAGCATACTTTTAAAAAGGAAAGTTTTTTTTGTGTGTGATAATGAACTTGGCAGCCACTAGTTTAAAAATGGTTTAGGTTTGAACGTACAACTTTTTCCACATTAATACTTTGTCTAGAAAAAGAGGAAATTGTTCTAGTCCTGTATGTGATATTGTGTAGTAAACCCTGCTTAGGAATTTGAAAGTTTTGAGTCCCATTGCGATTTTGGGGTAACTTATGGACATTTAGAGGGAGCTTGTTGCAAGGATGAGGTACCAAGAAGAAATGTGCTTAACGTGAGGCAGACAGAGAAAAACTCAGTGAATGGAGTAAAGAGGGGAGAATAGAGATCAGGTTAGACAGAGACAGAATTCCAGATGACTTTATAAGCAGAAATATGGATCCTAAATCAAGTGTCAATTGTAAGCCAGGGCATGCTACTTAGCAGAGCTGTGCCATGGTAGTGGTAGGGAAACTGGCAAGCTGTAAAATGTGGCAGAATTTGGAGTAGGTGTTGGATAAAGTTAGGTCAATCAGCAAACTATTGTAGTAGTTGAGCTGGCAGGATTGCATAACAGACACTGGAAATTAGAATAAAGGAAAGTAGAGTAATTACCAATTGAAGGGCTTATTTCCAAAATCCGCTAAGTCCATATTTGACTTCAAGGGTTTTGGAAATAAGCCCTTCAGTTTGAGCTATATAGGTGCTGTAGGTGCCTTCATTCCATTGGTATCCCAAATCTGTGCCAGTTGCAGTCACTGTGTTCTAATGAGCTTCTAGTAAGTAGACGCTGATATTAGTGAGACCCACATTTGGTCTCCCTTTGAAAATCCCTTCTCCTGGTGGGACCCACAGGTGCATTCTGTGCTAAGAAAAATTTGTGTACTCTCTAGGACGGTCTGTATCTCAGCACAACTTATATTCAAAACAAGTTTGTTCATTTTATGCAATATCCTTCTTTTTATGAACAAAGATTAAAAAAAAAAGAGTAACAAAGTTTTAACATAATTTAAAATAATGATAGACTTTAATGCAACATACAAAATTAAAAACTAAAATTAGAAATTAAAAGACAAAAATAAAACAATTAATACAAAACAAGATACACATACGTGCAGCTTTCACAGAAAAGTCAGCAGTAGCTGAGACTAAAATTAGCACTGATGCAGTTTTTTCAGAGATTTTGGGGGCGACTAGTAAAGGGGGTTATTCCTCCTGGAAAACTAAGCAAATGTGCAATACATCCATGGACTTGTGAGCCTTGATCCACAAAGGCTAAAAGTTGGATGTTGTTTGCTTATTGTTACCTGCTTATAGCCAGTTCTTGAACGGTTGGGCCAAGGGAAATAGAAAAAAGATTAAACAAAATAGGTGCATGTATGGAACATTGCGGGACTCTACAAGAAAAGGAATAATTCTGGGTAGATACATAACCCCAGTCCACTTGAATACTGACATGCAAGATATGATTGAAATCATTTGAGGACAGTACCCTCTGTGCACCGATATTGGATAATCTACCTAAAAGGGTAGAATGGTCAAGGAGATCAAAAGTTGTACTAATGTCTAAAAAGATCAATATAGTACCCATTAAAGAAATAACACAGACTGAAAGGGCATATTTTGATTATTTGTTCATCAAAAAGTTTCAACAGTAAGTATCATTTTTAAAAAGTGTGACCCATTCATACAGTTACTGGTGGCACCTCCTTCAGTAGCAATAACGTTGACTAAACATTTCCTAGAACTGTTTCAGTTTAAGATCACCTATGAAAAGTTTTTCCCAATTTTTACAGTTTACAACTCTGACATTTGAGGGCTTCTTTGCATGAACAGCTCATTTTGTGTCATGTCACAACATATCAATATGGTTTAGGTTGGGACTTGGCCAATCCAGTATAGAAAATCTTGTCTTCTTTTAGCTATTCTGTAGTAAGTTTAGTAAAAGGTTAATGGTCCTTGTTTTGCTGCATGGCCTGTTTTCAACTCAACTTCAGCTCATAGATGGATAGCCCGATATTCTCTTTTAGAGTTTTCTGATATAAAGCAGGAAATGCTTAATTGACGCTATTGCTGATGAAGGAGGTACTACCAGGTAACTGAATGGAAGGGTTCACATATATATTGTTGAATACGTGACCAAAATATATCCTTTTTGTCTGTTGTATAATGGTGTTACCTTTCTCTCCAATCACGTTTTGAGTATACACTGTGCTAAAATGCGGACCATTCTAGGAGGTTCACAAAATTTGATCTCGGCACTGTAGGTAACTGCAGGGTTTGCGTGTGCAATCTCCTTACTGGATAGTACATGTGGCAAGTTTAAAATAAACTCTCCATGCGTATTTTGCCTATGCAGCTGAACCTCCAGTGCCTCTCCTTTTCCCCAAGGGGAGAGGAAAGGGAGAAGAAAATTTTCAAAGGCTCTTCTTTGTAAGTAAACACGTGTTTATCCCTGGAGAATCCCATTGGAAATTGTTTCCTTTATGACTTAAAATAATCAAAAAATATAAGTGATATAAGACATATGTGCTTTAATATAATCTCTTTTCAGAGCCCAGAAAAACTTCTAGAGAATGATCCTTCATT
The DNA here is from genome assembly GCF_901765095.1 of Microcaecilia unicolor. NCBI lineage: Eukaryota > Metazoa > Chordata > Amphibia > Gymnophiona > Siphonopidae > Microcaecilia > Microcaecilia unicolor. The sequence continues at coordinate 326,492,538 of NC_044035.1, forward strand.
TTTCTGTAGGTTTAATATGGTCATTGCAAGCCAGCTAACGGAAAGGTAAGTAATTTTTTTGGCAGTGAGGATGTTTATTGTGTTTTATAGTCTACATGTTAAAATATTGTAATTTATGTGGTTTATTTATTTATTTATCACATTTGTAGCCCACCTTTTCCCACTGATAGCAGGCTCAAAGTGGCTTACAAAAATATTGTAGTAAGTTACAATGCAGGAAGTACAATTTTTCAAATTTAGCAGAATAAAAAATAACAGTTAAACAGCGATGGGTATTGAATTAGGATATGAATAACAATTAATCAGTAGTAAATATGAAAGATAAGATGTAATTAGAGTCTATTGGATCTTATAGTAGTAAGGGATAATCCTGATTATGTTGAACCTGGGGAATAACCCTTCTTGAACAAAACTGTTTTCAATGATTTCCTAAAGTTTAGGTAGTTCTGGGTAGTTTTTGTTAATTTGGGTAAGGCGTTCCACAGTTGAGTGCCAATGTAAGTGAAGTTTGAGGCGTAAATTGATTTATACTTTAAGCCATTGCAGTCTGGGTAATGTAAGTTTAAGAATTGCGATCCACTGAGAGTGGTCTTTTGGACAGGTGCAGTAGAAATTTACATTAAAAATAAAATATTGCTTTACCCTGAACTTTACCCTGTACTTGTCTTTCAATCTTAGGCTGTGTGAATCAGTGTCTCTTTCTTTGAAAAGGTCTCTGGGTTCGAGTTTCCTTATTCCTTGCCTTCTATTTTATACTATTTTGCATAACTACTACTACTACTACTATTTAGCATTTCAAAATATTTAAACCACTAAAGAATTGTTTTGTAAGATTGTTAGCGAGAGGAACTTCAATTACCAAGAATATTTAATAAATTTAACCAAAGGGAACCTTAACTGCCAGGGAAGGTCAGCAAACACTATTTATCTTCTTATGGCTTCCTATCATAGGTTTCGAATAAATCCACTCGGCAAAAAAGAGCAATGGAAAACTCCCAGGTAAAAAAAAATTAGGGGCCCTGTTTACTGAAGCACATTAGCGTTTTTAATGCACCGACAATTAGCGTGTGCGTTAACCGTGTAGGCTCCTATATGGATAGGCGTGTACACAGTTAATGTGCGTTAAAGATGCTAATGCTCCTATAACGCGGCTTAGTAAACAGGGCCCTAGGGGAGAAAAGATTGCTCCCAAAAAGCCAGGTGTAATATTTCATAAAAAGTCCTTTCAAATAACAATCTCTATAAAAATTGGTGTGTGTATTCAAAAGAGAATGAAAATTGACTGTTAAAAATGGGTCACTTAATCTGACCATAACTCTTCTTCACAACTTCTCATTCTTTCAAAAAACCAAAAATTCAGAGTCGCTGTAGCTTAGTCAAAAGATCCTCGACAAGGGTCTGCCTTGTTTTGCGTGTTTCGGAAAGTATTCAAGCTCTCATACAGCTTTTGGTTCTTTGAAAGAATGAGAAGTTGTGAAGAATACTATTTTGCTTGACTTACGGTGAGGGTTATAAGCAGTGGTGTGCTGGTAAATTTTTAACAACAGGCTCTCTCCCCGGTCCACCTCGGCACCGCCCCCCATCAACCTCTGCGCCCTCCCCCATCCACCTCTGCGCCCCCCAAAATTGCAGAGCTGGCTATAGCTGGTGGGGGGGCAATGCATTACTCTCTCCAGCCAAAAATAATTAAATGATCCCAGGTTCCAATCTAATTCATGTTTAATGTGGGATAAAATGCCATAAATAAGTAAATGAATATAAACTTTTAATGTTGAGCACCTGATTCTCAAAGTGAACATATTCCAAACACTATAATGAAAATAAAATGATTTTTTTTCTACCTTTGTTGTCTGGTGACTGTTTTTCTGATCATGCTGGCCCAGTATCCGATTCTGCTGCTATCTGGCCTCTTAACTCCGTTTCCAGGGCTTCCTTTCTATTTATTTCTTTCCTTTCCTCCTTTCTTCTTCATTTCTGGTCCTCAGCTTCTGCCTATTCATCCATGTGCAGTTTTTCTCCTCTCTTCCTTTTCCCTGATCTCATCTCCTTCCTCACTCTTCCCTCCCCTCCATCCATGTCCAGCATTTCTTCTCTCTCCCCTCCTCTCCCCCTGCCCTCCATCCACCCATGTCCAGCGACCCTTCTCTACCCCTGCCCTGCATGCACCCATACCCAGTGACCCTCCTTTCCCCTGCCCTCCATGCACCCATACCCAGTGACCCTCCTTTCCCCTGCCCTCCATCCACCCATGTCCAGCAGTGACCCTCCTCTCCCCTGCCCAGCATGCACCCATACCCAGCGACCCTTCTCTCCCCTGCCCTCTATCCACCCATGTCCAGCAGTGACCCTCCTCTCCCCTGCCCTGCATGCACCCATGTCCAGCGACCCTTCTCTCCCCCTGCCCTGCATGCACCCATACCCAGTGACCCTCCTTTCCCCTGCCCTCCATCCACCCATGTCCAGCAGTGATCCTCCTCTCCCCTGCCCTGCATGTACCCATGTCCAGCGACACTTCTCTCCCCTGCCCTCCATCCACCCATGTCCAGCAGTGACCCTCCTCTCCCCTGCCCTCCATGCACCCATACCCAGAGACCCTCCTCTCCCCTGCCCTCCATCCACCGGATGTCCAGCAGTGACCCTCTCCTGCCCTCCACGATCCACCCATGTTCAGCAGTGACCCTCCTCTCCTCTCCCCTGCCCTGTATGCACCAGCAGCTCCCTTCTCTCCCCTGCCACCCCCTCCCGACTTGTTCTGCAAATTCTCCTGCTTCCTCCCTCCTTCCCTCCAGATCCGGTCCCTCACCGACCCTACCTTGGCCATCAAATTCTTCGGGGCAGGCAGTGTTGCCTACCCGCTGCCATCGCTGACTCTCCTCCGCCGCCCAATCGCGCTTCAAAATGGCCGCTGAGACTTACAGAAGTCTCGCGAGGCTGCCTCTGGAAGTCTCGGCGGCCATTTTTAAAGCGCAAACAGGCAGCGGGGGAGAGTCAGCGATAGCAGCGGGCAAGCAACACTGCCTGCCCCGAAGAATTCGATGGTCAAGGTAGGATCGGTGAGGGACCGGATCCGGAGGGAGGAGGGAGGGAGAGCTGGCTCACCCTTTCCAACAACTGGCTCGCAAGTCCGGGCAAAATTTAACAACCAGATCTTGCGAGCCGGAGTGAGCCGGCTCCAGCACACCATTGGCTATAAGTGTAACTGCTTGCCTATGCAGGAGCTTCTTTCAAGGGCTTCACTGAGAGCAGTTATTTAAAGGATGGCCAAAATGGAGCTGTAGAAAAAGTGGAAGAAAATAACTTAAAAAGAAAAGTTAGAATTAAGTAGCAATAGTAGGAATTTTATTTTTTACAGGTGAATTCATTTTAAACCTCCAGCTCATTCAGACTGGACTGTTAATGTGGCAAAAGTCTTAAGTCAGGGTCACAAGCTGCGGCTCCCTCTGGACCTTGACTAACATGAACCCTAAGTCTGGTCACTAGGTGTCACTATTGAGGAATAGAGACAGGGGACCTCTGCAGCATCCTCATCCTCAACTGGCCTGTAGGGAGAACCAGCGTAAGATTTTATTTTCTAGCAGTCGACATTAGGAATGTTATTGAGATCTCACTTGTTTTATTTCTCTCTGGAGGATATTAGTACCCAGATATTTTTAAGGCTTCTTTGTAGTTGCTCGGTGCATTATGAGTCCAAATAAGTTAGGGTTGTATTGTGCATTGCCTCACTTTCAGTAGCAGAACCCAGTCATTGCCTAAATAGTAGTCATAGGGAAGGACATTTTTAAAAAGCTGGGGATATGCTGTATACTTATAATTCAAAATCATACACAGCTATATGAAATAGAACCCAATAGGAGTCATGAGAGAAGAATTACAGTGAAGAGAAAGTAGGAGAAAGTAATTTAATGATTTTTATATACTTCCTTAAGAGTGTGCTGAGCTTTCCTGCAGTGTTTTAAAGGTCTTGGATGTAATACTCAATCAGAAAGCAAAATGATATGATATGCCTTGCAATCTGTTAGATTTTGTAGTTTAATCTACTTTGATTTTGCTAGGTGTTTTAACCTTTTTTCCTCTAAGGGAAATAGCCATATTAAGTCTGTGTGTTTTCATGTGTCCTCCTCCTCATAATTTTTCAGCAGTTTTTTCCAGATTCATTCTAAGTTCTGGTATAGATAGAAGTGTTCTGTGTTCTTGATGCGCCAACATTTAGAATACCTTTTTATTTCACAGAGGGAAGCAGCCCAGTTCAGTTACTGCAGAGGTCAGATCACATTATGATGTTATTGAACATGTTGCCTGTAGTTTCCAGCTGATTCCATTTCTTGTCTAGATTCCTCTAGAGAAAATATGTTTCCTTATCCTGCTAGACTAGTCTGTGTCACCCTGCCAGCATATTCCTGCCAGTGACATTATTGCTATAAGGAATGGTGCAACCCAGGACATTGCCAGTGTCTTTCTAGTCATAGTTACCTATCTATCCATCTATGATTAATTGTAATTCATTGACATAAGGTGTGTTAAATGTATTTTATTAAATATTTAGTCAACTTATATATTTAAAAAGGCCCTTTGAGGTTCTTGCTAGCGATACATCCACTCTAAGCAAGAGCCTATAGGCTGAGGCTCGGGGCTGGACTAATCCCTGGGTGCCAGCTTTGGCCACAGGACTGAACCACAGGGGCACAGGCCTGTCTTGAAGAATTCTACTGCACCAGACCAAGCTACACCATCTGCCAGAGGCAGAGAAATATAGGCAAGTTCCAGGGCTGCATTAATTCTTGTACTGGTGATGACATCACTGAATTGTCAGTGTCCTCTGCTTCTTTCTGCTGGCTGGGGGCATAACCCAATCGCCTGGACTGGTCTAGCAGGATAAGGAAAGAGAATTTTTTTTCTTGATGGTATTTTTTTTCCTTGAATCCTGTTGGACCAATCCAAAACCCTCCCAGGAAGACTGTGACTGTTCCTCCCTCCTCCCACAGTCTTCTTAGATTCAGTAATATTTGTTTAGTGCTCAAGAATTGTCCTTAACCCTTAGTATCTCTCTGTATGAGAGATTGAAAGTCAAAGTGAGGACTGTTTGCTGTATCCTTTCAGATTTTGGATATTTGTTTCAAGAATCTGTATTTCTTCGTGTTCTAGGCGTTGTTTCCCTTTGTTGTTTGAGTCGTTCCTTTTTTCAGCTTTGACATATTTTGCTTTGACTGACAAACTCTGGGATGGCACTGCTCGTCACAGTAGTGGTGATGTCACTGGAGAAGTTATGTTCACTGTCTCTATCTGCTGTCAGAGTAAAATTATGCACCAGAACTAGTCTAGCAGGATTCAAAGAAAGGAAATTATCAGGCAAGGGAAAATTCCTTTATTTATTACACTGAAATTTGCATAAGGAACATTGTCATAAAAGAAGAAAAATTCTCAATTAAAACAAAAAAAAGTTAGGAATCCTGAAATATTTCCCCTTATCCTGGTTGCTGCATTTCAGGTATTCACCTGTTTTCTTTTTATTTGTCCATAGTACGCTCTTGCGTGTAGCAGAAATCCTCTGGGATGCCAATATACCTTTCCTAGTCTGCAGGACGTACGGGCTTGTTGGCTATATGAGGATTGTCATAAAAGAACACACTGGTAAGTAGTTTCTTTGGAATCAGATTCTGACATTTGTTCTCTCTGGTCAGTATCATGCTCATCTGATAACATATCCTATGAAATTTGTCTACTGGAGCGGCTATTTAAGGATCTGCAATTTTGCTTTGTACTAAACCATTTTGTTCTTGCTGCAAAAGGTTTATTGCATTATAGAACTGTGTTACATAATAACATAGTACTGGTAATGTAGAAATAAAGAAAACATTTAGTATTTTCCTTCCAAAAAGTATTTTATCAATTTGACAGTCATAGAATCTCATCCTGATAACGCACTGGAGGATCTGAGACTAGACCAGCCATTTCCAGAGTTGAGGGACCACATTCAGTCATATAATTTGGATCAGATGGAGAGAAAGGTACGTAGACAAGCAGTTATTCTCTGAATATTTTCATACAGTTTGGGCGTTTTTAGAAACATCTCCTTTTATAAATAACTGTATTTACACATGTAGGTTGTATACTTTTTAAATGGCAATTCCATAATACTGCTGTTTACACGTGGAGATCCATACCACACAGAGAGTTTAAGGGGACCTGGTTTAGGCATGCCTTGGGTGGCACAAAAACCTACACCTGTCATTCCTATTTCACGAAGGGAATAAACATTTACGGGAAAAATATTCCCTGTTTGATTTTACACCAGCTGAAAGACACGCACAGATTTTTAAAAAGTACTTTTTTCAGCCAGGGCTTACACAAGGGATTAAGGGTGTGATTCTTCTTAATTTCCTTTTGTTTATTTACACCTTCAAAATGAAGGGAATTTACAAAGGGCAGCCTCACTACTTAATTGGTGGCACTTATACATATAGGTTCGTAAAATGTGGAAACTACATGTAGAAGTGGTGTCACTTAGAGGCTGTGTGTTTGTGCAGCTCATGTTTTCCACGTGTGTATTTGTAAAATGACAGCTCCCTCTGTGTGCCAGCAAATATATAGAGTCTTTAGTAGAATACTGCTGGAATTGAACACAGCACAACCTGAATGTCTCAGTTCCGATGTCAGTGTTCTATGTAAAATGGGCCTTTCTGTTTTGCAGAGATTAGGACTCTCTGTGGCTAAGCCAGATCCAGCACATATGAATTCCATGATCATATTACCCCAACGATGCAACTCTAGAATCCAGCCTTCCACCCTTTCACCATCTTCCTTCATCTGTTATTGTAGAACCTATATCTTGATCTCATCTTCCAGTCCATATCTGCATATATATATATATATATATATATATATATATTTCAAAATGTAAACACCGCTGTCCATAACCTAAGTAGTTCTTGAATCAACATAAACAAATTAAAATCATAGAATCACAAACAACACAAATATGTTACAGTTGCAAATATATCAGTTCTACTCCTTCCATCCTTGTCAAATGTCTTTAGCAGACAGTTTTATTTATTTTTTATTGTTGTGAATCATTTTACCTTACATGTCTATCCCCCCATACCATATATTTTTTTTAATTTTTATGAAGTCTTTATTGAATAATAATGCACAGAACCTGAAACAGAACTCATCTTCCACATCGCATTACAAACCATATGAACATAATACAATTCTTTTAGAGATGTGGCGACCTAATGATACATAGTTGAATAATGGTCTCAAGACCAGTACAATGAGCAAAGCTGATTGCATTAGAACACTAAATACACAGATCAAGTTCTCCACCACAATACTTCAGTCTTTATGAACATTATAATTTTCCCCAACTCCTTCCCTCCCATAACTTTAAACCCCCCTACCTCCCCTCTCCATCCCTCCCCCCCATTTGAGCACCATCTAAACCTCTGGTATCGTTCTGGTTACACATGATAAAGAAAAGAATCCCAAATCTGGTGCCATCTACCCATTTGGTTACATCTTTCTGCTACTAATCTTTCCATCTCGCAAATGTGCTTCAGTTTTTGGGACCACCGTGTTATCGGAGGGACTGAGGACTGTTTCCAATGGGCAGCAATTACTACTCTGGCGGCGCTTATAGCCTGCCCCAGGAATACTTGCTGAGCATGAGGACGACCCGCAGCGCCCGCCCCATACCATATATTTTAAAACTAAAAATTTTCCCTTAATTAAAATAGCACCCATTATCACAGAAACCACTTCCTAACACATTCTTCTTATTCCTCCTCCTGTCCCCTTTACCATCCAAATCCTTCTTGAACAACTATATTTTAACCTTCCTTTCTAAAAGCTAAATAATATATCCGGTAGAAATATGTAATGGCAACTCTTCCAACATAATGGTGCTGCCACCAAAATTAATCCAGCCCCTCACAAAATCTAAAGACAGCTGCCCTACCCCTGGAACCACAAGATGTCCTTGGTTCTGTGACCTAAGGACATTTCTTGGTACACAGCCAAAATCAAGCACATGATCTGGATTCATTGCTTCCTTCCGTACATGTTGTCTAAATTAGGTGCTTACATTATAGCCACCTACATTTAGACACCCAGTCAAATCAAGTGCATTGTGTGCCTTAGCTCAACCATTCTGGCATGGCTGACAGTTCAGCGTTCTGCAAAATTCCTAAGATGATATTTATGAGGTCACATCTGATGTCAGAATTCCTCCAGAGCAGATTTATCTGTGTGTTTCACTGATTTGAATATTGGTTAAGCTTCAGTTGGGCAATGGTAAAGTTGCCACCTTAGGGGTCCTTTTACAAAGGCACGCTAGCGTTTTTAGCGCACGCTAAACGCCAGAGATGCCCACAGGAATATATGGGCATCTGTAGCGTTTAGTGCACACGTATTTAACGCCAGCACACCTTTGTAAAAGGACCCCTTAATGTATTCACTGGAGTATCATCCATCCACCTTCTGTGTTGTGTTCGCAGGATCACAGCCACACTCCATGGATCGTGGTTCTTGCAAAGGTTCTTGAAACATGGTACAATGAGGTACGTTGGGTCAGAAATATGGTATCACTGAAGTGTGTTCTGAGTATTCTACAGAAAAGAAAACCTGGTAAAACATGTTTTAATTTTGAAATATTGTGGGATAGCTGCTAGGAATAGGAAGGACATTGTGATTTTATAGAAGGATGCCTAGATAGGGAAGGATCCATAAGCCCGTATGATGCTCTTGTTTTATAAAGGCAACATAGTAGATGACGGCAGAAAAAGACCTGCACGGTCCACCCAGTCTGCCCAACAAGATAAACTCACATGTGCCATTTTTTGTGTATACCTTACCTTGATTTATACCTGTCTTTTTCAGGGCACAGACCGTTTAAGTCTGCCCAGCACTATCCCCGCCTCCCAACCACCCGCCCCGCCACCCACCACCGGCTCCGGCACAGACCGCACAAGTCTGCCCAGCACTATCTCCGCCTCCAAACCACCAGTCCCGCCTCCCACCACCAGCCCCGGCACAGACCGTATAAGTCTGCCCAGCACTAGCCCCGCCTCCCAACCACCGGCCCCTTGATTTGTATCTGTCATTTTCAGGGCACAGACTATATAAGTCTGCCCAGCACTAGCCCCGCCTCCCAACCACCAGCCCCTTGATTTGTATCTGTCTTTTTCAGGGCACAGACCGTATAAGTCTGCCCAGCACTATCCCCACCTCCCAACCACCCGCCCTGCCACCCACCACCGGCTGTGGCACAGACCGTATAAGTCTGCCCAGCACTATCCCCACCTCCCAACCACCAGCCCTGCCTCGCACCGCTGGCTAAGCTTCTGGGGATCCCTTCCTTCTGAGGAGGATTCCTTTATGTTTATCCCACGCATGTTTGAATTCCGTTACCACGGGATGTGGTGGAGATGAAAACGGTAACGGAATTCAAACATGCGTGGGATATGCATAAAGGAATCCTGTGCAGAAGGAATGGATCCTCAGAAGCTTAGCCGAAATTGGGTGGCGGAGCAGGTGGGGGGGTTGGTGGTTGGGAGGCGAGGATAGTGGAGAGCAGACTTATACGGTCTGTGCCAAAGCCGGTGATGGGAGGTGGGACTGGTGGTTGGGAGGCGGGAAGTACTGCTGCGCAGACTTGTACGGTCTGTGCCCTGAATAAGGCAGGTACAAATCAAGGTAAGGTTTACACATATGTTTGTCTTGTTGGGCAGACTGGATGGACCGTGCAGGTCTTTTTCTGCCGTCATCTACTATGTTACTATGGTTTCTCAAGATGTTAAAGAAAACATCCACTTAATATTTCAATAATTAAAAAACAGAAGATGAAAAGAACATTAAGTCCTAGAACTAATTGATGACAATTGCAATACATTCAATTTCACTGACCTTTTTCACAACTAAAGTAGCCACACACATTTAAAGTTTAATGGAAAATGCTATTATACAATAATTAAATTATACTGAGTGTCACGAGTTCAAATTAAATGACGTCAAGTGAATTTGAGAAATGACTCCCTAAGTAGGGGGTGGAATTTACATCACTGATTACATCATGGATGTAATTTTATGAATCACAAATCTCTCCAAGGGGAGGGAAGTAGATCAATAAATTCAACAAAAATCACTTCATCTATTCAGTGTTCAATATCATTCATATAGTAAGAAATCAGAAGGAAAAAGCCTCAGAAAATGCAGGTTTAGACTTTCTTATGACCTGTCAACATCGATAATTGGCAAAAAAAACAGTCCAGATGGGCTGGTTATGGCCTCCTACCCACAGATGGAGGCAGAGAAAAACTCCTATCAATGCCTTCTGCAGGTAGGGGACAGGAGTGGCTTTTGCAGCAGAACCTGAAGGAGCTGTGAAATTACAGGGCAACACCGCCTTAGAGGCTTCCCTGAAGGATTGAACAGAAGTTGAGGGCCAGAGTGATTCCCCTTTCAGAGGCACTAGGCCAGGGAGCCTGAATAAGTTTACCTCTGTTACTGTCGGGGGAATTCTACATAACTACGCAGTGCAGAATTTGCACAGAATTCCCCACATAGAATTTTGCACAGTGCAGGCATCGGGTCTCGCTCCCCGCTGCCCATCGGGTCACTTCTTCCCCCTCTGCTGGCTTAGATACAACTGTTCAGGTGAACCATGTGGGCTTTCCTACAGCCCCCATAGTTCACCTAGACAGTCAGGTCTAAGCCAGCAGAGGAGGATGAAGTGACCTGATGTGCAGCGGTTCACTTCCTCCTCCTCCAGCTCTGCGATCTCTGTGGGGGAGGAGGAGGTGAACCGCTGCACATCAGGTCAGGTTTTTGGCAGCACGCTAATAAGCACACTGGGCCAAGAGAGTGGAGGAGAACTTGAAACTGAGCTCACATCCAGGCCTACTAACATCTTGATCACATGCTCCTATGGCAGGAGAGCACTTAAAAGTCCCTCTGGTTCTTACTGCTAAACAGGATGTGTACATGGGGGACATCAAAGGAAATCTTAATCAGGGGGTTTCCTGCAGCCTTTTTCCTCAAGTTTGTGCAGATCATGCACTGGGTCTTCATCGATGTGTAGAATTCCAAGGGGGGGCTGGTCTGTGGGGGGCAGGGATAGAGAGGACCCTGGACCGTATCTTTAAATGCATTTTTTCCATCTGGCCTTCGAAGGCTTACATGAAGAGATTACGGAATGAGTACCTGGTCTTTCTCTTGTCTCTCTCTATGATTTACATCTGTTTATTTTTCTTCTTGGTATGAATGCCGATCTGTTCTGTATAATATTGTAGTTCCTTTCTTTTTCTGTTTATATTATTACTAGACTTTGAGCCCGTAAAAACGGGCTATTATAGGAAGGGGGGGGTTGAAAGGCCCGCCCCCACCGCCGAGTTCGCCGCTGCCCCCCCCCCTCCGAGTTCGCGCCCCCCCCCCCCCCCCCCCCCCCCCCCCCACCGAGCCATCACCACCCACCTTCCACCCGGCCGGGCCCTCGCTCCGCTATTGAAACAGCGAGGGTCCGTGAACGCAGCGCTGAGCTCTGCTGAGCTGCCGACGTCGGTCTTCGTTCTTCTTCTCTGCCTGTCCCGCCCTCGTGTGACGTAACGTCATCGAGGGCGGGACAGAGGCAGAGAAGAAGAAGGAAGGGTGATGTCGGCAGCTCAGCAGAGCTCAGTGCTGCGTTCCCGGACCCTCGCTGTTTCAATAGTGGAGCGAGGGCCCGACCGGGTAGAAGGTGGGTGGCGGCGGCGACTCGGGTGGGGGGAGCGTTAGACGGCGGTGTCCCTCCCTCAGCAATGCGCAGTACAGACCCTCTGTGTTCCGCCCCCCGTCATCACGTATTGACGTGGGGGCGGGGCAGAGAAGGTCTCTACTGCGCATTTGCGAGTGAGTACGGTCACTCGCCGTTTATATGTTTGATTGACGTGGGGGCGGGGCAGAGAAGGTCTCTACGCATTTGCGAGTGAGTACGGTCACTCGCCGTTTATATGTTTGATTGTAAACTGCTTTGGTATATGTAACAGCTGAGGCATTATATCAAGTACAAATAAAATAAACCATTTTGAGTTTGAATCTGGCTCACTGGGCCAAGGAATTGCTCAGAGACTTAGATTTGGACCTAGACCTCTCAGGGCACTCAGAGGTGGAATTTGGTTCTGATATGGAAGGGCACATAGAAGAGAGCAAGATCCTTCCCCAGAGAATAAGGACTTGCTGGTAATCCAACTGTTTAGGAAGCAGAAGCTAGCCCTGCTCATTGAGTGGGTAACTTTAATTCTGAAGACTTCAGAGGCAGTAGTTGAAGAAAGTCGGGAAAGTAATCCCATCTTGGAATGGATCAGGTATCCTTCAAGGTTCTTCCCTCTCCACAAGGCCATCCAAAGTGTGATAATGTCCAAGTGGGAAACACCTGAAGGATCCATGAGGGCCAGAAATGCTACTGCCGAGTTCTACCCACTCCCTAAGGAAGAGAAGGATACCATTTTCCAAAGTGGACACCATCATCTCTGCGCTGAGGAGAATGACCTTCCTGGTGGAAGATGGCACTGCACTTAGAGGTTCACAAGACTGGAAAGTGGAGGCTCTTTTGAAGTAGGCCTTTGAAGTATCTTTGACACTGTAGAGGCTACATGGCACAGGCTGTGCTCCAGTGGATTCAACAGTTGCAGAAGAGTGAGGATGCAGAGGCAGGGCAGCCTACTGATAGATGTATTGTACTATTTGATCTTCCAGGGGCCTGGCTTCTGGGGTGATGGCCAGAAAGTGGCTTTGGTTACATCACTGGGTGGCAGATTCAGCTTCCAAGGCATGCCTGAGTAAGTTCCTGTTTGCTGAAGAACTGGAGAAGCTAGTGAAAGAGTTGGAGGCCAAGTCTCAGTGGCTTCTTGAGGACTGGAATTAGTCTGGTAGAACTTGGGGATCTCGCCCAAAGTTTCAGGAACATAGGTTTTGATATTCAGGTTAGTCCTTGAGTTCAGTTTCAAAGTTTCAATCCTTTTGGACTTTTAAGAAGCCACAGGAACTGCATCGCCAGTGTCTGATGCTTCTAGGAAGACCCAGTGAGGGTCAGTAAGTCCTCTACTACTACTTACTACTACTTATCATTTCTATAGTGCTACTAGACGTACGCAGCACTGTACACTTGAACATGAAGAGACAGTCCCTGCTCGACAGAGCTTACAATCTAATTAGGACAGACAAACAGGTCAAATAAAAGATAAGGGAATATTTAAGTGAGGATGATAAAATAAGGGGCTCCATGGTAGTGCCTTGGATTTAGCTCCTTGGGTGCGGGTACATATGAGGCTATTCCAGTGGTCGTGCTGTCCAGGTGGTTGCCTGTTTTCAAGGAGTTCAGGTTGCACCTGCCAATAACCTCATCAGGTCAGTAGCAGACTCCAGTGGTGACTGGTAAGGGGATACCTTTTCAAGCATGTCAGCCTAAAGACTCTGTCTTGGGTCACGGTGACAACCGAAGCAAGCCTTATTGGTTGGGGGGGGGGGAGGCTCAGACTTGGCAGTAAGTTGTGGAGTCCAGGTGGATGATAAATGGGTTGGAGACCAGAGTTGTTCAGTTGGTCTTACTGGCGTTTTGCACCTGGATCCAAATTCAGTGGTGCAAATTCTGTGTGATAAAACTAAATGGTGGTGTATGTCAAAGTTGCCAGAAGTTCCTGTTCCTCATGTAGGCCGAGCAAAACATTGGGGTGCTGTCAGCAGTGCACATAGCAGGAGTAGACAATTTTGAGATGGACTTTCTCATCTGAAATTACCTAGATCTGGGGGAATTGGTGTTCAACAAATGGCCTTTGCAGGATCACAAGCAGGTGGGAGTCTCTCATCATGAACCTTATGGCATCATAGAAGAAAAGCAAGATGGACAGATTTTTTAGCAACAGGAGAGTGCTGGGCTTCAGCAAGATAGATACATTTGCCCAACTATAGCCTCAGGATGAGTTCTCTGTGTTCCTGCGTTAGCCAATGGTGGGACAAGTACTTTGGCTTGTGGAGAGCTATCCAGCACAAGTGATCCTGGTGGTATCAAACTGGCCCCAGGAAACCATGGTAACATTTACACGTGTAAGTTCTGTTTGGGTGCTAAGCAGTATTCTACAAGCTTAGCGCACAGCCCGCATAACGCACAGTTGCAAAGGGGGCGTACATGTGGGTGGACCATCTGCGAGTCCTACACTTATGTGCATAACTTATAGAATACTGTAGGTTGCATTATAGCACATAACATTTACTGTATGCGCTAACTTTTATGCCTGCCTTTTACATGGCGTAAGTGATACTGGTTAAATGTTGGCTTAGAAATGGTGACTTACGCTCTGTTCTATAGCTGAGTGGATTCCTTGCTACTGTTATACAATTTGTGTTCATCACCCTGCATTTGGGCAGCCTTTATAGAATTGCTCCTAAGGTCACAGTCCTCGAGGTGATTAGTTCAGTGTACAGGATTTAAAGAGTTGTAGGCTTCATCTTTTAGAGACCCATATCTGTTTTTTTTTTGATGAGTAAGTGATGATTCGGACAGTTCCCTCCTTTTTGTGTAAAGTAATATCCCTGTTTCATATGAATCAAGAGGTGACTCTGCCTTTGTTTTGCTGGGACTGCATTGTTTGGATAATTACAGGTCTCTTTTACAATATTTGAAGGCCTTCAGTCGTTTCAGGAAGTCTTAAGATTATTTGTCTTGTTTCCTGGCTCTTGAAAGAGGAACTGGCCTCCAAGTCATTTAGGGAAGCCATCAAAGCAGCTTGTATTGGGAAAGGTCTGCAGGTACAAGAAGGAATATGGCATTGTGGGTGGAGTACAAGTTGGTGCTTCAGAAGGATATTTGTAAGGCAGCAGTGTGGTCTTCTTGCACTGGTTCACAAAACATTACAAGCTGGATGTTCAGTCTAAGGGTGATGTGGTCTTAAGGGACACTGTTCTGCAAGCAGCCTGGACTTCCGCCCATCCAGGGTAAGGGAGCTTGTGCACATCCCACTTGTCTGGACTGGTCTGACAGGATGTTAAGCTGATATTTGAACTTACCATTAGTTTCCTTTCCTTGAATTCTGCAAAACCAGTTCAGAACCTGCCCAGGAAGACATAGGTGGTTGGCATTTAGTACGAGTGGAACTGTCAGATGAATCTGTGGTCACTCAAGGATCTGAGTGGCCTGCATAGGGATCCTCCATTCCTGGAGGAGGGGAACTGGCATGGAGGCTGGTGGGGGCCTTTACAGGCCCATTGAAACATGGGTTCCCCCAGTGCTGAAGGAGTCCAGAGAAGGAGACTATTCACTGCCAGCTAAATTAGCCTCAGTGCCGAGTCATCAGTGGCACCAGAAATTACACTAGTATGGCCAATATTTAGTGCCAGACCTGCATAGCTAACTGGACAATGTTAGGACTGCATTTTGTATGGTCCTACATCCTGGTGAGCTATGCATGCACCAGCACTGAATACATAGCTTTGTCAGTAGGTTACTGGCTATCCAGTTCTGCTGCACCCTCTGTAGTATTCTTCACTTCTGACTTCACTCCCAAACCACCCTGGCACTAACCAGAGAGGGCCGCAGTGGTCAGAGCTGCTAGTTGGAAGCACTGTCCAGTTAAATATGACTGAATATTGGCTCCCAATCCTCTCAGTGTGGTTGAAGTGGGCCGGAGCCTGTCCTGCCTACTTAAACCACAGTGAATATTATCTTTGTCAGTAGGTTACTGGCTATCCAGCTCTGCTGCACCCTCTGTAGTATTCTTCTCTGCTTCCATCTGCTGGTAGGGGGACATAACTCACTTGTGTAATCTGGTCTGACAGGATTCAAGGAAAGAAAATTAATAGTCCACATTTCACCATGGGAAGCTTTATTGAAGAATGTGGCAATGGAGTGCAGATAAGTATAGAGCAATCAGTTTTGGAATTTGAATTGACAGTTCTGGTTCTGAATTTATATTTAGAACAATGGGCAAATACCTAAAAGCTACAAGGAGAAAGAAGCCTTTCGAGAGTTGATTAGAAGAGGTAAGGTATGTGTGTCTGAATTCAAGTTTCAACAGGATGCTTTTTATTAGAGACTCGGGTTCCCATAAACTGTTATTCAACCCTCTTCCAACCAGGAATGTTAAAAAAAGAAAATGGAGTACCAGAAGATGAGGAGAACTTTGAGGAAGCGATTAAAAATGTCAACACTGCCTTGAATGCCACAAAGGTAAACTGCAGTTTGTTTTTTAATTATTTCAGAGAATAAAAGTGACATGATGATCTTAACATTTTTATCTTGTAATTTATGGAAGTGGTGTGTCTGAATGGAATACCCTGGAGGGCAGATAGAACTATTTGAGGGTGACTTCCAAATATGGCTTGTGAAAGGAAATAGTTATTTATTTTGAAAATGGCTATGAGGCACTGGTGATCTGAATTCTTTGACAAATGTGGAGTTTTTTCCCCTTTAAACTTTTATAAACTAGATTTAATTCTCATTAATCTATAGAACAGGGCCAGCCAGGGAAGTAGCAGTCAGTCAGTGTCAACCTAAGTTTTGGAACATAACCAGTCTTATTTTGAACATATCCATATTGAATATGTATGAGAGAGATTTGTATGCACTTCTTAAGTGCATAAAAATTTCTCATGCGTATTCTGTGTGGGATTCCTGAAAACCCCCTAGGTTGGGCAGTAGATTGAGAACCACTGTTCTAGGAAATAACAAGTAATTCTGTCTCCTTCCCTATACAATTTTTAACCTGTGTGCTGAGAATTAGTACTGAAATTGTGCTATTGGAGTTCTTGGTGAGGACATACTTCAATGGGGAACTGCTGTAGTCACCAACTTATTTCAGGTAGACTCATGTACAACATGGGTAGAATGAAATCACTAGAAAAAAGACAACCATCATATTAGAAAGGAAGTATGCACATATGGAATTGGTGCACTGGTTGATGTCTGTCTTAACCCTCTTGAAGGTGCCACTGTTGATGCACTCTGTCACTTACAAAGCCACACACTGAACCATGAATCATAACAACTTGCCAGAGGTATAGTAGTTTTAATATATATATATATTTGATCTGACAGATTCCTCCTCCTAGTTCAGTCAGATTTGGCCTCTGTTGTAGAATAGCAATATGACTCTCCATTTACAGATACCCAGTATATTATCCCAGTGATGTTCTTTGGCTGGGTGCCCCAACCTTGGATTCTTTTTTGAAGGCAGATGTGGGTGCATCCTAGTTCTACTAACTGACATTCTTCCTACTGCCCCAACCCTCATAAACTTTCCTCCAGGGTCTGTGAACAATGCAATTATACTATTTGCAAGCTGACCCAGTTCTTCTGCAGAGCTACAGGACCAGCCCATATAAATCTTTTTTTTTTTTTTTTTTTTTTTTTTTTTTAATTTTTAGAGGTCTTTTTATTAGAAGCTCAAGTCAATGTTACAAAGAAAAGGCAATATATATGAAGCATAAGAAGCAAAATATACACTATCAGGCTTATTTTTGAAAGAGAAGGGCGCCTATCTTTCGACACAAATCGGGAGATGGGCGTCCTTCCAGGGTCGCCCAAATCGGCATAATCGAAAGCTGATTTTGGGCGCCCTCAACTGCTTTCCATCGCAGGGACGACCAAAGTTCACGGGGGGTGTGTCGGAAGCGTAGCGAAGGTGGGACTGGGGCGTGCCTAACACATGGGTATCCTCGACCGATAATGAAAAAAAGAAGGACATCCCTGATGAGCACTTGGCCAACTTTACTTGGTGCATTTTTTTCTTACGACCAAGCCACAAAAAGGTGCCCGAACTGACCAGATGACCACCGGAGGGAATCGGGTTATGACCTCCCCATACTCCCCCAGTGGTCACTAACCCCCCCCCCCCCCACCCTAAAAAAAATGTTTAAATATTTTTTCCAGCCTCTATGCCAGCCTTAAATATCATATCCAGCTCCATGACAGCAGTATGCAGGTCCCAGGAGCAGTTTTAGAGGGTACTAGGCAGGTGGACCCAGGCCCATCCACCCCCCTACCTGTTACTACTACTTATCATTTCTAAAGCGCTACTATTATACAGCGCTGTACACTTGAACATGAAGAGACAGTCCCTGCTCGACAGAGCTTACAATCTAATTAGGACAGACAAACAGGACAAATAAGCGATAAGGGAATTACTAAGGTGGGGATGATAAAATAAGGATACTGAACAAGTGAGTAAGGGTTAGGAGTTAAAAGCAGCATCAAAAAGGTGGGCTTTTAGCCTAGATTTGAAGATGGCCAGAGATGGAGCTTGACGTTCCGGCTCAGAAAGTCTATTCCAGGCATATGTTGCAGCAAGATAAAAGGAACGGAGTCTGGAATTAGCAGTGGAGGAGAAGGGTGCAGAGAGATTTACCCAGTGAACTGAGTTCCCAGGGAAGAGTGTAGGAAGAGATGAGAGTGGAGAGGTACTGAGGAGCTGAGCCCTCCAAAACCCACCACAAACCCACTGTACCCACATCTAGGTGCCCCCCTTCATCCTTAAGGGCTATGGTAGTGGTGTACGGTTTTGGGGGGGTGGGTTGGGGGGCACAGCACACAAGGTAAGGGAGCTTGCACCTGGGAGCTTTTTCTGAAGTCCACTGCAGTGCCCCCTAGGGGGGGACTAGTGCACTATGAGGGGACTAGTGAGGGGGACTAGTGCACTATGAATGCTGGCTCCTCCCACGCCCAAATGGCTTGGATTTGGTCATTTCTGAGATGGGCGTTCTCGGTTTCTATTATCGCTGAAAATTGGGGACAACCATCTCTAAGGTTGACCTAAATGTTTAGATTTGGGCATCCCCGACCATATTATGGAAACGAAAGATGGACGCCCATCTTGTTTCGATAATACGGGTTTCCTCGCCCCTTCACGGGGACGTCCTGCGAGGACGTCCTCAGGAAAATTTCGCGTTCGATTATGCCCCCCACATAAAACAAGTCGCTTCTCAAACATAAAGGCCTAATTAGGAATCTCTAATTTATATATATACTAGTAAAAAAGGCCCGTTTCTGACACAAATGAAACGGGCGTTAGCAAGGTTATATTGATTAGTTGTTTTTTGTTAACCAAATATTTAATATTAAAGTATTGTAACGAGATGGAGTAATAGTGAAGGGTGTATAATGAGGAAGGAGGAGGCCCTGTGTAGGACCACAGGGGCGGTCCTTTTTGACAGAGTGTTTGTGTGTGTGAGAGTGTGTGTAAGACAGAGAGACAGACTGTGTGAGTCCGAGAGTGTGTGTGTGTGAGAGTGATACAGAGGGATTGAAAGAGTGTGTCTGTGTGTGTGTGATAGAGATTGTGTGTTTGTGTGACAGAGAGATTCAGAGAGTGTGTGTGTGGAACTGAGTTCCATGACCCCCCTCCTTCCCTTGCTCTCCTTCCATCTGATGTGAGAGAGTGTGTGTGCAGGACCACAGGGGCGGTCCTTTTTGACAGAGTGTTTGTGTGAGTGAGAGTGTGTGTAAGACAGAGAGACAGACTGTGTGAATCATACAGTGAGTGTGTGTGAGAGTGAGACAGAGGGATTGAAAGAGTGTGTGTGTGTGTTTGTGTGACAGAGAGATACAGAGAGAGTGTGTGTGTGTGTGTGGACCACAGGGTTGGTCACTGTGACAGAGTGTTTGTGTGAGTAAGACAGAGCGACAGACTGTGAGACCGATAGTGAGTGTGTGTGAAGAAAAGAGATTACTGACTAAGGTATTTCAGGAATGAAATGCTTGGAAAAGAATTGTCAATACTCCTTTCAAGTAATTAAATGTTTGTAAGCATATGGTAAAAGGCAAGAAAGCTTTCAAAAATGTTGTTTTGTGAACTGCAGGTTAAGTGCAAAAGCAGTGCTGAAAGTGCTTTACCATGCACAGTACTTCCCAAGGAAGTAGAACCGCAGCAAAGCGAATTGCGAAGTGGAAAACTAAAAAGCCAACCAAACCCTCAGTATTTTTCATGTTAACATGGGAAATACACATTGAATGTAAAAGAAATCTGTGTTTTCTGTCCCGTCTCCCCCTCAGAAGCACAATGGTACCATGTCAGCGACTGCAGCCCTTAACCCTTTTATTGCCACATCAACGTTAACACTTCAGGAGCGAGCTTGCTCGGCTGGTTTGCTTGCTGTTGGAAGGGGGGAGGAGGAGTTGCTTCTTTTAGGATAATGTTAAGTGTTTCCCAATCTGCTACGGGGAAGCTGTGTCATTTGTAACCCTGCTTCGCAAAAACAATTTTTCAGAGCACAGAGTAGTAGTCAGCCCCCCAAGCGCAGGAGCACCAACAATAAGACCATCGTTGATTGGCTGCAAAATCTCTTCCTGCATGCTAGGTTGCTAGGAAAAGGAGTGGGTGATTTGTTGCTGTCAGGGTGATTCCTTGCTTGCTGTCATAACTTAAAGGAGGCGGATGTTCGTTCTCGTGCGTTGCCTGTAGATGTAAAGTGAGATGCATGGGGGGAGGGGTTTCAAGTGTACAGCGCTGCGTACGTGTAGTAGCGCTATAGAAATGATTAGTAGTTGTGGTATCGGAAGGGGGGGTTGTGGGTGAGCTGTAGGAATTTGAACTCTGACACTGGGATGGAAAGGAGGCGGATCTTCATGCTCGTACGTTGCCTGTAGATGAGAAATGAGATCCATGGGTGGAGTTGAGGAATTTGAACTGTGACCCTGGAAAGGAAAGGAAAGGAGGCGGATCTTCGTGTTTGCGCGTTGCCTGTAGTTGTAAAATGAGATGCATTGGGGGGGGGGGGGAGTTTTGTTTTGTGTTTGTATCGGAAGGGGGGGGGGGTGCTGAGTTGCATGAATTCCTAGGCAGGGGGAGGAGTAGGGAAACACGCTACGCATGTTTCCCTACTCCTCCCCCTTTCCTTGGTTTTTTGTGGAGCAGCTGTGCTGGCGACGTCATCCTTGGCTTCACCCAATTCAGCCAATCAGACGTGCGACACGGTTTGTGAGTGTCATTGCTCCGCCCACGAGGTCATCACGTTTGACGTGTGGGCGGGGCAGACAGTCATGGATGAAAAATTGATCTCTGGCGCTTCACATTTAGAACGTTGGAAAAGTGAGGCTTCAGACGTTGGTGGTCCGTTTTATATAGAGAGATATATAATCTCCCCCACTTGTTCCTCAATCCCCCACCCCCAAATCCTCTCCCTCCACCAGACTGTGTAATGAAATAAATGAGTAGTGAATGCCCATAAACAGATTCTATGTGCAGTCTGTAAGAAAGGGTTCCCATTTAGCCAGAGTCTTGTTATGCTGTGCTGTGATCTTTTCCATATCCGCTATAAACCAAAATTTTATTTATAGGCAGGTGGAAGAGTATCTGATTTCCAGGCAGTAGCCAGAGTGAGTCATGCTGCATTAAGACAATATTGGATAAGATGTTGCTGTTTCAAGTGTGCTCCCAGAACCGGTCTATTAAGCAAGTAGATCCCCAGGTACCATGGTATCTCAAGACCCAACCAAAATTGCAGCTTATATTGCACCTTCGTCCAATAAGCATGCACCTTGAGACAGGTCCTCCAAATGTGTCCCATAGTTCCTTTCTCACCACATTTTCTCCCAACAAAATGCCGAAACAGCAGGAAAAATGTGATGGAGTCTGACAGGAGTAAGATACCAACAATACATTAATTTAACCCCATTCTCTTGAAAGGTAATAGCTCAAGACAAGTGCAGCAACGCTGCTTCCATTGTCTTCCAATCACGCTCCTCATATCGAGTATCTAGCTCATCATCCCATTTAGCTCTATGAGAAAGATCGAGGAGCAGTCTGTCCCTAAGATAATGATACAGCACTGAAGTTAATTTACGAATATTACAAAAATCTTCACATAAATCTTCCAGGAAAGTGTTTTCCCGTGTGACAATTTTCTTAATGGATTTCAAAGTTAAGAAATGAGTGAGCTGCAAATAAGATCAACCACGGAAGGGGCGGGGCACAGGAGAAAGAGGAAGCAGAAAAAAGAAAAAACAGATAAATATGTGGACCACAGCAGGGGCATGGTTGGGGGGCAGGGGAGAAAGAGGAAGCAGAATAAAGAGAAATATGCAGACCACGGCAGGGGCAGGGCAGGCATGGGAGAAACAGGAAACAGAATAAAGAAAAGACAGAGAAATGTGCAGACCGGGGCAGGGCACTGGAGAATGAAGAAGCAGAAAAAAAGAAAAGAAGACAAAGACAGATGTGGAGCACGGTGGGGCAGGATGGGGGGGCACGGGAGAAAGAGGAAGAAAAAAGAAAAGGCAGAAAGTTGCTGACCATAATGGGGGCCATGGGAGAAAGAGGAAGCAAAAAAAAAAGAAGACAGAGAAAGTTGTGGGTGGTGGCCATTTGAGAAAGAGAAAGCAGAAAAAAGATTACAGAGAGAAAGATGTGAATCACAAGGGGGAAAGAGAGAGAGATGTGGGGGGTAGGGAAGGATGCTGAAAATAGGGGATGGAATGATCAAAGATGGGAAAGGAGGAAAGAGAAGGGAAACAATGGTGATCATGCATGGAGGGAAGGGAGGAGATGGTGCCCATGTAGGGGAGGGGAGGGTATGGTAAGGGAGGGGATGATTTGGTGCCTAGGGAGAGTAGGATAAGGGAGGGGGTGAGATGGTGCCCATGGAGGGAAGGGTAGGTGCTTATGGAGTGGAAGGGAAAGGATGAGATGGTGCCCGGGCAGGGGAGGAAGGGAGATGTGAGGAGATGGTGTCCATTTGGATCGTGCAATTAAAAATTTTAATCAATGTGCAGCCCTAATTTATTTATGCCATTTCTATCCCACATTAGCCCAAGTAGAACTCAGGTTCAATATGGCTTACAATATAAACATAAAAGAAAACAAATAGAGTTACATTTAAAGAATACATCATAAAAATATTATATAGGACGTGATAGCGGCAAATTCAGTGGGGCGTCAGGAAGAAGTGAAATAATAAGGAACTAAATAATCAGTACAGAGTTCTAACATTGTTGAAGACTGAGCTAAAAAAGTAAGTTTTCAATAAATTACAAAATAACCCATAATCACTAGTATATCTAATTTGTTTAGGAAGAGAATTCTAGATTTTGGTGCATTGGTAAGAAAAGTTATCATTGTGGATTGTTTTGTAAGATATATTTCTGCAACTGTGGAAATGTAAAATGAGATGTTCTCTCGATGATACGGAAGCATTGCGTGGAGGTAAATCAATGAGTTCTTTCATATAGGACGGTGACATACCAAATAGAATTTGATGGACCAATGCACATAGCTTGAACGAAATTCTGCTCTTTAACCGGTAGATTATGAAGGAGTGAGGTAGCTTTAGCAAAGCACGGTGATTTACAAATTAGATGGAAAGAACTAGAGACAACATTCGAGACTTGACTCTCTAAGGATAAAAACTGATCAATTGTAACACCTAAGATTTTCATTGAGGATATAAGAGGTCAGGCTATATTATCAATTGTAAAATCTTTGAGAATAGTCGGATGATAAGGATTTGTTATTAATAAAAATTTAGTCTTCTCAATATTAAGTTTCAATTTAAAATATACAATCTTCATTCTTTTGACCCTTACAACTACCGCATTCAATCACTATATAACCTTGAATTTGTTATCAACCGACTTGGCGAACGCCTTTGACGGTACTATGTAAGCCACTTTGAGCCTGCAAATAGGTGGGAACATGTGGGGTACAAATGTAACAAATAAATAAAATTAGAAGCCCAGGATTCAGTTAATGTGCTACCTAATCTGATTTTGTTAATATCATAAACAGTTTTGGAAAATGGGATGTAAATAGTGATATCAGCATAAATAAGAGTAGAAAGATCATTGCACTCAAGTAGATACCAAGAGGAATCATCATGATGTTAAATAAGATGGGAGATGAGGGCGAACTCTGTGGTACTTCACAGCTAGAAAGCCAGGATGAAGAGAGAGTGCCTAATTGTTTAACTTGGTATGATCTAGATTTCAAAAATCCTGAGAACCAATCATGAACAGCACCACAAATACCATAATGGCCAAGAATATTTAAGAGAATATTGTGGTCAAAGGTATCAAATGCACTAGTCATATCGAGTTGGAGTATTGTAATTTTATTACCAATACTGTGCTCCCATCTGAAGCTGGCTAAGAGTGATGTAGATGAGGTAGTAACTCCCTCCAATCCCTGCGGGATCCGCCAAACCTCAGAGGTGGTTTTCAATTGGTGAGTCTTACCTGCAAACACAAAAGAGAAGGCAAAGGTGAATCTCAACAGTATGAAATCTTTTCCTTTTGTAAAATCTCCAACACCTGTTTAAAATCCTTCCTCTTAAGCAAAGTAAGCACAGAAAGATCCTGGAACACTTGGACCAGAGCATCCTGATAATGTAAGGTGTCATTTTGACGAGTTTGCTGATAAATGTGCTCCTTCACAGCATACGGGCAAACTGCAACACAATTTTCCTAGGGCAAATTTTTTTTTGGAGGGGGGAGGGGGGTGACCCAGTACGCAATGCAAACGGCTGCATCCCCATCTCTGCCAAGAAGCTGAGTGCAATGCAGCTGTACGGTGGCAGGAACATCCTCCACTCCTATTGCCTTAGGCAGTTCCCGTCTGTGGAATCTCAGATTTTTCTGACAATCTAAAAATCCTAGGAGTAACATTAGACAACCACCTAACTTTGGAAACCCATGCAAAAGCCACGACGAAGAAGATGTTCAATATGATGTGGGTACTGAAAAGAGTAAAACCATTCCTCCCACAGAAAACTTTCTGCAATCTAGTACAATCCACAGTACTCACCCATGCCGACTACTGCATCAGCATCTTCATCGGTTGCAAAGCCCAAATCATGAAAGGACTCCAGACCGCCCAAAACACAGCAGCCAGACTCATTTTTGGCAAATCACGATTTGAAAGTACAACACCACTACGTGAAAAACTTCACTGGCTCCCTATCAAAGAACGCATAAACTTCAAAGCCCACACAATGATCCACAAGATCCTCCATGGCGAATCTCCAAGCTACATGGCTGACTTGATCGACCTACCAGCCAGGAATGGGTCCAAATCTTCTCGAACATATCTCAGTCTTCATTTTCCCAATTGCAAAGGCCTCAAATACAAAACCTACTACGCATCCAACTTCTCCGTTATAGGCAGCAAACTCTGGAACACAATACCTCGACACATCCGAACAACCAATGAACATCTACCTTTCCGAAAGCTGCTGAAAACTTACCACTTCAAACAAGCCTACCCCAACAACCCAACTTAAATCTTGAACCTAATCCACACCACTAGCACCACCCATACTCCAATCCTCTCCCCCACGTCTCGTCTTATTGTCCTACTCTCTATAACTGGTTTACCTTTATGATAAGTTATACCATACTTTGTTTTATCTCTGTGATACTCTGTACCATACCTTGTAAGCCACACTGAACCTGCTATCGAGCGGGAAAGAGCGGGGTATAAATGCTATAAATAAATAAATGGTGAAAGATGAGACCTAAATGGTTCCCACAACATCAGGGAGTGAAATCTGTTTCTCCAGTACCAAATAGAAGGGAGATAATCTAATAACCAATGGTTCAAGATACATTTCTTACCCAGAATACAAGATTTACTGACAAATAGTTTGTCCCCAGATTTTACTTGGTGATGGTAACCCAAAACATATTGTAAATAGTGAAATATAGTTAACAAAAACAACTGAATGGGACGACACCGCCAAAGACCGTGGAAAAAAAGAGTTATGCTTCCCTTGGCACTTCTGACATTGAGGAGTGATTTTTGCGCTTTCAAATGCTGGTTTTGTCATTAACTAAACCATTTTGCAAAAGGCAGCTCCAGGGCTTACCTGCTCAGTTGTGTGGGAGCAAGGTACGACTGTCATAGTAATATCACTCCTTGTAGTAAGTCTGCATACTAATATTTGCTAATGTGACTGAGCAGTACTGTATGTTTCCCCCCCCTCACCAAATAATCCTGGGAATACTTATCTACAAGAATGTACTTTTGTGTTTGACTAATTGAAAGGGGCATGTATATAAGCAAATATATAGTGCAAGTTTTAGGATGAGAGATGTCTACAAGTGAGTGCTAAGAAAAGATAGTGTGCTTGTGATAGATTATATTCTAACCACTATCCAGCTCATTTTCGAAAGGGAAGGGCGCCCATCTTCCGACACAAATCGGGAGATGAGCGTCGTCCTCTCAGGGGCGCCAGAATCGGTATAATTGAAAGCCAGTTTTGGGCGTCCCCAACTGCTTTCCGTCGCCGGGGGTGTGTCGGAAGGGTAGCGAAGGCGGGACAGGGGCATGCCGGGGTGTGGTTAAGAGATGGGCACCCTCGGCCGATAATGGAAAAAAGAAGGGCGTCCCTGGCGAGAATTTGGTCTGCTTTATTTGGTCCCTTTTTTTTTCAGGTCCAAGTCCCAAAAAAGTGCTCGAACTGACCAGATGACCACCGGAGGGAATCGGGGATCACCTCCCCTGACTCCCTCAGTGGTCATTAACCCTCTCCCACCCTAAAAAAAAACACTTTAAAAACTTTTTTGCCAGCCTCTATGCCAGCCTCAAATGTCATACTCAGGTCCACCGCAGCAGTATACAGGTCCCTGGAGCAGTTTTAGTGGGTGCAGTGGACTTCAGGCAGGCGGCCTCAGGCCCATCCTCCCCCCACCTATTACACTTGTGGTGGAAAATGGGAGCCCTTCAAAATCCACCCCAAAACCCACTGTACCCACATCTAGGTGCCCCCCTTCACCCCTTAGGGCTATGGTAGTGGTGAGTAGGTTTAGGGGTGGATTTGAGGGGCTCAGCACCCAAGGTAAGGGAGCTATGCACCTGGGATCAATTTGCGAAGTCCACTGTAGTGCCCCTAGGGTGCCCGGTTGGTGCCCTGGCATGTAAGGGGGAGCAGTGCACTACGAATCCTGGCCCCTCCCATGACCGAATGCCTTGGATTGGTTCGTTTTTGAGATTGCCGCCATCGGTTTACATTATGGCCGAAAACCGATGGCGCCCATCTCTAATGTTGACCTAAATGTTCAGATTTGGCTTGTAAAATTGTTTTAGACGTGATATGATAAGAAAATGCTGTAGCCAACTTTTCTTAGTGTAAACATGTTTTGAAAGGTAGTAATGAGAACTGTGCCAGTGTGACTTCAGGCCATTTTATGCCATCCTAAAGCAGGATCAGATATATTGGGTTCCAAGGAATCCAGGAAGGAAAACAAAGGTACCTAGGTACAGTGCCTTCAAAGGAATTCATACACCCCCGTACATGTTTTACATTCTGTCTGGAAAAAAAATAAAATGCATTAAATAGGAGTTTCACTGATGTAAGCAATATATTTTTGTACAAGAACAATTCTAGAAATACTGAGCAATTAAGAATAAGAAACCAAACAGTCTTGGTTGCATAAATCTTCACAGCCCTTGACTTTAATAATAAGTAGATCCCATATGCAATTGTTGGAGTCTAATTTATTTGACTGCTTTGTAAGCGAATCTGTATTGTATTTGGTCTACGGTGTAATATGTAACAACAACAACAAAAAATCCAGGGTCTAACCCTTGACCACATCACACTTAAAGGGGCATAATCGAAAGGGGCGCCTAAGTTTTCCTGAGGACATCCTCACAGGACGTCCCGGCGAAGGGGCGAGGAAACCCGTTTTATCGAAACAAGATGGGCGTCCATCTTTCGTTTCGATAATACGGTCGGGGACGCCCAAATCTTGACATTTAGGTCGTCCTTAGAGATGGTCATCCTTAGACTTGGTCGTTTTTGATTTTCAGCGATAATGGAAACTAAGAACGCCCATCTCAGAAACGACCAAATGCAAGCCCTTTGGTTGTGGGAGGAGTCAACATTCGTAGTGCACTGGTCCCCCTGACATGCCAGGACACCAACCGGGCACCCTAGGGGGCACTCTAGTGGGCTTCAGAAAAAGCTCCCAGGTACATAGCTCCCTTACCTTGTGTGCTGAGCCCCCCAAAACCCACTACCCACAGCTGTACACCACTACCATAGCCCTTATGGGTGATGTGGGTTCAGTGGGATTTGAAGGGCTCACATTTACCAGCACAAGTGTAACAGGTGGGGGTGGGACTGTGTCCGCCTGCATAAAGTGCACTGCACCCACTAAAACTGCTGTCATGGAGCTGGGTATGATATTTGAGGCTGGCAAAAAATATTTTTAAAAACATTTTTTGAGGATGGGAGGAGGTTAGTGACCACTGGGGGAGTAAGAGGAGGTCATCCCCAATTCCCTCCGGTGGTCATCTGGTCAGTTCGGGCACCTTTTTGTGACTTGGTTGTAAGAAAAAAAGGACCAAGTAAAGTCATCCTAGTGTTCGTCAGGGACGCCCTTTTTTTTCCATTATGGGTCGAGGATGCCCATGTGTTAGGCCTTTGCTACGCCTCCGACACACCCCCAGGAATTTTGGGCGTCCCCAACCATATTCTCGAAACGAAAGATGGCCGCCCATCTCGTTCGAAAATACGGTTGGCCCTGCCCCTTCGCGGTGCTGTCCTCGGAGATGGGCGCCCCCGGTCGAAAATGCCCCTCCACATGTCAAAACCAGGTTTTTCAAGGTAAGCATTGTGATTGCTGGCAGGAAAAAGCAGCCCTGGCCCTTTAAAAGAAGTGGCTTATTTTTATAGTGCAAAACCAATTAAAAAACATCCAGTGCAGTTTACAATAAAAACACTCATAAAATATACAGTGCAGATATAATATAAATGAAAATCACAGACTCCTGCTTAAATTCACATTAGTCCAGGGAAAAGGCCTCCTCAAAATAATGGGCTTTCAACCTTTTTCAAAAATGTTTCCCGTCAAGCTCCACCCTGACCTCTAAGAGAAAACTATTCCATAATTAAGGAGCAGCAATTGAGAAAGCAGTATAAGGGAGTCTTTTACTAAAGATTAGTTGGCGTTATCTGCAGCAGGGCCCATTTTATTCCTGATTGTGAGCCCTCTAGGGACAGAGAAAGTACCTGCATATAATGTGTACAGTGCTGCGTATGTCTACTAGCAGTATAGAAATGATTAGTAGTAGAAGTAGGTGAACATAGATTCTTATATTCTAATTTGATTTTGTCTGGGGGATGACACATAGACCTTCCTCAGAACTCTGTGTTGTTGCATCTCAGTAGTTAGTCAGCCCTTTAATGTTGTCTGATGAACAGGGACTCTTATCCAAAAACTGATGTAAGGAGGAATCCCACAAAGATTCCTCATCATTAACATCTGTACAAGATGGAAACAGCTGCTCTTCTCTCAAAATTCAGTTGATCAGTTTGGAGATTAAAGTATAAATCTCTGGTTCTCTGAGCAATCTAGTAGGGAAACCCCCAGTAAGAAAAAACAATGTTCATAATTCGGGCCAGGGAACCAATTCACCTTTCACATTGGTACAATCCCATAGTTGTCTGAAACCTTCCAGAAGAAACACGACCTGTCTTAATGAGTACTAAAATTTACATGGGAAACCTGAGCCAGTGTCCAAAATAAGGTAAGGCTTGTAAAATTGTTTTAGACATGTGATATGATAAAATAAGAAAATGCTGTAGCCAACTTTTCTTAGTGTAAACATGTTTTGAAAGGTAGTAATGAGAACTGTGCCAGTGTGACTTCAGGCCATTTTATGCCATCCTAAAGCAGGATCAGATATATTGGGTTCCAAGGAATCCATGAAGGAAAACAAAGGTACCTAGGTACAGTGCCTTCAAAGGAATTCATACACCCACGTACATGTTTTACATTCTGTCTGGAAAAAAAATAAAATGCATTAAATAGGAGTTTCACTGATGTAAGCAATATATTTTTGTACAAGAACAATTCTAGAAATACTGAGCAATTAAGAATAAGAAACCAAACCGTCTTGGTTGCATATATCTTCACAGCCCTTGACTTTAATAATAAGTAGATCCCATATGCAATTGTTGGAGTCTAATTTATTTGACTGCTTTGTAAGCGAATCTGTATTGTATTTGGTCTACGGTGT
Organism: Microcaecilia unicolor; assembly: GCF_901765095.1. Classification (NCBI taxonomy): domain Eukaryota; kingdom Metazoa; phylum Chordata; class Amphibia; order Gymnophiona; family Siphonopidae; genus Microcaecilia; species Microcaecilia unicolor. The sequence goes on from NC_044035.1 coordinate 326,522,513, forward strand.
AATATGTAATAACAACAACAACAAAAAATCCAGGGTCTAACCCTTGACCACATCATACTTAAAGGGGCATAATCGAAAGGGGCGCCTACGTTTTCCTGAGGACATCCTCACAGGACGTCCCGGCGAAGGGGCGAGGAAACCCGTTTTATCGAAACAAGATGGGCGTCCATCTTTCGTTTCGATAATACGGTCGGGGACGCCCAAATCTTGACATTTAGGTCGTCCTTAGAGATGGTCGTTTCTGATTTTCGGCGATAATGGAAACGACCAAATGCAAGCCCTTTGGCCGTGGGAGGAGTCAGCATTCGTAGTGCACTGGTCCCCCTGACATGCCAGGACACCAACCGGGCACCCTAGGGGGCACTCTAGTGGGCTTCAGAAAAAGGTCCCAGGTACATAGCTCCCTTACCTTGTGTGCTGAGCCCCCCAAAACCCACTACCCACAGCTGTACACCACTACCATAGCCCTTATGGGTGATGTGGGTACAGTGTGATTTGAAGGGCTCACATTTACCGGCACAAGTGTAACAGGTGGGGGTGGGACTGTGTCCGCCTGCATAAAGTGCACTGCACCCACTAAAACTGCTGTCATGGAGCTGGGTATGATATTTGAGGCTGGCAAAAAATATTTTTAAAAACATTTTTTGAGGATGGGAGGGGGTTAGTGACCACTGGGGGAGTAAGAGGAGGTCATCCCCAATTCCCTCCGGTGGTCATCTGGTCAGTTCGGGCACCTTTTTGTGACTTGGTCGTAAGAAAAAAAGGACCAAGTAAAGTCATCCTAGTGTTCGTCAGGGACGTCCTTTTTTTTTCATTATTGGTCGAGGATGCCCATGTGTTAGGCCTTTGCTACGCCTCCGACACACCCCCAGGAATTTTGGTCATCCCCGTGTCGGAAAGCAGTTGGGGACGCCCAAAATCAGCTTTCCATTATGCCGATTTGGGCGACCCTCTGAGAAGGACGCCCATCTTGCAATTTGTGTCGAAAGATGGGCGTCCTCTTTCGAAAATAAGCCTGACAGGTAGTGCTGGGCACCCTATGACAAAGGGTGTGAAGACTTATGTAATAACTTTAGATATTTTATTTATAATTACTTTTTGAATAGTTCTATAATTCTTTCACATTGAAAGTGTAGAGTATATTTTGTGAGTAAGTGGAACTAACTCACTGCTATAAGGCATTTTTGAATTGTATTTTTTAGATAATAGAAGGTGAAAATGTGCAAGGGTGTGAAGACTTGCAAGGAACTGTATATGGGTGACTCTGTATTTGTGGGCAGAGAAAAGGGTATTTGATCTGTAATGGCTGCTTCTGCATGCTCCAAATATCTGATTAGGCAATGGCAATTAGCTTTGTGCTAAAAATCTTAGGTAATATCTCTTATAATGTGGCTGATAATATAAATACATAAGTGAAAGAGTGGTGGGTATATCTAAGTTACTGATATTGAGTGTTTACACCCCTTTTTTTCCCCTCAAGACATGCAGGATCTCTGAGCCACAGGAGAAGTGATGGTTGTTATTCACCAGTCTTGCAGAATAACTTTTGGCTACAAATTTTATAAGCCCTTTGTGTTTATATTTTAATGCTTTTGCAGTTATATCTCACTCTTTGATCTCCAGAGACCAAAATGAATTTGGGTGATTTGTGAACAAGATTTTTTTTAATTACAGTAATCCCAAATGTGAAAACACTTAGATGAGATCCTTCAGTTAAATGCCTACTGCCTTTTTCTTTTTCTAGATACCGAGCAGTATTGAAGAGCTTTTTAATGATTCGTGCTGCATCAACCTCTCACAAGAGGTAATGAAGATAATTAAGCCATGGCCAATATCATTTAAACACAGAAGTATACTGTATGTAACTGTGACTGGGTGAGAAGTAAGGACTAATAATATGGTTTCTGTGTTGACAGTCGCCACCATTTTGGATTTTGGTTGGAGCCCTGAAAGAATTTGTGGCAAAGGAGGGTCATGGAAGTTTACCTGTTCGAGGCACCATCCCAGATATGATCGCCGACACCGATAAATTTATCCAACTGCAGAGTGTGTAGGTACTTCAGTGCTCTGGGGAGAACTTCAATCCATTCAAAACAATTGATGACCAAGTTAAAATTGCAATATCTCTCACACTAAAAATTACTACAAGGGGACATAGATCACGTGAACAGCCCTTGCCCCTAGCTGTTTAAAGGGCATACAATGTTTCAGAGGTTGAGACTGGACAAATACTAGCCCACTTTTGAAAGAAGCCCATTGGCTGCCATGTAGGTGTAGGATTCAATTTAAGCTGTTGGTGTTGACTCAAAATTTTTTTTTTTAATTATTCTGGACAGCTAAAATATTTGACAACTTTACTTACCCATATTATCCCTCATGGTCATTAAGATCTCAAAATCAAAACCGCATAGTTATACCTCCATTATCTAGAAAAAGATTAGATTCTACATGCGAGTCTGCATTTTTGTTTTATTTGGCTCCAGCTTTATAGAACTCCCTCCCAGCTGTTCTTCGGTTAAAGACAAATCTTCAAAAACTCAAGAATTTAAAAACATTAATTTACATTAGTTTTTTAGGTTCTCAGGTTAATGGACTGAGCCGCCATATCCTCTCCTGTTGGGAAGGTCAACTCTTTTTTTCTTCTGTTCGTATTATGTTTTGGGGGTTTTTTTTGGTTAGGGTACATAAAATTTGGGGCTAGACCAAATAAGGTCAGTCAGTCAGAGGGACAAAGAGAGCTGAGGCCTTAGTACACCACTTAACTGAAGCCCCAGTCCTTCAAATAATTACACTGGTCTTTGCAAATGTATTTATATATTTCAGTCTCTTCTATACCGTGCAATCCAAAAGTACTTGATGGTTTACTCTTTACATACACAGTAAACAATATACAAACTTTTAAAACATACTTAAAAATTAAACATAAAAAGCTGACTACCTTTAAAATCTGCTTCTATTCATTAGTTTTATATGCCTGTAGAAAAAAATAAGTTTTTAACTCTTTCTTGAACTGTGCTAATTCTTGCAATTTTCTTAACTGTAAGGGTAAACTATTCCATTGAATAAGGCCTGCCAAATAGAATATTGATATTCTATACTCTTGTAATCGAATTATCTGATGAAAGGGTACATCTAAATAATTTTGCTGTTCTGATCTCAATGATCTCAAAGATCGATAAATGCTCAATTTTGCTGCTAAAGCCTCTGAAACCTGGCCAGTCAATATCTTAAACACCAATAAAAGTATTTTAAATTTAATATGGAATTAATCAGCAGCCAGTGTAATGATTTCAATACTGGAGTAACATGTTCATATGTACTACTTACTACTACTTAACATTTCTAAAGCGCTACTAGGGTTACACAGCGCTTCTACAGCCAAGCCACAAGATACCACCGTATCTGCTCGGACCCAGAGGATAGAGACAGACACCTTGAAACCCTGACTGCATCCTTCAAACAGAAAGGCTACAACCCCAAAATAATCTCCAAGAATATTCTAAGCATAGGGAGAGGCGAGGCAGAAAGGGTGGAGCCTGGAATTGGCGGTGGTGGAGAAGGGTGCAGAGAGGAGGGGTTTGTCCTGTGAGCGGAGGTTTCTCCAACAGTTCTCAGAACGCTGGCCATAGCATTTTGTTCAATCTGTAAAGCTTTAAGCTGTGATTTAGGTAGACCAAGTAATAAACCATTAAACAATAATCAAAGCATGGCATGACAAAACTTTGAATTGCAGTTCTAAAATTTGTTGGATTCAGCAATTTCTTTAGATGTCTTAATAACCACAATTTGAAAAACACTTCTTTCACAGTTTTGTTTATATGCTGTTTCATATTCAAATCTACTATAACACCTAAATGCCTCAAATGTATTTCAATTGCTATTGTCCAACCCACAAACTGGAAAAAAAATTGGGATATCCACAGAATTAGAAGACGATAACAATAGTATCCTTGTCTTACGCACATTTAATTTCAGGCAAAATTGACATATTAAAACCCCTTCTATTTAATTATTGTAATGTAAATCATAGTAGTTCTATTTTCTTAACTATAATACTGAATGCTTTGTTGTCAAAGTCAAAAAATTGTTTTCATTAATATTATTTTATACTTAAATTATCTACTCACTTTACCTTTTTTAATCAATTTCTGGAGATACCTGGGTAAACTGTACATAGACATTCCTTGTAGTTATTCCTTCATTTTTCTAAGCCTGTTTCTCTCATTTTGTGGCCTTCTGAGCTCTTTCACCAGACTTGTGGAAAGAGGCAGTGATTTCAGGAATGTGTTATTTTAATAGGCATGCACGTCATTTATGCGTCACATTACAGAAGGGAGTTTGTTTCACTCTCTTCCTTAGAGGATCAATAATCTCTCTTGTCAGATTAGTTCGTACTTTCCTCCAAGATGCTGAGTAAACTCTAGCAAGCAAACAGACCGTTTCCTTGCATCATACTATTTGTGTGTTACTATAAAATCTTATCATAATTCCACATTGAAAAATTATTCGTTTTGATCTGTTGTAACTAGTCATAGGCCAATTAAACTTTCATGATTTGCAAGCTGGATACCTACAGAGCAGTTCTGTATAGGGGTGCCTATCTAAAGCCTATTCTATAAGGGAAAGTAGGCGCCTACTTTTCTTTATAGATAAGTACATAAGTATTGCCATACTGGGAAAGACCAAAGGTCCATCAAGCCCAGCATCCTGCTTCCAACAGTGGCCAATCCAGGTCACAAATACCTGGCAAGATCCCAATGCTAGAATACTAGCATAACATGTAAAATATGTGTGTGTATAGTTTAGGAATGACCACATATACCAGCCATGGATCTAGTGTAAATGCTTGCACATCGATTGCTAAAAAAAAAAAGCATTCATTATTTTATATTGTGTGTGTAACTGTGTGCCCCACCCATGCTCTGTCCATGTGCATGCCCACATTCAAACAGTGTGCCATCAAATTTAGGTGACATTTTATAGACTAGCGAGTAGTTGGAATATTGATATTTGCACATGTATGTGCATTCGTACGTTCTTGGTACTTGAATGTTGGTGCTCTCTTATAGAATTACCGGCTGAGCAACTTGATTTCATTGTTTTAGTCTAGTGCAGGGGTTCTCAACCCAGTCCCCAGGACACACCCAGCCAGTTAGGTTTTTAGGATACCCACAGTGAATATGAATGAGCCAGATTTGCATACAGTGGAGGTAGTGCATGCAAGTTTAGCTCGTGCATGTATATTGTGGATACCCTGAACACCTAACTGGCTAGGTGTGTCCCGAGGACTAGATTGAAAACCCGTGGCCTAGTGCCAAAGTTTCCTTTCTCAGCAGGAAACGAGTTATCCGTTTTCAGGATGTCACTCTTTTTTTTAACTATCATTTAGCATCACTAGCGTACTTTTCAGTGCCTAACAGCCTCAGCTCCACCCTCTTATCCCATTTTATTTTCTTTAACCGGTATATTTTTTGTCAAATAAGGCATCAGTATATTATCAAATTACCCAAAATGGGAATATTTTTATTTTTCTGTGTTAGTGTGTTGCACCTTCCTTTTAATATTAATATTCCTATAATGTGGGATCATTGCCACTGAAGGTAGCACTGATTAAATGCAGTGTGCAAATAGCCCACCACAGAGTCATTAAAACCTGTGGATTTATTTACCCTTCACCTCGTATTTTAATTTGCACTTTGACAAATTAGACTTGGGCATTCTGTTGTACTAGTTTCTTACATTTTTTTTTAAAGATCTTATGAAGCCAAATGTATTTTTATTTAATTTTGATTTTTATTCAGTCATTTGCTAACAACCTGTTCTCAAAGTGGATTGCAAAAGTTAAAACAATACAGATGACCAGTGAGGTCTATTAAATGTTAGTTTATAATTTCATGTTTCTAGAATAAAATACATAAGTCTGATTTTAAAAATAAACATATTGCTGTGTTGTATTGTCTTTTCAGATACCGTGAAAAAGCTAAAAAAGATGCTGCGGCCATAGAGAATCATGTTGCCAGACTGTTACAGACAGTAGGCAAGGCAAGTACTGCTCGCTCTTTTTTTATGTTCTTCTATTTGAATGAAAGTCAAAATTCCTCAATTTGAAAAGGATGAAATTAAAGAGCCGAGGAGCCCTTTTACTATGCCGCGTAGGCACCTACGCGCGCCTATTCGGAACTACTGCTTGGCTACTGCATTGCCCAGGTGGTAATTTCATTTTTTACGTGCGCCAGAAAATATATTTTATTTTCCAGTGCGCGGCGCTACCTGGGCGGTAATCGGCATTGTACATGCACTGACGATTACTGCCTGGTTAACGCATGAGACCTTACCGCTAATTGGGATCTGAATAGGTTTATGTGAATATAATTCTTTGACAGGTGTTTTTACTGTTTGGATTACTTTTCAGTGTGACAGATAGATGTTTTACAGCTTGATAATCATTGTTGGTCTTGTCAGTACTGTTAAGAATTCTTTCTGTACCTCCATGGCACCCTTACTCTCTACCTCACTTAGAGGTCCTTTTACAAAGGCGTGCTAGTGGTTTTAGGGTGCAGTAATCATTAGCGTGCACTAAACGCTTGATGTTTAGCATGTGCTTATTTTTAGCGCGTACTAAGAACGCTAGTGCACCTTTGTAAAAGGACCCCTTAATTAACATTCAGTAAAGCAAAGATCTTTGTTTGTTTCTTTGCAGCCACGAGAATCCATTCAGCAGAAAGATATTCAACTGTTCTGTAAGTTTTCGTGCTTACTCGCTAAATATTGCATGTAAGATAAGTCCTGTTACAAATATCTGTTGCAGCAGAATTTGCATAATTCCTTTGAAAAATATTTTTATGACCAGAATTAGCTGTGGAGAATTAAATTCAAACCGGAAAATGGCATTCATCTCAAAGAAAGAAAGAAAGAAATGTAATTTTTGAAATTTCACCATAGCCCTGTTCAGCCAAGTTCGGAGACAGCATGACTGTAGTGAATACCAGTTTATGTTGTTATCTTTCTAGGACTGTAGGCCTGATTACTTTCTCTTGTTCACTCTGGGTTCAGGCAGGAATGCTGCATTCCTTCGAGTAACACACTGTCGATCTCTAGCAGAGGAGTACAGTTTGGATACATTTAAGAAGGATGACATTGGTAAGCATCTTATTTATATTGGTCCTGAAGCCTTCCATACAAGTAGCTGTTTTTTTCAATATACACTGAAAGTAGAACATAAAGTTGGAAATAATGCACTTTTCATTCTTTGAGGAGGGGATAGTGCAGATAAGTGAAAGTTAGAACATGCTAATGCTGCTGTTTCCCACTTCCATTTTATATAGTGAGCCCTGTGGCAGATAAGGCACAGTAATGCTGCTAGCGCACACTGACCTTTAATAAGTGGTCCCCTAAGTGTTTGATCCAAAGAGGTCTTGTACCAAATGCACTCCTTATGCTTGCTGGAACCTGGAATTATTTATAGTCAAATTACAATAATATTTTACAGTTGTGACTTAAAGGAGGTCATTTGTAGCTTGCGTGGTTAGCTATAGAATTTTTTTTAAAGTTGGTGTTTTCTGTTCTTTTCTGAACTGAAGATAGTTAGAGATGCTTCTGATAGCTTTTGATATTGAGTTCCACCATTTGGATCCCGGGTAACTGAATCCTGCTGTATAGATGGTTCTGATATTTGTATCAAGCAAAAATTCTATATGGAATGGCAAATATAAATCATCTACTTCAAAAATATATTGAAATTTGCGAATGAACCCTACAGGAAAAGAACACCTTAACTCCAATAAATGATTGATTAATAATGGAGTGGCCTAGTGGTTAGAGCACTGGTCTTGACATCCAGAGGTGGCTGGTTCAAATCCCGTTGCTGCTCCTTGTATCTTGGGCAAGACACTTAACCCTCCTTTGCCTCAGGTAGAAACTTAGATTGTGAGCCAAGCAGGGACAGGGAAATAACCCAGTGTACTTGAATGTAACTCACCTTAAGCTACTACTGAAAAAGGTGTGAGCAAAAGAGCAAAATCCAAATTAAAAAAAAAAAAAAAAAGCAAGTCTCAACTGCTGTGAGCTGCTTTTCATGCACAAAGTTGAACACACATATACATCTCACTTCAGGCTTCTCTTATTGACTCCAAATAGTGAACAGTAAAAACTTCAGTGGGAAGCAACTCCCGACAATTGGAAGAAAAAACCACTGAAGAAAAAAAACACATTCACTAACATCAAATGAACCAAAAATTGAAAAACTTGATCGTGTCCTGTCTTACTAAAGTGTAACATAAAACTTTCAAACAGTTCCACAGGATGAAAAAGACAAGCCGAAAACTTATCTGATGTCATGCTTCTTGAATATTGCTTTCTGTCTTTCACTTTACTTCAAATTTAATGTCCTGAAATTCTGGCAGTCTCATTAAACATCCCAAGCCCCGACAAGGGCCCCCTTGTTTCATCGCCTGTTTCAGGAGGAGGAATTGAATTCCGTGTCAAAAAGACGTCTGTGTCTGCATTGAGCTACTGCCAATCCAAAAAACTGCAAACGAAAAAGAGCCAATCCAAAAATGAGGTTAATAAAACGCGTCCTACTCTATTGGCCCATTCATACCCATTGGGTCCACAATCTGCAGTCGGAAGATCCAACATTGTTCACGCTGCCTAAGTAACTTGGAAATATCACCTCCACGCTGATTGTCCACAATATGATCCAATACTGTGCATTTCAAATCTGCACACGTATGACCTTGCTGAATGCAATGCTACACAATGGGAGCATGTAATTTATTATGATTCAAACAATGTTTATGGTTAGTCTAACTCTCAATTGACGCTTAGTCTGCCCTACATGTAGAAAATCACATGAGCACACTATAGTGTAGCTCACCCTACTGGTGGTACAGTTAGTAGTGTGCTTTAATAAAATTTGCTGCTGACCCTTAGACCAGCTAAATTCATCGCCTTCCATCATGATATGAATCACAGAATGAACAATGTCCATACTTGCGGTGTCCTACTTGCTGACTTTTCATTCCTGACCAAACATCTGAATGGGCAAGCATATCTGCCAGGTTCCTATTACGGGCATAAGATACTATTGCATCTGGTCCACTTAAAAATATCATGCACAGAAAGAACTTGCCAATGATGTTTAACAATCTTGGCTGTCTTAGGGGCCAGGTCTGTGTATTTAAGTATGCATGATACTATAGGTTCTTGTGATTTAATTTGCTTTTGGAGCAAAAGGTCTCTGTTGTTATAAAGAGCCCATTTATTTGCTACCTTTACTACTTTTTGTTTTGATACCCTCTAGTAAGAAACTTATGAGACAATTCATCCACATTTTATTTGTTCATAGTTTCTTCAGTACAAATATGTCGATACTGTAAAAACTGTGACACCGGCAAGCTGTGTTTGATATAATCTGGATGCATGCTAGTATATTTCAACAATGAATTGCGATCCATCAGTTTTGAATATACAAAATGGCCACTGATTGGATCTTATCTTCTTCTCCAACTGTTCACTTTCCAGTTTCTGCGCCTCAGCTGTTCTCCTCTCTGACCATCATCTGATAACTTTCACACTTAAACACCCTCCCTCCCAGCTGTCCAGTCTCACCAATACATTTAGAAATTTTCAGGCTATTGACCCTTCTGCTCTGTCCTCCAGTGTTTCAAATCTCTTCTCAACCACTATGTTATCCAAGTCTGTCAATGAGGCTGTCTCTTCCTATAATACTACTCTCTCCTCTTCTGTGGATACTCTCGCTCCTCCCAGTCCCTGTTCTGTAAGGCGTACCAAACCCCAGCCTTGGCTGACCTCTAGAATCCGCTACCTACATTCCTGTGTCTGCTCTGCTGAATGCCTCTGGCTGAAATCCCATGCTGACGTCATACATTTCAAATTCTTGCTGACCTCCTTCCAGTCTGCTCTTTTCACTTGCCAAATAGGACTATTACATCCAGTTAACAAATTCTGTTTGCTGAAACCCTCAATGTATCTTTGCCATACTGAACGTTCTACTCAAAGTGTCTTCACCTCCAACTCCCCCTTCACTTTCTCCCCAGACTCTGCCTGAGTATTTTTATGATAAGGTTCACAAGATTAAACTTGAATTCTTAACCAAGTCACCTCCACCTCTCCTTCCCTTAGTCCATTCTCTCAACCCTCCTTTAACCCCTGCCTCCTTTTCTTCCTTTTGTGAAATCACTGAATAGGAAACTGCATATTTTCTTTTCTCCTTGAAACTAACTACCTGTTCCTCTGATCCTATTCCCACCCATCGCTTAGCACCGTCTCCCCTACTGTCATCCCTTTTATCTATCATATTCTCAGTCTTTCACTTTCCGCTGTGACTGTTCCTGATGCCTTCAAACATGCTGTAGTTATACCAGTCCTCAAAAAACCTTCATTGGACCCTACCTGTCCTTCCAACTATCACTCCTCCCTTTCCTATCCAAGAACGTGCTATTCACTGCCATTGTCTTGCCTTTCTTTCATCTCAAGCTATTCTTGATCCACTTCAATCTGGCTTTCTCCCTCTTCATTCAACTGAAACAGCGCTTGCTAAAGTCTCCAATGACCTGTCCCTGGCCAGGTCCAAAGATCTCTATTCTTTCCTCATCCTTCTCGATCTATCTGCTGCTTTTGACACTGTTGATCACCGCCTATTCTTTGATACCCTGCCCTCACTTGGATTTCAGGGCTCTGTTCTTTCCTGGTTTTTTATGTCTCCCATCGTAAACTTTGGTGGATCCTCTTCCACTTCTATCCCATTATCAGTTGGTGTACCTCAGGGATCTGTCCTGGGACCTTTTCTGCATCTATACTTCTTCCCTTGGTACTCTGATCTCATCCCATGGTTTTCAGTGTCACCTTTATACTGAGGACTCCCAGATCTCCACACCAGACATTTCAGCAGGAATTCAGGCCAAAGTATCAACCTGCGTGTCTGACATTGCTGCCTGGATGTCTCAGTGCCATCTGAAACTAAACATGGCCAAGACTGAGCTTCTTATCATTTCCCCTAAACCAACCTCTCCTCTTCCCCCATTATCTCTGTGGATAACACTCTCATCCTCCCTGTCTCATCAGCTCCATAACCTTGGGGTCATCTTCTACTCCTCTCTCTCCTTCTCTGCACATATTCACCAGACTACTAAAACCTGTCATTTCTTTCTCTATAATATCACCAAAATTTGTCCTTTCCTTTCTGAGCACACTACTAGAACCCTTATCCACACTCTTATCACCCCTCGCTTAGACTATTGCAACTTGCTTCTCACAGATCTCCCACTAAGCCATCTCTCTCCCCTTCTGTTCAAAATTCTGCTGCACAACTTATATTCCACCAGTGTTGCTGTGCTCATATTAGCCCTCTCATCAGGTCACTTCATTGGCTCCTTATCTGTTTCTGCATACAGTTCAAACTCCTCTTATTGACTTACAAGTGCATTCACTCTGCAGCTCCTCAGTATTTCTCCACTCTTATCTATCCCTACACTCCTCCCTTGGAACTCTGTTCACTGGGTAAATCTTATCCCTTCTCCTCCATTGCTAACTCCAGACTCTGTTTCTTTTATCTTGCTGCACCATATGCCTGGAATAGACTTCCTGAGCTGGTACGTCAAGCTCTAACTCTGGCTGTCTTGAAGTCTAGGCTAAAAGCCTGCCTTTTTGATGCTGGCTTTTAACTCCTAACCCTTACTCATTTGTTCAGTATCCATGCTTTATCATTCCCACCTTAGTAATTCCCTTACCCCTTGTTTGTCTGTCCTAATTAGATTGTAAGCTTTGCCGAGCAGGGACTGTCTCTTGTTCAAGTGTACAGCTCTGCGTACGTCTGGTAGCGCTATAGAAATGGTATTAGTAGTAGTATTACATGAAGGTAAATCAATTAGTTGTTGCATGTAGGAGGGTGATAAACCATATATGATTTGTTAAACAGTCACGCATATTTTAAAGGTGATCCAGGCGTTTATGGGAAGCCAGTGAAGTTTTAACAAGAGAAGGGAAGCCTTCTCAAAGCGACATGCACTGCATACAAGGCGGGCAGCAGTATTTTGTGCTGTTTGTAATTTTTTAAGGTATGAGATTTTAATATCTGCATATATGGCATTATAGTAATCAGATTTGATAGTATTAGAGATTGGGTATGAAGTGTGAAGCTTGGGAATAAAGGACACAACCTTTTTAACTTCCCTAGTGTATGGAAGACACTCGAGACCACCTTTGAGACCTGAATTTCGAATGATAAATGCTGGTCAATGGTGAAACCCAGGATTTTCATTGATTGATCTAAGGCATGTGATGTGTTGTTAATAATGAAGTTTTTTAATGAAATGGGTTGATAGGGGTTGGTAAGTTTGAGGAATTTAATCTTTTTCTGATTTAATTTCAGTTTGAAAGTAGATCCCCAAGATTTCATCAGATCTAGACTAGTTTTAATCTCTATAATTTCTAGTAATTCCCTTTTGAAGGGGATATATATGGTGACATCATCAGCACAGTTGAAATCCATGAACCTCCAGTAAGTAACCCAGTGGTGCCATCATGATATTAAATAATATGGGTGATAAAGGAGAGCCTTATGGAACCTTACATTTAGAGTCCCACATATAGAGTCCTAGGCTGAGGAGATATGACCTGATTGTTTTACTTGGTAGGATCTTGATATTAGGAAACCATGGAACCACTTTAAGACAGTTCCACTAATACCAAAGTGGTCTAATAAGTTTAACAATATATTGTGGTCAACCGTGTCGAAGGCAATGGACATATCAAATTGTAAAATTATGATTTTTCTGCCCATGCTCTTTTTCTGAAATTTTGCATTAAGGATGGTGAGCACTGTCTCAGTGCTGAAGACCTGGGCTCGTTTAGATCACTTTTGTAAGGAGCCACATAGCACCACTTGATTTTGTGTATCCATACTGTGTGTTTCCGGGTATTGCCATGGCTCTTTGATCTTCCTTTGTGTTTATTTGCGGGGGGGGGGGGGGGGGGATTGTTTGCTTTTGTGTTTATTTTTGAGTTTACCTTTAGTAGTAGTGTATTATCGGTATGAAAAAGCCTTTAATAAACATATTGAAAAAAAAAAAAAGGATGGTGAGCACTGTCTCAGTGCTGAAGGATGCTTGGAATCCCGATTGTGTAATATGAAGGATGGAAAAGGCCTGTAGGAACTCCATGAGCTGACTATCTACTAAACCTTCCATCACTTTTACCAATAAAGGAATAGAGGTTACAGGTCTATAATTAGATGCTTCGCTTCTATTGGCCTTGGGATTTTTTGGGATAGGTGTTGGGATTATTTTGCCTTCATTTTCAGGGAATAGTCCATTCGATAATATGAGGGTCAAGTATGATTGTACGCAATTGACAAATAGGTCGGGAGCGTACCTTAGAAGATAGGACATGTGTCTAATACATTGTGACTTCTTTCATACTATAAAAAATGTCCCTCATAGCACCTGGTAATTTGTGGTGCATTATCTCAGCCACTGGCTAAGATGTAAACAATAGTATTATTCTAATTACATGCTTTAGAAAAGATGGAAAAATAAAAATCTGTATGGTATATAGATTGCACTCAATTTTTTTAACCTCAGTACAGGCTAAGATGTATTTTTTTTCCCGCTTTAGCTTCATGGATAGATAATGCAGACAGTGAGATAGTACTGTACCTAATGTTAAGAGCTGTTGATAGATTTCGAAAACAGCATGGAAGATACCCAGGTAAGTAAATGTTTTTCCTGCAAATCAATTGCCATAAGAATATTGGCTCTTTTCCTTGCTAACATTTATTTGTTATCATCCAAAGTGACTTACAACAATGAAGTACAATACGGTATAAAGAAGGCCATTTCTTCCACTTTCAGATAAGCCCCAGACTCATTTCTTAGCTAAATGTATCTTCCCAACTGCCTAGTCCATCTGAAACCTCTTCAACACTATGACCAGTAAACACCTGCTTCCATAGCCACACCTGCACTTGTTTGCAGAACTGCAAATAATTTGACTGTTGCCGTACTGCCTCAGGTAGTTTATTTCACGGTGCTACCACCATAAAAGACCTCCTCTTTGCAAAATGCAGATACCATTCCTTAATCAGTGGCAAAGACGAGGTTTTTTTGCATTGAATGCAACTTACCCAGTGATTGGTATAGAACAAATAAATTAATAAAATATTCCAGTCATATAAAAATTGAGGTCAATTGATCAGTAAGTGCAGGATCTCAGGAACAGAATGGCTCTGTCCTGTAAGTATACTGAACCTAAGCTCTTTCTCACCTTAAACACCAAGTTCAAAATTTTAAACCAAACACACAACTCTATTGGCAACCAGTGTTAAATATTCCCTGCTACCCAACCGCTGTATCACATGGGCCACCATATTTTGTAGTAATTTTAAATGTTGCAAAGCCATCTTAGAAAGTTCTACCAACATAACATTTCCATAATTACATTGGAAAGAACCAGCATATAAGTGATTAAATTCAACTCGTGTACAGTCAAAAAAAAAGCCTTCTAATTTGGCAGATTTTTTTAAAGGGTAAGTATTTCAATCCTGTAAAGAGTGGGGCAAATTTTCAGCCGGTGTAGTGATGGCTTGTTAAACACTTATACCAGTGTTTAACTTAGGAGGAAATTATCAACTTGTCTATGTTAAGCTGGGTTATTTTTATCACAACTTGTGCTCTTTTAGAATAGGTCCCATTTTATGCAATGAGATGAAGTTACTAATAACTGGAGTTGAAAGTAAAATAATGTCTTATAGAGGGTGACCTAAAATGGGGTTTTTGGTTTCGGCCAAAACCAAATCTGCAGCATGGTGCCATCCTCACCCAAATGTGGGCTGCATGGTCTCCTGGCCTGCCCCACTCCTCCAACACAAAGCTGCCGGGCGTATCTTAGAAGCCCTGGTGGTCTAGTGGCCTCGTCGGGGCAGGAGTGATCCCACTGTCTCCTGAACACGTCGGCTCCACAGTCAAAATAGCTGCTGGGTCCTCTTGTGGCAGCCATTTTGAGATTGGAATCAGCAGCTGAGGATTGCTCTTGCTGGTTCCAGTCTTAAAATGATTGCCACTGGGGGAGGGGGGGGATGGACGGACAAGCAGCTGGCTCGTGATCTGAGGAGGAAGGAGTTTTGAGTCGAAAATTCCCCAGCATTTTTGGCCAAAGTTGAAACATTGCCAAATCCAGTTTTTGGTACGGTTTTGGTACCAAAACTAAAATTTGGTTGGCCTCTACCATCTTAATAGTAAGATCACTTCCCCCCTTGATCTGGATATACAGCGCTGTTGTATATTCAGTTCCATTCATGTGATATAAAGTTACCATTGCCGCCTCTGTTTTTAGGGTAGGCCTGCTATTTAGCAGGCTTAAACAAAATAGATAGCTTATCTAGATAGTGGCTGAACATTGCTGTTGCCAAATAAATTTTAGGTGTTGCCGTCCCTCTGCCCCATTACTTTATGGATGGTATGGGGGTGGTTAGAAGTATTTTCAGCCCAGTACTATCTCTACAGTGGTTGAAAATATGTGGCTAGTGGACTTATATGTTCACCAAACATTGGACCGCAGACTTATTCTACATTTATATAAATCAATGAAAATTTAAGGAATGTGCCATAGATATTTTAAAGGGTAAATGTTCCAGTCCTATAAACATTGTGGTCAGTTTTTAGTCAGTATGATGACAGGTTTAAGTTAAAACCTGGCAGTGGTGTGTAAGTAGGGGTGCTGAATATCCAGATAGTGCAGTCACTGCACCATCACTCTCCAATTTTAGGCCGTTCAGTCAGAGGTTTTCAGCCCTATGGTATCTGTATAAGGGATGAAAATCCATGGAAAAGTTAGTTATACTGTACGTTCACCGACCACTAGTGACTGTATAACTAGCCTGAAGTACTGGTCCAATTGGAGTTTTAGTGTTTCACTTTTATGACTTCCACTCCTCAGTCAACAAAACCACATACATTTCTGGATAATCACAGATCTTCATTCTTTTGCACTTTCCTATTTTGTAGCTGGTTGGTTACCACCCAGTGCTCTCAACTCTTGCAGTGTTTCTCTTAAGTTTCTCTTCAGGAAGAGGTGGTGGGTTATTAGTGCAATATGATTTTTCTGGTTGTTTCTGAGAAGGTTTGATTATAAAATTGCATGGTAAAAGTTTGTCTTCAAGTACTTGTATTTAAAACGTACATCTGGTTAACATCTGAACTATACAGGATACGCAGTTGCATAGGAAGACAGGACAGGGGAGGGCAGGGAGATCAGCTATTTAAAGGGACTAGGAGCCAGCTTACTACATATTGGAAAGAGCTCATATTGCAGAGATGGAGAACACCTTTTTTCTCCTAAGAACATATAATGGGAGTCTTCAGATAAATAAAAACTAATAAAAAACGCACCAGTAAAAGAAATAATTTGTTAGTTATTTTATAGGTGTGTACAACAGTCAAGTGGAAGAAGATATTGGAAAACTGAAATCCAGCCTCACTGGGCTTCTCCAGGAGTATGGCTTATCTGTAATAGTGAAGGATGATTATATCCATGAATTGTAAGTACTGCCCACATCTTGTAAAAAAAAAAATGTCTCCCTAGTTCACACACTTTTCTAATTCTTGACCCATTTTCTTGTAGCTGCCGTTACGGAGCTGCTGAGCCACACACCATTGCTGCATTCTTGGGAGGTATGCTTCCACTAAAACATTGAATATTTGGCTGAGATTTAAATTGATTGCCTTTGCTAACCTTGAAATGCCTACTGTCCCCCAGAGGAGTTCTTCTGTATTCTATTTTAAATGAAAAATGGTGTAGTTGAGATAAACGAAAAGGGGGTGAATGTAGTTCAGGATTACAGAGGGTAAAGCACTGCCTGGTGGTGGTGTGGGGTCTGTTTAGACATTAAGGGGGCCTTTTTATCAAACTGTGGTAAAAAGTGGCCTTAGTGTGTCCTTATGCGGGTCATTCCCACATGCTAAGGCCATTTTTACCATATGGATAAAATGGCCATGCGCTAATTTTCCCATTAGTGCTTGAGCCCTTACCACCACCTATATTTCCATGGTGTCTATTATGGTATTGTTTGTATTGTACTGACATTTATCATATTTCTGTTATATGGTTGTTCTGTAGTTCTGTTAAATGTGTATTTCCATAGCATCCCTCCAGACCGGCACAGCTGGGTTATGCACTCTGACCAGCAGATAGAGAATGAGATCCACAAACTCTTCAGAAGACCTATAACTATCCTGTGCAGTCCCCTGAAAGTCAGTAGTTCTCAGTCTAGCAGATGGTGGACAGGTATACCTGTGCACTCCCAATCTGAGGTTTCCAGTTTGGTTCTGTATTCAAAAAAAGAAATAAATGAAAAGAGGGGAGCTCTCTTTTTCAGTGTTTGCTGTTAGTCTGTGGCTATTCGTTGCTCGTAGCACTGCAGAGCCCTTCTGTCAGCTAGATTGAGGCTGAGGTCTGCAGGGGTCTCTTTTGCCCTGGGGGTGCCATACTCGGGTGGCCAAATCTCTCCCTCCTTCCCCTATGTCACTGTTTTAGATTTAGCCTTGGCTGTGCTTATCTGCTTTGTTGCAAACAGCTAGCTTTGAGTGCTGTGGGGGTCTGCCTTGGAGCACTAAGAGAAAAGGAAAAACAGAACAAAACCCAGCACTAGTGCACTCAGTTGCTTGGGGTTTGTTTCTCTTTGCCTTCCCCTCGCAGTGTGCTGTGGCTGCTTGTCCGGGCCATTGGTCAGTGCTCTGGTGTTTGGGGAATGAGGCCGGTAAGTAGCCTTTGTCCTCCATGCACGCAGGTGCTATACTGCGATGAGCAAGTGGCTGAAGAAATGTGTGGTGTGTGCACGCCGGGGAATTGATGAGTTTGGACACCTGTAAGTATCGTGTGCACCTGGGGGGGGGGGGGGGGGGGGTTCTGCTTCAGCAGCAGCGGTAACTTCCCAGCAAAGAGAGCAGCAGGAGGCTCACAGAGATGGTGCAGATTTTGATGGGTATGACATTTCTGGTTGCAGCCCCGATTTTGGCTGGAACTGTTGCCGTTTTATCCCCACAGCCTGTGTCTGAACAGCTCCTTCAGTTGGATTTGATGGTACCTGGTTCGGGTCAGGCAGGAGCTGTGGTTTTCCTTCAGAATTAGTGTTAGCAATGTACAAGGCCTTTTGCATTCACAAGGATAGGTTGGACAGCTCCCTGGGTTTCTGTGCTAGGTGTCCGGTCACCTTCCCCTTCTCCCAAATGTCCCAGGAGAGTTTGGGAGAAGGAGGATGTCTTGAATGAGTTGCTTCCAGGAGCTGAAGAAAGTCCTGGGTGGTCTGAGGAAGAGATGGAGGAGCCTGCGGACCCGGTGGAAGGGGATTTGTGGATGGGAGGAGATGCGCCCTGGAGAGGATGCTTCTGTAGTTTGGATCTTTCATAGAGATGAGCTGCAGGAGCTTGATGGTGGACCCATTATTGAAGGACATTCGGAAGTTCGAGTCCTTTCCTATGCATCAGAGATAGCATTTAGGCCCAGTGGAATGCGCTGGATGCCCTGTTTAAGGTTGCGTGGCCCATGGTTCGTCTGTATCCCCTTCCAAACGCTAATAGGGAGTCTCTTCAGCCTCCAGTTGTGGATGTTATGGTGTTGGCAGTCACCAACAAGAATACAGTCCCTGATAGATGATGGTATAGCCTTCAGGGACCCGCATGATTGGAGGATGGAGTCGCTTTTAAAGTAGTCTTTTGATGTGGCGGCGCTGGTGGTGCAGGCAGCTGTTTGTGGCGGACTGATACCTCGGGCCTGTTTCTGCTGGTCTGAGTGGGTTCTTGACCTGTCTGCAGATGATTGGTCTGTGGTGGACCAAGAGGTTGTTAAACTTGATATGGGTTTATCTTATTTGTGTGACATGTTATAAGATCTCCTTTGGGCTTCCTCTAAGTCCATGGTGCTTGGTGTGATGGCTGGGCGCTCGTTGTGGCTGCTTGGTTGATTGCCAGACGCTGCTTCAAAGTTTAAGCTCGGTAAGGTTCCATGGGGCTCCCTGTTGTAGGGGGAGGAGCTAGATAAATTGGGGGAGAAGGTGCCTAGGTTGCCAGAGGATAGGCCGAAGGCTGCAGGATGCGGTTTTTCGGCTAGGGGCCATTTTCATGACGCCCGCAGATATTGTCCTGGTAGAGGTGGTTTGGCTCTGTGTGGCAGGTTCTTTCAACATACGCAGTCTTTTTGTGGTGGTCACAACTGGGGATGGGATTAGGGCTTCTTTTCCCAGCATCCCAGTCGTAGTTCCCAATTAAGGTGTCAGGGCTGGTTCCGGTAGGCGGGAGACTATGGGATTTTTGCCAGAGGATCAGATTATGGCACATCAGTGGGTCCTCGAGGTGGTGACGGTTACATCTTGAAGTTATGCTCTCCGCTCCTGAATCTCTTTCTAGAGTCTCCCTGCTGGGACCAGGTGAAAGGCGAAGGCGGTCAGAGAGACTCTGGACAGGTTGATTTGCCTCCAGGGCACGGGTCACTCTATTTATTTTATGGTGCCATTGGTGTCTTAGCCAGACGTGGTCCTTGTTCTCCGGGCAGTATGGCCGCCGGTTCGCCCTTTTGTTCTTCCGTGGAGCCTCAGTTTGGCTCTCAAGGTGTTAGTGTCAACACCATTTGAGCTCTTGTTGGTGTGTTCCTTGAAGGACCTTTCTTTGAAGACGATGTTCTTAGTGGCTATTTCCTCTGCAAGGCGGATTTCAGAATTGCAGTCACTTTGGTGAAGGGAGACTTTTTTGCTCATCTCTAAGGAGAAGATGGTTTTGCACCTGGTGCCTTCTTACCTCGGTGTTCCATATTAATCAGTTGTTGGAGTTGTCCGTGTTGGGGGAGGCTAAGAGTTTGCCAGATCAACAGCTGTTGTATCGCTTGGACTGAGAAGAGCACTTCTTCAGAGAACGGAGGAATTTCGGAGGTCAGACAGGTTGATTGCTTTGATTGGGGACCTTCGCCGGGGTGAGGCAGCCTCTGAGGCTACCATTGCCAGGTGGATTAAGGAGGTGGTGTCCTCAGCCAGTATTCTCAAGGGTCATGCTGTCCCGCGTCTGCTTAAAGCTCATTCCACTCGAGGGCAGGTGGCCTCTTGGGTGAAAAATTCTTTGGTTCATCTGCAGGACATTTGTAGGGTGGTTGTATGGTCATCATTGCTTTCCTTTGCGTGACATTTATTGGTTGGATGTGCGGGCTCATCAGAATGCAGACTTTGGGATCCGGGTGCTGGAGAGGTGACTCCAGAGAACCCTCCCTTAGTGGTCACTGCTTTGGTACTTCCCAGTTGTGCAGGTCTGGAGGGACACTACTTTTCTTTAGTCCCTCCAGAATTGCACAGGCCCCTCCCTATTTTCTGTCAGTGGTTCTGTGTGGTCTGTGATTGAATGATTAAGAATTATTTATTTGGTGGTGTTGGGTTGTGAGTTGTTTTGGCAGTGGTGTTGGAGTCTCCATGTTTAAAGCATAACATATAATTTTAAACAAAATTTTAAAAAAGGTAGCAGCAGCACATTGGCTTTTGTAGCCAGGGCTGCATTTCTGAGACAGAACATGGCAGGCCAGGGGGGTGGTTCTGTTTTGATATTCGATTACTGACTCTCAGGGGACTGCACAGGATAGTTATAGGTCTTCTGAACAGTTTGTGGTTCTCAGTCTCCCTCTGCTGGTCAGTGTGCATAACCCAGCTGTGCCGGTCTGGAAGGACTAAAAGAAAATAAATTAACAGGTAAGGCCTAATTTCTCTATTTTTTTAATACTATTTCATTTTATGCTAGTCCTATTATTAAGTTTTAATTTGCCGTTCTCAAGTTTACCTCATTTATTGCATTTGTTTATATTTGATCTTTTTACTATTGTTATGCTGTTAACAAAATTGTAAGTTTCATGTTAAACTGTACCTGCTGTACACCACCTTGGGTGAATCTCTTCATAAAGGTGATTAATAAATCCCAATAAATAAATAAAATAAATATTGACTGTGCAAATGGAACAATCAGCTCCTGGAGTGGGAATGCAAGGCAGGAACATGCATGAAGTCTGACTTGATGTTCCTGCTAACTTCTTTTTCTGGGGCATCTTCCCCTGCTTCCTTACTTCGTTCCCCCAATACCTTCCCTCACATCTTACCCCATTCCCAGATCTCCCTTCTATCATCCCTTTCCTCTCCACCTCCCCTTGTATCCTGCCCTTCTTTTCCTCATACCCCCTTCTACCTTTCCCTTCCTCCTCACCCCCACCCCCGTCTGTCCACTCCTCCCCTCCATTTGTCCACTTCTCCCCCAACAAGACCAAGCTGTTAGACAAATGGAAGAAGGAGAGGGTCTGTGGAGCCCCCTACTGCTGCTGCTTCTGCCACCACCTGCTTTCTTGAGTCTGTGCAGGCATTGGGAGATCAGCAGACAAGGAGTCTTAACTGTGAGTTTTGAATGTACTGGTGTTGCTTATTCAGACTGAAAAAAAGCAGGTGGTGGCTGTGACTCTTGGTCAATCTTCTCCTTTCTGTCAGGGCAACTGCCTCACTTAGCCTAATGATAGAACTGCTTATTCTGAAATGTTAAAGATTGCAAACTGTGGCGTCTCTAGGCAGAAATATTTGGGGTGGCACCAGAGAGGCAAGCTAGGTATGGGGAGGGAAGTGAAACTGGCATTTTTGCATATCATACCCTTCCCGCCACACACACTTCTAAATTACCATGATAATTGATATTATCATTCAATAAATTTTTCTGTATGGGAGTGTTCTGTATTCTCTATAGGAGTGGTCAGAATCTTTATATAATAAACTCTAAAGGTCTAGTTCTGTAATCACAAACTTCATATTCCCCAACAATGGAGTTATCTTTCTTAGACCGTGCCGTACAAAAAACATATTCAAATTGTGTGATTATCACCTTATGAACAGCACAAGCTTCTTCCACTGGCAGACACTTTGCTTAAAGTGGACAGGTTTTAATTTGTGTGGTGACTCTCTAGGATGTGGCGACCATTGCTCCTTTGCATTTTTATTTTCAGTGACAAGGACTGCCTTTGGCAACCCTTACCCCAGAGCCTGCTTTCAAACAGGCCAGACACTTTGCAAAATAACACAAACCCCTGCAAAAAGACATTCAAAACCTATACAGGAAAAACTTACCAAACCATAACAGCCCAGACCCACCTATGAAAAGACAGTAATACAAATATTAGACTGGGCCCTAGAGCACCAATAAACCTGCTGCTGGGAAACTGGAATGAGCTGGACTGTTACACAGTCCTACACAGACACATTTTAGCAAAATCCTTTGCCTCAGCCATACAGAATAGGGACAGACCCTCACCTGATACAAAATAGGGGACCACAAAAATACATGCAGATAAAAACTGAAATGGAGACCCCCCCCAAGTAAATATACAAAATATAGGGTGTAGAAGTGCTCAATCGCAAGATCAATTACTCAAAACTTTCCACAAGTTAGGAAGGCACGTAGAAGTCAGCAAAAGCTTGTTTCATAAATAACCCCGCCACTTAGACCCTGAAGCAGTGGCACGAAACGCTGGCCATCGTCAGCTAGTGGTGAGGGGGAGAAGAAACCTGCTCCAGTACTAGAGATTACAACGTGCCAGTAGTGTCCCACGATTGGAAGATAAGTTTTCTTTCAGTTTGTATTAATAGTATTGAGTGTAGCCTGTGCCGTTTAAAATCTAGATGGATGCAATGAGAAAGTTAACACCATTGCAATAAGAGTGATTTCGATAATTAGCTACCCGTCTTTAGATCAAAGGTTTTTGTGGCCAATGATGAACAGAGGACCAAATTGAAGTCCGTTTTAGCTCTGTTAGATCATGTTGATCTAGGAGCTCTGTGAGGCCATTTTTCCTTTGACAATAATATTCATATTGAGTGCATTTTCAGTTTGTGGAAGTTTTGAGTAATTGACCCCCCCCCCCCCCCCAAGTAAGACAGACTCTATAAGCAGTGAAAATACTGGTAAAAGGGAAACAAAAATGCATTTTCACCTGTACTCTGCTAAATACAAAAATGGAAAAGATGAACATTTCTCGAATCAAATACATACCAATCCTTAAAAAAGTATTACATAAAAATTATATGTATTTTCTTTTTTGTTGACTGGGTACTTTTCTAACTGGGTTGGTCCCAACCTGTTCCACTATTTGTGTTAGTCTTCTAGGTTTGCCTTTCCATTGCTTCTCTACATCTGTCTGGCACTGATCTTTTTTTTTTTTTTCATTTTTCTCTTCTCTGTATCCACCCATATATAATTTTTACCCCTCAGGCTTCCTTTCTCTCACCCTCTAATACTTAGTCACCTTCTTTTCACCTCTCATACTCTCTCCAGCAATTCCATTGCCCCCTCTGTCTTTATTCTTTCCCAGTCTGCTAACCTCCCCCACCTCTATCTTTCACTCACTCTTTAGTCCCCCATTTCCATCCTTTGTACTCACCCTCTTAGCCTTCATCTACCCTCCACTGTTTAATATCCCCTCATTAGCCCCAGCTCAATCCTTGTCCTTTGCTTGTCTCTATTGCTTTTCTTTGACAACATTAACTCCATTTCTACCATCACCTTGGAACCTTTCTCCTTCCTTTCTCATACTCTTCCACAGCACCCTATCCTAGCCTGGGTCACACATGCAGAACACAGAGAATCCCTGTTCAAATACAGGATAAGCAACCACGAACTAAAACTACTAATGTAGACAAAAATTAAACTGAAACCCGAGATGCCAGACTCTGCATGCAGTGCAGCACCAAATAGAAAGAAATGCATTTCCTCCTGTACAGTGCAAAATAACGCTAGCACATGTAAATTCTCAGAACTGACATAGTTCAAACACTAACTAAAAATAAAATCATTTTTCCTATCTTTGTTGTCTGGTGATTTTATTTTTCATCTTGTTCTCATTCTATGATTCTGCTTCCCTACTTCTGTGCGCTTAACAATGTCCAGAACCTCCTGTTTATATTCTGTTTCTTTTCTCGCCTCCTTTCTTCCTCACTTCCTGCCCTGCATCCATCTTTAGCACTGATCGTTCAACTTTCTTCCATATTTTTGCCTCCTTCCTAATCTGTCTAGTTTTCCACCTCTTCCCCTCTCTTCAGTCTATATGCAGCATTTCCCCCTTTTCCCTTCCATTTCTAGTCGTCATGTCCCCCTCCCTCTTCCCTGTGCAGCATGTCCCCCTTTCCTCTCTGTTCCCTTTTATTGTATGTAGCATGTTTCCCCTTCCCTTTTCCCTTCCCATGTCCCCTCTCCTCTCCCTTCTATCCATATGCAGCATGCCACCTCTCATTTCCCTCTATCCATGTGCAGCATGCCCCCCTCTCATTCCCCTCCATCCATGTGCAGCATGCCCCCCTCTCATTCCCCTCCATCCATGTGCAGCATCCCCCCCTCTCATTTCCCTCCATCCATGTGCAGCATATCCCTCTCTCCCTTCCCTTCCATCCATCTGCATGTCCCCCTCTCCCTTCCCTTTTATCCATCTGCAGCATATCCCTCTCTCCCTTCCCTTCCATCCATCTGCATGTCCCCCTCTCCCTTCCCTTTCATCCATCTGCAGCATGTCCCCCTCTCCCTTCCCTTTTATTTATGTACAGCATGTCCCCCTTTCTTCTCTGTTCCCTTTTATCCATGTGTATCATGATCCTTTTCCCTTTCCTTACATCCATATGCAGCATGTCCCCCTTTCCCTTCCCTTCCTTCCTTCCTTCTGTGTGCAGCATGTTCCCCTCTCCCTTTCATAGGAGTTAACTTTTCAAAATTATTGGGGGTGCTAAATCCAACAAATATTAGCTCTCCAAGGAAACAGTCAAGGAGTTTGTTCAATACTGGGGGTGCTTAAGCACCCACAACACTGGCTTCTATGTTCCCTTCCATCCATATGCAGCACATCCCCCTCTTCCTTCCCTTCCTTCCTTCCATGTGCAGCATGTCCCCCTCGCCCTTTCCTTCCATCCATCCATGTGCAACATGTCCCCCTCTCCCTTCCCTTCCATCCATCCATGTGCAGCATGTCCCCCTCCCCCTTCTATCCATATGCAGCATGTTCCTTTCCCCTCTTCCCTTCTATCCATATGTAGTATGTCCCTTCTCCTTTCCTGTCCTCTCCCTTCTATTCATGGGCACCTTCTCCCTGTCTTCTCTCTTCCCTTCATTCAAGTGCAGCTTCTTCCCCTGCCCTTGTGTGTCTGTCATCACCTCCTTACCTCACCTCCTTGCGGGCCCTACCAGCTTACAGAGTTCGCTGGCATTGTGGTTAGTGATTACAACAGCCTCCCTCCAGTGGCTCCGAGGCTTTCCTTCTGCTACATCCTTCCTACATGGCAACAGGTAGTTGTGACAGGGAAGGACCCCGGGGGCTGACCGAAGAGAGCCTATTGTAATTTCTGCCAGGCCAACAGTGCAGGTGAACTCTGTAAGTTTATAGGGCACGTGGGGAGGGAGGGAGGAAAGGAGATGTGCAGCTTTGACACTAGCTTTCACTGGGGATGCAAATAAGATTGGGGGGGGGGGGGCATTTGCACCCCCTTATTGCTAATTTGGATTTTGTATTTGTTGTTAGCCTTCTCCAAACCTGAATGTTACTGTTGAACCCACAGCATTATTTGCTACTTTGAAGCGTGTAAGCACTATAGATTAGCACCATGAAACTTTGGGTCTAGTTGGAATATTGAATGTTTTTAGAAGTACAGCCCTGTCACTCTGAATCAGAGTTCTGCCATGTAGGACAATAACCACTAATTGACACTACTATTCTAGACCTTGGGACAATTGTAACTATTAGAACATGCTATCTGTAATTATATATGCATTTCTTTTTTATCTCCTATTCACAGGAGCAGCTGCCCAGGAGATTATAAAGATAATTACAGGCCAGTTTGTAATTTTTAATAATACCTTTATATACAATGGCATGTCACAAACCTCAGCAACTTTCCAGCTGTAAAAACAATGTAGGTCAAAAGTTAATTCATGTTTAAAATTGTAAATGACAAATTAATAAAAAAATTGTGCAAAATGCTGTTGATGTCATTTGTATTACATTAAACTTGACAGCAAATATGAATCTTTCTGTACTGTTATACTTTTCATTCCTATTGATAAAATAATATTCTTGAATCTTATGAACATATGTAATTTTATATTAAAATATTTCATAGTACCAATGAGGGATCAGCTTTAGAAGGAGGTCATTTTAAATCTTTGCTGGCTTCTTGTAGACTCAGTGAGGGAAACAAATACAAATTAAATGTACACCTTTGAAAGAATAGCATCTGCTTTTTATAAGCAGCCAATTTGTTTGGCCAGGATAGGCTATTTTTCAGATATTATTGCAAAGATCTTATATCACCCATGCAACCAGATGCCCTTTTGTACAGTATTGATGTCATGCATTGGCTGACTACTCTAGAGAAGGATAGATAGTGGGGTTCCCCAGGGTCTGGCTGGAACCGCTGCTTTTTAACATATTTATAAATGATCTAGAGACGGGAGTAACTGGTGAGGCAATTAAGGGCCCTTTTACTAAGGTGCGTAGGCACCCATGTGCATTCAACGAGCACCACATTGGAAATACTGCCTGGCTACCATGTGTCTCAGTTGGTAATTTCATTTTTGATGTGCACCCAAAACACACTGTAGAAAATATTTTCTACCACATAGTGCTTACCCAGCGGTAATTGGCAGTTTACGTGCGCTGGCTGCTTACTGCCTGGTTAGTGCATGAAACCTTACCGCTAAGTGAGTGGGTGTTGGTAAGGTCTCAGGCCGAAAATGGATACGTGCTGGTTTTAATTTTGCCGCACATCCATTTTCGGCCACAAAAAAAAAAAAAGCCTTTTTTCCAGGTGTGCTTAAAAATTGACTTGCTTACATCCAGAACATGCGCCTACACCAGCGCAGGCCACTTTTAGGTGCCCCTTATTAAAAGGGCCCCTCAATTTGCTAATGACACAAAGTTATTCAAAGTTATTAAATTGCAAGAGGATTGTGAAAAATTACAAGAGGACCTTACAGGACTGGGTGACAGTATCCAAATGGCAGATGACATTTAATGTGAGCAAGTGCAAAGTGATGCATGTGGGAAAGAGGAATCCAAACTATAGGTACGTGATTCAAGGTTCCACATTAGGAGTCACCGACCAGAAAAAGGATCTAGGTGTCATCATTGATGATACATTGAAACCTTTTGCTCAGTGTGCAGCGGTAGCTAAGAGAGCAACTTCAAGAAACAATCAATACAGAAGCAATCAATACAGTTTTACAGGCTTAAAAGCCCATTCCTTGTCATCAGCAGCAGATGAATCCATTAACTGATGGGTTGTATCCACCTACCAGCAGGTGGAGATAGAGAACACTGAAAAACCATAGTGCCTCTTGGACGGCTAGCCCCAACGGCCTTCAGTATTTCTCTATCTCCCAGCAGGTGTGGACATAGCTTGATCAGCTCCTGGATTTCAGACTGCCTGGGGTGGCTCCTGTGTTTTGCCAGTTGAGCAGGGGTGTTGTGGCTGGTGGTGCCCACTTTAAAGGCATATAGGTTCGCCCTTTCCCTGCCTTACCCATTCCCCCCACCTCCCGGAGTCCCTCTGTTGCTGCTTGCCTCCAACTTTCCTCACAGTGTTAAAAAAAAAAAGAGCGCGCGCTTTTACTGCATGGCTGTTCTGAGGCCTTTTCCAGAGATTCTGGTTCTGTGCAGCTTGACCGGAGCTCGTTGACTCGGTCTTCTGAGGTGAGAGTGGTGCCCAGCTCCTCCGGGGAAGTCCTGCGGACGCAGTTCCGAACGGGGTAAGTTTTGGCGCGAAGCCGCCATTTTATTACTATATTTCCGTCCAGTCGGGCAATGGCTGCTGAGGGAGTTAAGCGCTGCTCCCGTTGTGGTAAATGCAGATCAGCAGCGGGGCTGTGTAAAACGTGCTCCTTAGACGCTCACGCTATTATGAGTATGGCGAGCGATGTTTCTTCCCGCTCAATGGAGCTGGCAGCGGGTGCCATTTTGGAAGCGCCGCATGTCTCGACCCTCGCAGTTGCGGAGGAGTCTGAGTGCAGGGGGCGCCTCGTTTAGAGGCTGCCAGAGGAGCTCCTACATCCGTTTCTCCTAATTCGGAGGTGGAGGGCTAGGGTGAGTTTTTCTCCCCTGAGTTTGTGCTTTTAATGCATAAGGCGTTCATGCTGAAAAGAGCTCTGCCACAGGTGTCTGACACTGCGTTGCATCATGGCTTCCCCCTGGGGGCTGAGGCCCTGGGGATGGCTTCAGATGTTATTTCCTCCCCCGAGCGTTGGAAACACGCTAAACATAGACGGGTAAATTCCCTGTCTGAAAGTGGTGCATATCCTCCCCCCCCCCCCCCCCCCCCCCTGTGGTTGGGCTGTGGGGAGTCTGAGGGGTCTGGCAGGATTTTCCACCACGACGAGCTGCCAGCTCTTATTTCTGACGCCTTGCAGGCCCTCTCGATTGATGATCCCGCTGAAGGCGAGGCCTCCTCTGTTAATCTTAGGATGGCAAGTACTAAGAAGCCTACTCGGGACTTTCTGGTGCATGACTCCATCCAAGAGCTTATTTCTGCTCAATGGTCTGACCCTGATGGGCCGTTGAAAGTGGCCAGGGCTATGGGTCAGCTTTACCCTCTGCGTGAGGAGCACTTGGCCCCTTTGGGGATGCCTAAAGTGGATGCATTGGTCAAGGCGGTGACAAAAAAGACCACTCTCCCAGTAGAGGGAGGGGTCGCTTTGAAAGACATGCAGGACCGGCGGCTGGAGTCCACACTGAAGCGGTCCTTTGAAATTGCGGGCCTTGCCTTGAGGGCGTCTATTTGCAGTTTCTATGCAGCCCAGGCATGTCTTTCCTGGCTACAGCAGGCGGTGGAACAGCCTGCTGATGGTGCGGGGCCCCTTTTGAGGTTGCCCCACGGATAGAGTTAGCCCTGTCATTTTTGGCTGACGCCCTTTATGATCTGGTCAGAGCTTAGGCTAAACAGATGTCTGTGGCGATTTCTGCCCACTGCCTTCTTTGGCTGCGGTATTGGGTGGCTGACATGGCTTCTAAGCAAAGGCTGGTGAGGCTACCCTTTCGGGGCCTCCTGTTATTTGGAGAGGAATTGGAGAAGATTGTGAAATACCTGGGGGACTCTAAACCCCAACGGTTACCTGAGGATAGGCCGAGGCCTTCTTTCAAAGGTTCTGTGTTTCCCTCCTCTTCCAGACCTCGCTTCCGTGAAGCTCGCAGGTATCACCCGGGGCGCTCTGCTGGGTTTTCTCAATGTACCCGTTTTCAGCAGAGGAACTCCTTTCGCTCGGACAAACGTTCCGCAGGGGCCGGGTCAAGGCCAGGAGTTCAGGGGCGTCCTCCACAATGATGGGACGCCGGTCCACTCCTCCATGCCTGCAATAGGAGGACGTCTTTCCCTCTTTCTAGAGGAGTGGACCAAGATTACCTCGGATCAGTAGGTCCTGGACCTGATCAGAGAAGGTTACCGACTGGAATTCGGAGCCCCGGTGAGAGACGTGTTTGTGGAGTCCTGATATGGCACTGCCGTAAAATGGGTGGCGTAGTGGAGACCTTACAAGTCTTGCTGCACCTCGGAGCGGTGGTCCCGATGCCTTCCGCTGAACGCGGCTGTGGCCGCTATTCCATTAATTTTGTCGTGCCTCGAAAAGGCGGGTCTATCAGACCGATCCTCGACTTACAAAGAGTCAACGAGGCCCTCAGAGTACGACATTTTCGCATGGAAACCCTGCGCTCCGTCATGGCGGCGGTTCAGCCAGGAGAGTTTCTCATGTCTCTGAACCTAAAAGAAGCATATTTGCACATTCCTATCTGGCCTCCACACCAGCGGTTCCTCCGCTTTGCGGTGTTGGGAAAACATTTCCAGTTTCGGGCCTTGCCTTTCGGCGTAGCCACAGCTCCCCTTACCTTCTCCAAGGTAATGGTGATCGTAGCTGCCTGCCTCAGGCGAGAGGGTATCAGAGTTCACCCTTATCTTGACGACTGGCTCATCAGAGCGGATTCGGCAACCGAGAGTCGTCTTACCACAGCCAGATTGGTGGCAGTCCTACAGGCGCTAGGCTGGGTGGTCAATATACCCAAAAGTCACCTGACCCCCTCTGTC
The DNA here is from genome assembly GCF_901765095.1 of Microcaecilia unicolor. Classification (NCBI taxonomy): domain Eukaryota; kingdom Metazoa; phylum Chordata; class Amphibia; order Gymnophiona; family Siphonopidae; genus Microcaecilia; species Microcaecilia unicolor. The sequence goes on from NC_044035.1 coordinate 326,552,634, forward strand.
TCTCGAGTATTTGGGAGTCCGGTTCGACATGGCATTGGGGTTTGTCTTTCTCCCCGACCGTCTGCCCTCTCTCTCTCTCTGCCCCTTCCAACCACTATTTGACCTCCCTCTCCCTTCCATCTAGCGTCTTCCCTCTATCTCTGCCCCTTCCATCCACCATCTGCCCCTGTCTGCCCTCTCTCTCTCCCTCTTCCAACCACTGTCTGCTCTCTCTCTCCTTTCCATCCACTGTCTGCCCTTTCTCTCTGCCCCTTCCATCCACCATTTGCCCTCCCTCTCCCATCCATCCAGCATCCAGGGTCTGCCCTCCCCCTCTCTCCCATCCAAGATCTGTCCCCCCCCCCCTTTCAGCCCCCAGTTCCAGCCCTAGCCCACTTCTCCCACCTGCCCCCCAGCATCCAGGGTCTGCCCTCCCCCTCTCTCCCATCCAGGATCTGTCCCCCTCTTTCTGCCCCCTCTTTTCAGCCCCAGCCCACTTCTCCCACCTGCCCCCCTTTTCAGTCCCCCAGTTCCAGCCCCACTATCCCACCAGTCCCCAGTTTCAGCCCTAGCCCTTTTCTTCCACCAGTCCCGAGCTTCAGCCCCAGCCATTTTCTCCCTGCCCTTTTTCAGCCCCCAGTTCCAGTACTAGCCCCCATATCCCACCTACCCTCTTTTTCAGCCCCCAGTTCCAGTCCCCTTCATCCACCTGCCTTGCATTTTGGCCCCTCTTTTCAGCCCCACCCCATTCTCCCTTCCCCCTTTTCAGACCCTAGTTCTAGCTCCAGTCCCCTTCTCCCATCCGAGCCCCCCCCCCCCCAACCTAGTCCCCACCTGCCTACCGTGTTCCTTCCTCTCTGCCACTCGGCTCCCTGCATTTTAAAAACCTCGGAATCGGCAGTGCAGCGCCTCGCGTCTGCCTTCCTGTGATTGTGAAAGAAGCAGAGAGATCGCCTCATCGTCAGGCCTTCCCTCACTGTGTCCCACCCTGCGCCATCCTCTGATGTAACTTCCTATTTCCACGAGGGCGGGACACAGTGAGGGAAGGCCTGACAACGAGGCGATCTCTCTGCTTCTTTCACAATCACAGGCAGGCAGACGCAAGGCGCTGCACCGCCGATTCCAAGGGTTTTAAAATGCAGGGGGCCGAGAGGAAGGAACTTAAGGTAGGCAGGTGGGGACTGCAGTGCCAGCGGTCTTTGGGTCGGGATTAGTGGGAGCAAAGCACCCCCCCCCCTCGTGCTGACACCTGGGGCGGATCGCATATATACCCAACCGGGCATTTAAAAGTTTGTCCTTTAATGATACCACATGTTCAGAAATAGGCATAAGTATAGGTTATTTAAAGATTATCACATTTACACACCAGAACAGGCATCCATCACATTGCAAAAGTGAACAACAGCTTTTACAGCGTACACCTACAGAGTACATCCAAAATTTCCTTATTTCCATCTTCCAAAATTCCAGACAGCAGATGTACAGATCAGCAGGACCCAAAGCACTCCAAAACAAGTAAAGTCAGAAACACAGTTTACATAGAGGGGCATTTGGAATTTGGACGTCTTTGCAAAATGTCCAAATTCGGAGGCTGGGAAAAGTCATTTTTGAAAAATATGGACGTCCATCTTTTTTGTTTGAAAATACCATGGACATCCTTGGATTTGGATGTCTTTGATTTTCGGCCATTTTTGAACACAAAGACGTCCAAGTCTAAAACATCCAAAATGAAGCCATTTGGATGTGGCTCCTAGGTACACAGTGTGCTGAGCCCCCCCCCCCCCCCCAAAAAAAAAAAAAAAATCCACTACCCCAATTGTACACCACTAGCATAGCCCTTACAGGTGAAGTGGGCACCTATCTGTGGGTACAGAGGGTCTCTGCTGGGGTTTGGAGGGCTCGCTGTTTCCTCCACAAGTGTAACAGGTGGGGGGGGGGGGGTATGGGCCTGGGTCCACCTGTCTGAAGTGCACTGTGCCTACTACTAAACTACTCCAGGGACCTGCATGCACTGTAATGGACCTGAGTATGACATCTGAGGCTGGCATAGAGACTCTCAATATTTTTAATCATGTTTTTTTTAGGGTGGGAGGGGGTTAGTGACAAATGGGAGATTAAAGGGAGGTCATCCCCGATTCCCTCCAATGGTCATCTGGACATTTCGGGCACCTTTTTGTGCCTTCTTCATAATAAAAAAAAGGTCTAGCTGAAAAAGTCCAAGTTTTAGTGCTGGACGACTTTGCTTTGTTCCATTATGACTCAAAGATGTCCAAGTCTTAGGTACGCCCAAGTCCTGCCTCGAACATGCCTCCAAGAGATTTGGACTTCTTTGTGACGGACTTCTGAGAAAGACGTCCAAAATCGGGTTTCAATTATACCGATTTTGGACGTCTCTGTGAGATGGACGTCCAAGTGCTGATTTATGTCACTTTTTGGACGGCCATCTCTTTCAAAAATGAGCCTGATAGTAACATAGTAAATGACAGCAGATAAAGACCTGTACGTTCCATCCAGTCTGCCCAACAAGATAAACTCATTTTACACAGTATGTGATACTGTCTATGCATACCCGAGTTTGATTTGTCCTTGCCATTTTCAGGGCACAGACCGTAGAAGTCTGCCCAGCACTGTCCTTGTACTAAAAGTTCTGAAGCTAACATTGAAGCCCCTTAAAATTTATACTCCAGCCCATCCATATCTATTCAGTCACGATTAGGGCATAGACAGTAGAAGTTTGTCCAGCACTGTTTTTACTTCCCAATTAGTGATGTTGCCACTCAATCTCCGCTAAAATTCCATAGATCCATTCATTCTAAGCAGGATTCCTTTGTGTTTATCCCACGCATGTTTGAATTCCATTACTGTTTTCATCACCACCTCCCACGGGAGGGCATTCTGTGTATCTACCACCCTCTCCGTGAAAAAATACTTCCAGACATTACTCCTGAGTCTGCCGCCCTTCAATCTCAGTTCATGTCCTCTAGTTCTACCACCTTCCTGTCTCTGGAAAAGGTTTGTTTGTGGATATTTGAATGTTTATACCTAATTGTTCAAACCACCCTTAGGATTCACCTTTGGGTTTTAAAAGCAAACCATGTGTATGTAAGGTCTGGATAAACAAAACAATCAAAGTTTAAAGCAAATGCCCATATGTAATATGTGGTAGCACTAATGAAACTGTGATGGAATATTCACATAGCAGGCAGACTAAGCCAACAGATGGTAAAATTATGTATAATCATACCTGATAATTTTCTTTCCATTAATCATAGCTGATCAATCCATAGACTGGTGGGTTGTGTCCATCTACCAGCAGGTGGAGATAGAGAGCAAACTTTTGCCTCCCTATATGTGGTCATGTGCTGCCGGAAACTCCTCAGTATGTCGATATCAAAGCTCCATCCGCAGGACTCAGCACTTAGAGAATTACACCCACAAAGGGACACTCTGCCCAGCTCACCACCGCCGAAACGGGGGAGGGGAATTAACCCAGCTCATCCCCACACAAGTGGGGGAGGGGAATCCGTCCAGCTCATCCCCGCGGAGCGGGGGAGGGACACCACACCCGCCGATGCGGGGGGATCTGGCTTATCCTGCAACCGCAACCGCGGGAGGAGCTGACTGACCCTAACACCGCCGAAGCGGGAGGGGTACAAAGCTGCCCTACAGCCGCACGAAGCGGGAGGGAGTGCCGGCAGAATTTTAAGTCTCAATCCAGCCCCGTAAAACGGAGGGGAGAGGAATGCAGCAGCTCACTGTAACACAAACTCGTCTTAACTCTTGAAGAATCCAAGTGAAAAAACTTGAACACGAAGTCTTTCTGAAGTAACTGAAGACTAAACTTGAACCTGAAATGCAACCAGAATAAAAACAGTACAGATATCTGGGAGGGGCTATGGATTGATCAGCTATGATTAATGGAAAGAAAATTATCAGGTATGATTATACATAATTTTACCTTCCATATCATCAAGCTGATCAATCCATAGACTGGTGGGATGTACCGAAGCAGTACTCACCCAGGGCGGGACATTGAAATCCCTGACCTCAACACTGAAGCTCCAAACCGGGCCTCCGCCCATGCAGCCACAGTCAAACGGTAATGCTTGGAGAATGTATGAGCCGAAGCCCAAGTTGCCGCCTTGCATATCTCTTCCAAGGAGACGAATCCGGCCTCTGCCATCGAGGCCGCCTGAGCTCTCGTGGAGTGAGCCTTCAGCTGGATAGGCGGCACCTTCCCCGCGGCCACATAAGCCGCTGCAATGGCTTCCTTGACCCATCTTGCCACTGTAGGCTTAGCAGCCTGCAGACCCTTACGAGGACCTGCAAACAGGACAAACAGATGATCCGATTTCCGGAAATCATTGGTCACTTCCAAGTATCTGATGATGACTCGTCTCACATCCAGATATTTAAGAGCAGAGTACTCCTCTGGGTAGTCCTCCCTACGAAAGGAAGGGAGACAGAGCTGCTGATTCACATGGAAGCGAGAAACAATCTTGGGCAGGAAGGAAGGCACTGTGCGAATAGTCACTCCTGCCTCAGTGAACTGCAGAAAAGGCTCTCGACATGAGAGCGCCTGGAGCTCGGAAACTCTTCTGGCTGAAGTGATAGCCACCAAAAAGACTGCTTTCAACGTCAGGTCTTTCAGAGATGCCCTCGACAAGGGTTCAAAAGGCGGCTTCTGCAATGCTCTTAGTACCAGGTTGAGATTCCACGCAGGCACCACTGAGTGCAGAGGAGGGCGCAGGTGATTAACTCCCTTGAGAAAGCGCACCACATCTGGCTGCGAAGCCAGGGAAGCACCCTTCAGGCGGCCCCTGAAGCAAGCCAGAGCCGCTACCTGGACTTTAAGGGAACTGAGCGACAGGCCTTTCTCCAGACCTTCTTGCAGGAACGCCAACACTGAAGAAATTGGAGCAGTGAAGGGAGAAAGTGAGCCTGCTTCACACCACGCTGCAAAGATACGCCAAACCCTGGCGTAAGCAGTAGAAGTAGAGCGCTTCCTCGCTCTCAGCATAGTGGCGATGACCTTGTCTGAGAAGCCCTTCTTCCTCAGACGCTGCCGCTCAATAGCCAGGCCGTAAGACCAAAGGGGGAGGGATCCTCCATCACCACGGGACCCTGATGTAACAGGCCCTGCTCCACTGGCAGCCGCAGAGGATCGTCGACTGAGAGCCTGATCAAGTCCGCATACCAGGGACGCCTGGGCCAATCCGGACCCACCAGGATTACCCTGCCGGGATGCTTTGCCACCCGGTCTAGCACCCTGCCCAACATGGGCCAGGGCGGGAACACATAGAGAAGCTCTTGTGTCGGCCACTGTTGGAGAAGAGCATCTACTCCCAGGGTTCGAGGGTCCCGTCCTCTGCTGAAAAAGCGCGGCACTTGGCAATTGGCCGATGACGCCATCAGATCTAGGCTTGGCTGGCCCCAGCGCTTCGTGATGTCCAAGAACGCCTGAGCAGATAGCTGCCACTCTCCGGGCTCCAAGGTATGGCGACTGAGAAAGTCCGCCTTGACATTCATGACTCCGGCAATGTGGGCCGCTGAAAGCTGCTCCAGGTTCGCTTCCGCCCACTGGCAAAGATTCATAGCCTCCTTGGCTAGAGGGGCGCTCTTGGTACCTCCCTGGCGGTTGACATAGGCCACAGCGGTGGCATTGTCCGACAGGACCCGTACAGGCTTCAACACCAGTACCGGGATGAACTCCAAAGCGCCAACCGAATGGCTCTGAGTTCCAGGAGGTTGATAGACCACTTTGCCTCTGCAGGAGACCAGAGCCCCTGCGCTGTCCTTCCCAAGCAGTGGGCTCCCCAGCCCGACAACGAGGCGTCCGTCGTGACGACAATCCACTCTGGGGTCACCAGAGGCATTCCCGCAGACAACTTGTCTGTCTGCATCCACCAGCTCAGCGCCTTGCGCACTGCTGGGTCCAAGGGAAGGCGCACAGCATAATCCTCCGACATCGGAGTCCAGCGCTGCAGCAAAGAGTGTTGAAGTGGTCTCATATGAGCCCTGGCCCAGGGCACAACCTCCATCGTGGCCGTCATAGAGCCCAACAGCTGCACATAGTCCCAAGCCCGAAGGGGAGAGGCTACTAGGAACTGGAAGCACCCTTCAGGCGGCCCCTGAAGCAAGCCAGAGCCCCTACCTGGACTTTAAGGGAACTGAGCGACAGGCCTTTCTCCAGACCTTCTTGCAGGAACGCCAACACTGAAGAAATTGGAGCAGTGAAGGGAGAAAGTGAGCCTGCTTCACACCACGCTGCAAAGATACGCCAAACCCTGGCGTAAGCAGTAGAAGTAGAGCGCTTCCTCGCTCTCAGCATAGTGGCGATGACCTTGTCTGAGAAGCCCTTCTTCCTCAGACGCTGCCGCTCAATAGCCAGGCCGTAAGACCAAAGGGGGAGGGATCCTCCATCACCACGGGACCCTGATGTAACAGGCCCTGCTCCACTGGCAGCCGCAGAGGATCGTCGACTGAGAGCCTGATCAAGTCCGCATACCAGGGACGCCTGGGCCAATCCGGACCCACCAGGATTACCCTGCCGGGATGCTTTGCCACCCGGTCTAGCACCCTGCCCAACATGGGCCAGGGCGGGAACACATAGAGAAGCTCTTGTGTCGGCCACTGTTGGAGAAGAGCATCTACTCCCAGGGTTCGAGGGTCCCGTCCTCTGCTGAAAAAGCGCGGCACTTGGCAATTGGCCGATGACGCCATCAGATCTAGGCTTGGCTAGCCCCAGCGCTTCGTGATGTCCAAGAACGCCTGAGCAGATAGCTGCCACTCTCCGGGCTCCAAGGTATGGCGACTGAGAAAGTCCGCCTTGACATTCATGACTCCGGCAATGTGGGCCGCTGAAAGCTGCTCCAGGTTCGCTTCCGCCCACTGGCAAAGATTCATAGCCTCCTTGGCTAGAGGGGCGCTCTTGGTACCTCCCTGGCGGTTGACATAGGCCACAGCGGTGGCATTGTCCGACAGGACCCGTACAGGCTTCAACACCAGTACCGGGATGAACTCCAAAAGCGCCAACCGAATGGCTCTGAGTTCCAGGAGGTTGATAGACCACTTTGCCTCTGCAGGAGACCAGAGCCCCTGCGCTGTCCTTCCCAAGCAGTGGGCTCCCCAGCCCGACAACGAGGCGTCCGTCGTGACGACAATCCACTCTGGGGTCACCAGAGGCATTCCCGCAGACAACTTGTCTGTCTGCATCCACCAGCTCAGCGCCTTGCGCACTGCTGGGTCCAAGGGAAGGCGCACAGCATAATCCTCCGACATCGGAGTCCAGCGCTGCAGCAAAGAGTGTTGAAGTGGTCTCATATGAGCCCTGGCCCAGGGCACAACCTCCATCGTGGCCGTCATAGAGCCCAACAGCTGCACATAGTCCCAAGCCCGAAGGGTAGAGGCTACTAGGAACTGGTCCACCTGAGCCTGAAGTTTGACAATCCGATTGTCTGGCAGGAACACTCTGCCCACTTGGGTGTCGAATCGAACTCCCAGGTACTCCAGGGACTGAGTCGGGCGCAGCTGGCTCTTCTCCCAGTTGATGATCCATCCCAGGGAGCTCAAAAGAGCAACTACCCGATCCACAGCTTTGCCGCACTCTGCATAAGAGGGGGCTCGGATCAACCAGTCGTCCAGATAAGGATGGACTTGTACCCCTTCCTTTCGTAGGAAGGCCGCGATGACCACCATTACTTTGGAAAAGGTCCGCGGAGCAGTAGCCAACCCGAAAGGGAGGGCTCTGAACTGGAAGTGTCGTCCCAGGACTGCAAAACGCAGAAAGCGTTGATGAGGAGGCCAGATGGGAATATGCAGGTACGCTTCCTTGATGTCCAAGGATGCCAGGAACTCTCCTGCCTTCACTGCCGCTATAACAGAGCGGAGAGTCTCCATGCGAAAGTGCCGCACTTTCAAGGCCCGATTGACCCCTTTGAGGTCGAGGATAGGCCGGACAGAACCTCCTTTCTTTGGTACCACAAAGTAAATGGAGTAACGTCCCTTGCCAAGCTGACTTTCTGGCACCGGAACGACCGCGCCCAGGCGGATCAGATTGTCCAAGGTCTGCTGCACTGCCACAGCTTTGACCGGAGACTTGCAGGGAGAGAGTACAAACCCGTCTTTTAAGGGTCGGCAGAACTCTAGTTTGTAGCCGTCTCTGATGACTTCCAGCACCCACGCGTCTGAAGTTATTGTGGTCCACTCGCCCAGAAACGAGGACAGCCGTCCTCCAATCTGCACTGGGGCGTGGACCAAGACCCCGTCATTGGGTACGAGACCCTGGGGGAGGACCGGAGGGAGCACCTCCGGGACGGCGGTCTCTGCGAAAGGAATGCTGCTTGGGGGAGAAATTCCTCTTGAAGGAAGAGGGGGCAGAGGAACCCGACTTGCCCGGGCGGTACCGACGGGCTTCCTGCAACCGTCCTCTGGAGGTACCGGGACGAGTACTAGCCCGAGCCCTGACCTCTGGTAATTTCTTGCCCTTAGACGTGCCGAGATCGGTCACGATTTTGTCCAGCTCGACCCCAAAGAGCAGCTTGCCTTTAAAAGGCAACCTAGCCAGGCGGGATTTAGAGGCGTGGTCAGCAGACCAATGTTTCAACCAAAGCCACCGCCGCGCAGAGATTGTCTGAGCCATGCCTTTCGCTGAGGCCCTCAAGACATCATACAGCAAGTCTGCCAAATAGGCTAAGCCCGATTCCAGGGCCGGCCAATCAGCCCTCAAGGAATGATCCGAGGGGGAAGCCCGCTGCACCATAGTCAGGCACGCCCTGGCCACATAGGAGCCGCAAACTGAGGCCTGCAAACTTAAAGCAGTCGCCTCAAAGGACGACCTTAAGGCCGCCTCCAATCTTCTGTCTTGGGTGTCCTTTAGGGCCGTGCCACCTTCCACCGGCAGCGCCGTTTTCTTAGTCACCGCAGTGATTAAAGAATCCACGGTAGGCCACAGATAGGCCTCACGTTCACTCACAGCCAAAGGATAGAGGCGGGACATAGCCCTAGCCACTTTAAGGCTCGCTTCTGGGACATCCCATTGAGCCGAAATTAAGGTGTGCATGGCATCATGCACGTGGAAGGTTCTAGGCGGGCGCTTCGTCCCCAGCATAATGGCAGAGCCAACAGGGGCTGAGGGAGAGACGTCCTCCGGAGAGGAAATCTTCAAAGTGTCCATGGCCTGTAACAACAGGTTGGGCAAATCCTCTGGGCTAAAAAGCCGCGCTGCAGAGGGGTCGTCCGCTCCATCCGAGCGGGGATCCGTCTCCTCCAAGGAATCCGCAAAGGACCGTTGGGAGACCTCAGACACGCTGCCCTCATCTACATCGGAGGAGACAAATTCCTCCAAGGCCTGGGAATCAACCCGAGGGCGTTTACCTCTGGGAACCTCAACCTCTTTACCAGACGAGGGAGCAGGGGCAGCGTTGTGCATGAGGAAGGCCTGATGCAGCAGCAAAACAAACTCGGGGGAGAAACCCCCCAGACTGTGCACTTCCGCAGCCTGGGCAACAGCCCTAGACGCACCCTCAACCGGCGCTCGCAATAGCGGGGGAGAGACATGCTGCGCATCCAAATGGCGTCCGGCGCGAAACTCCGCGAAGGAGCCGCGCGGGAAGAACGGCTCTTAACTTTAGCCGCTTCTGTGCCGTCGCCCAAATTAAGGGCGTTCATGGCATTAATGTCTCCAACCTCAAGGGCGGCCCAAGAAGAAGCCGTCCGAGCCGCGTGGCCGGCCAAGATGGCGGAGGCGAGGAGCGGGGGATGGGCGTTTATGGCGGGAAAAATCGCCACGCCGGAGGAAGGACCGGGACATTCATCGGTCACGAAACTGTCACCCAACAAGGGCGAATCAGGCTTTAAGACCCCCGCATCCCCTCTAGAAGCGCTCAAGCGACCCGGGGAGCGACCCTTTGCGCCCTCGCCCTCCGACGCCATATGCCACGAGGAGAAGAATCGGGGAACCCCCTGCCCGCTATAAAAAGGTAAAAATTACCTGCTGTCCGCTCCGAGTTGTAACGACCTGGTGTCCCAGTGAGTAGCTGCAATAGACGCTTAAATAAACGTCGAAATAAACGCCTTTAAGGACGTTCAAAATTTTTTTTTTTTTTTTTAACGGAGCCAGCGGGAGGGGGGAGAAAAGGAGGGACCTGGCACCACCAGGTTTGCACTTGCTCAAAAGAGCCCTCAACCCCAGGCACTCAACAAAACCTAAAAATTAGGCTTGGAGGCCTAGCCAGAGCTGCTGCTGTGTGTGACCACCACCTGCTGAGATAGAGAACATACTGAGGAGTTTCCGGCAGGAATTGATGCATAAATTTATGATACTTCAGGAGTCAGACAGCACACCAGAATGAGAGAAATCTTCTTTATTTGCCAGCAAACAAAGTAGAACATCAGCATTAAGTCTCTTCTTCTCTTTCTCAGCTCTGTTTGTCTCTCTCTCAGCTCTCTGTGTCTTTGTGGCTTCTGTCTCAGCTGCTTCTCTGCTTATGCTGTCTTCTCCTTCTTCTGTCTGTTCCTTCTGTCCTTCTCTTTCTTCTGAGCTCCTTCTGACGTAACCTGCTTCTTCTCCCACTTAAATACAGTTCTATCTAGCCTAGCCTAGCCCCCTTACTCTCCAATTGGTTAAGGAATAGATTGATTACCTTGCCTCAACCAATCAGTTCTATACAAATATCAGTTACATAGGTTCCAGACATCCTAAACTGACCTGTGACCTGGGGCCCCTTACACCAGACATTTGGGCTCCAGTCTCTTACATGTTATTATGATTGATTTCTCATATTCCTAGTACTAACTGCTAACTAAACTCTGGCATTCATTAAAGGGGTCAAGGGCCAATCTTACTTAATAGCATACATATCAGGTTATTACTTTCAAGACCATTTCTACATTTTACCTATAATTAATCAAGGAGAAGAGAGCTGACTAGTCCTGACCTCTTTCACCTATCAGCTTATACATTGAACCAGCCAGAACTATGGCTAAGTCAAACCACATGTTGATCTCTTCACTGCAGCCCTACTCAGAACGTCAGACAGAGAGTTGAACAAACATTCCACACAGAATACAGCATATTCTAAAGTAAGCATCCTTATAAAACATATTCTACATATCAAGAACTTCTAAATTCTAATCTATTGCCTCTCTCTAAACAGTATTTCTGCCTAATCTTTAAACTACAATATGTCATATGTCTGGCTCATTCCTTTGTTCATTCATAATAATATCCCCTCAAGATTTAATAGTATACAGATGTGCCAGCTAGCATTGGCAATTCACAAAGGACAGAGTTTCATTTCTCACTGACCTTTCTAACCTTTGGCTTGGCCAAGCCAGACATTGAAAATAACCTGAACCATCTGGCATTCCTTCACTTTAGTTGCAAGGTAAAAAATTAGAATTCTAACTTCAAGCTTTTAATATCATTTCTTATGTATATAATTTCTCAGAGTTAACACTTTCTTTGCCCATGGCTGCCTCATTCCCCCCTTTGAGACTAAAATCAGCTTATGCAGAGATAAGTCTCACAACTCAAACTCTGGAGATTATAGTGGTCCTAACTAGGAATAGACTTATGAACCACCATTACCCTACTTGTTAAGGTCCGACGGCATACTGCCGAAGCACATGAGGCCAGGAAACAAAACAACAACCCTGCTAAAACTAAGACTATTAGGGAAATGAACAAAGGACGTATCCAGGAGGTCAATGACCACCACCAGGAGGTAAGGTCTAATCCTCCTCGGTAATCCTCCACATTAAGGCTGGCCAACTGTAGGACTTTATCCATGGCATGCCTAACTACATGCGTCCTATTTATGACAATAGTACAGCACTCTGAAGAATTTAGCACTGTGCAGAGACCACCCTGGGCTGCAAAGAGATAGTCAAGACCCATACGGTTATACCGAGAAACTATACTTAATTCATTAATTTGATCCTGCAATGCATTGACTACCACATTCAGCTCATGAACTAGAACATGAAGTAGGGATTGAAGTCTCCGGGTGGCCATACCTAGTTCAGTAATACCCGCTACCGGGCCCCCAATTGGAATCCAGGCCGTGGCAGAAAGGGCTACAAGTCTCTTTTTAGTCAGAGGATAAGTAGAGTTAATATACTGGAGGGCTAATTCAATCGCCTCATCCTCTGTGGCAACGGAGGAGGGTAAGGACAAGGCCTCTCACTTAGAGCGGTGCGGGGATGGTGGCTTGAGAAGAGGAATAACTTTAGGAAAATAATTCAAGGTTACCAATACACAAAAATCTTATGTGGGGGGAAGAATCATGTGGAGGACATTATCACAGAGCCAGTAATGACCAAGGAGAGGGCGACGAAAGTTCCCAATAAATGTAGGCACAGGATGGAGATTAGGATGCCCATAATGTGAGCCCCTATCCCAGGGGGAACGAAGAAGAAATGGAGACTTTGTACACCATAGGTGCCAATCCCCAATTGTGACAGACCGCTCATATGATGCAACCCCTTCATACCCCGGGGACTTATGAAAGTAGAAAATAGGATGGGACACTATAGTCTTCTCAGTAGTATAGTTAGGAGCCAGATAATCACCTTGGTCATAATCTGCAGGTATGGTAGTAGGGCACATAGGAGTACCTGGAGAAACTACCCACACAGGTTCCTCCTTCTCTGGGAGAACATTAGTATAATTACAGGGAATGGGAAGAACAGTTGAGATGTCTCTTGTTAAACAAAACACTCCAGAAGCTGGATAGGGAGACGTAAAAACTGGCCTTAGAGAAGAGTCAGAGGGGGAAGTAGCATTATAAAAGGACCACCAAGTATAATCCTGGCTCCAAGGGCCTGAACTCGAAAAGTAGGGAGGTATAAGAGCTGGGAGTTGCACAGGGACAGGAACAGCTGGGACATCTGTAGTATAAGGAGAAAATCGGGAACACACAATACAAGGGGAAGTAATCTTGGCCTGGCTAATTAGTTCCTGGACAGAGTGTAACCAAAGGTTGGAACGAGTTGGGGTTTTAGGAACAAGGAGGCAAGGAGTAGAAAACAACAAAAGCATCCAAACTACTAACGTTTTCTTTCTTCCTAATCTAAAACAAATACAGCAAACTAATTAAGCAATAATATTTCAACAGTCTGTGCTAATCACAGATTACTCTCATATAATGTTCTCAGTCTTTGAGTTCTTATACCAGTTGGGATAGACCCTCAACTGACAAGGATCAAGCTCTCAAATTCCAAGAAAGCCAGAATCTGGACAGAAAGAGTCTCAGTGTGAAGCCGAAGTTCAGCCGCTCCTGCAGTATGCAGTTGACCCTTCTTTTCAGCTAGTAGATTCTTTGGTTCGGGTCAAGCGCAACTTCAATGGCTCCGCTGGATCACTTTCTGCTCTCCACTGTCTAGGCTCCGTCTGATCCGTGCTGGGCTCAGTCTGATCAGCAGACTTAATTCGAGACCAATGGACCCATGGAGTAATCCCTGCGACCTTCACAGCTGCAGGGGTAGAAAGCAAAACAGTAAAAGGTCCTTTCCATCGGGGCCCCAAAGGCTGGAGCCTCCAGTCTTTCACCCAAACTCTATCCCCTGGCAGGAAGGAATGTACCTGAGCCTGGAAGGGGACAGGGTTTATTTCTCTCACATAAGACTGAAGCTCAGAAATTATCTTGCCCAAGAGGGCTACCTGCTCCTGCACCTGGGCAGACCCTAAAGTCCCTATATCTCCCTTAATTCCCTGCAAAATGGCTGGGGGCTTCCCATACACAATTTCAAAGGGAGAGAGGGCTGTTCCTTTAGTTGGAGTGCATCGGAGGCGGAAGAGGGCTAGTGGCAGTGCCTGTGGCCATTTCAGTTGGGTTTCCTGACAAATCTTTGCTAGGCTATTTTTCAAGGTTCTGTTTGCCCGCTCAACCTGCCCTGAACTCTGGGGACGATAAGCACAATGCAATTTCCAGGTAATGCGCAATGCGCGGGACAGGGCCTGAAGTGTAGCTTCAACAAAGGCGGGCCCATTATCTGAACCTATGGCAAGGGGCAGTCCATACCTGGGGATGACATCCCTAAGGAGGGCTTGAGCTACTTCTGTGGCTTTCTCAGTGACTGTAGGATATGCTTCCACCCACCCAGAAAAGGTACAGACCATGACCAAGAGGTATCGGAGCCTACCGCTCCTGGGCATTTCTGTGAAGTCTATAACTAGAGACTCAAAGGGTGTTAGTCCCCTAGACTGAACTCCTGGTGGAATACGGGGTCCCTGACGAGCATTATTCTGGGCACAGAGAGTACATCGGGCAGAGGCAGTGGCAACCAGACTATCCAATCCTTCCAGCACCACTACTCGACTGAGTAGGCGGGCTAGTGCTGTTTTCCCTAAGTGCGATAGGTCATGAGCTTGAGACACTACAGGCCAAGCTAGGTGGCGTGGCACCAGAACTCTGGTATCAGGGAGATGTAACCAGCCATCAGGTCTCCTTACTGCACCTTCCTCTTGAGCCCATTTCTCTTCCATTTGGGTATACATAGGCGTCCATTCTTGCAGTCGAATTTGGAACAGGGGAGTCACAGTACTTGCTGGGGGTCCTCGAGCAGCTTCCTTGGCCACCCGATCAGCATGGCGGTTCCCTCGGGCCACTGGAGTATCTATCCTTTGGTGTCCCCTGCAGTGAATAACAGCTACCTTCTTAGGGGCCCACACAGCCTCTAGCAGCTGAAGTATTTCGGGTCCATACTTAACAGGTTGGCCTGCGGCATTTATGAGTCCCTTTTCCTTATACAAAGCTCCATGAGCGTGTAAAGTTGTGAAGGCATACTTGGAATCAGTATAAATGTTGGTCACTAGTCCTGCTGCTAACTCCAGAGCTCGTATGAGGGCCACAAGTTCTGCTTTCTGGGCTGAAGTTCCTTGGGGCAGGGCTCTTGCTTCTATCACCTTGTCTTCTGTCACCACAGCATAGCCTGCCAATCGCTTAGAGTTCTCCACGTAACTGCTTCCATCTGTGAAATAAATTACATCTGGGTCCCTCCACGGAACATCTTTAAGATCTGGTCGACTGGAGTACACTTCATCCATGGTTTGGATACAGTCATGATCCGGAGGTCCCTCAGATGCTGGCAAAAGAGTGGCGGGATTAAATGTAGCCACTGTTTCCAGGTGTATCCGTGGATTCTCACACAAGCTAGCTTGGTACTTAACCATGCGGTTATTTGTAAACCAGTGGTTGCCCTTATACTCCATGAGGGTAAGAACTGCGTGGGGGACTTTAACAACCAGTTCTTGCCCCAAGGTCAGCTTGTCAGCTTCCTGGACCAGTAAGGCTGTTGCTGCAATGGCCCTCATGCAGGCTGGCCATCCTTTAGCCACTCCATCCAGCTGTTTAGACAGGTATGCAACAGGCCTCTGCCAGGATCCCATCATCTGGGTCAGCACTCCCAGAGCAACCCCCTGTCGCTCATGGACATACAGTGAGAAAGGTTTCTCCACATCAGGAAGGCCTAACGCAGGGGCTTGGAGTAGGGCTTTCTTTATGGCAATAAAGGATTGTTGAGCAGTAGGTCCCCATTCAAATGGTTCCTTTTCACCCCCCTTTGTGGCTTGGTAAAGGGGTTTCGCCATCGGTGCAAAATTTGGAATCCAAATTCTGCAGAATCCGGCTGCTCCCAGAAATTCCCTAACTTCCCTTCTGGACTTGGGTTGGGGAATTGCAGCAACTGCTTGCTTCCTACTGACATCCAGTCTCCGACTTCCCTGGGAAATACAGAAGCCCAGATACTTCACTTCTGACTGACAAAGTTGGGCCTTTGAGCGTGAGACCTTATAGCCTGCATCCAAGAGTAACTCCAGCAATTCTCTGGTAGCCTCAAAACACTCTTCCTGAGTCACTGCTGCAATCAGGAGGTCATCTACATACTGGAGTAAAACTCGCCTGGAAGGCTCAGATTTAAAAGTCTTAAGGTCTTGTCCTAGGGCAGTCCCAAAAATGGTGGGGGAGTTCTTGAACCCCTGTGGCAGGCGGGTCCATGTATACTGAAGCTTCCTTCCTGTTACTGGGTTTTCCCATTGAAAGGCAAAAAGCAGTTGACTGGCGGGGGCCACCCGCATACAAAAGAAGGCATCTTTTAGATCTAGTGTCGTGAAATGGGTAGCTCCAGAAGGTATCAATCCTAGCAAGACATATGAATTAGGCACTACAGGGTGTAATGAAATAGTGGATTTGTTAACCACCCGTAAATCTTGGACTGGCCGGTAGTCCTCAGTCCCTGGCTTCTGAACTGGCAACAGTGGCGTATTCCATGGAGACTGACAAGGTCGAATAATTCCATGGGATAACAGACGATTCAGGTGTGCTTGGATCCCTTCCAGAGCCTTTCTGGGAATTGGGTATTGGCGAAGATGGATTGGCCGGGCATTTGGAAGTAAGTCTACATGGACAGGAGGAATATTTCGGGCCAACCCTGGGGGATTATCTTCTGCCCATACCCCACTGACCTGAAAGCTGTCCGCCAGGGGTAGGTCAACTTGGCCATGTGACTGATGCAGCCGCCATTCTTCTTCAAGGGGGCAGCAGAAACTCAATATACCCT
Source organism: Microcaecilia unicolor (assembly GCF_901765095.1). Lineage (NCBI taxonomy): Eukaryota > Metazoa > Chordata > Amphibia > Gymnophiona > Siphonopidae > Microcaecilia > Microcaecilia unicolor. Next base: position 326,569,173 of record NC_044035.1, read on the forward strand.
TTGGGCTAGATGTCGGGGGCCGAAAGGAGACTGAAGTCTGGCCATCAGAGTCAAAGGAAATTTGGGCCCTAAGCTTGGACAGCAGGTCTCGACCCAACAAAGGGATTGGACAGTCTGGCATATACAGGAATTCATGAGTGACTGTGTGTGAGCCTAACTGGCATCTACGGGTCGTCAGGAAGGGCCTCCGGTTCTGCACCCCCGTGGCTCCCACCACTCGGACAGTTTTTCCAGACACAGGCGCTAATCGCTCCGTCACAACAGAATGTTCAGCTCCTGTATCAATCATGAATGGAATTGAGCGGCTCCCTATAGTTAACTTGACCATAGGTTCCTGGGAGCCCAGTTTGTAGGAACCCGGTCTGTCCTATTCGTCCCATTCTGCCATCTCGGCTATCCCGATGATGTCAGATTCAGGAGGCTCATATCTTCCCTCTCGAACTCGGCCTCGGCTTCCTCGATCTCCTGGTCCCCTTCTCAGTCCCTGGCGCCTCTGGGGGCATTCATCTTTCCAGTGCCCTCTTTCCTTACAGTAGGCACACTGATCCCTCTCCAATCTTGGTCTGGGATTCTCCCCCCTTGGCCGGGATTGATTGAAGGAATCTCGGGGCCTGGCTGGTGGTCCGGGGTCCCACTTTGGCTTCCCATTAGCTAGAGGTCGACCTCGATTAAGGGTGGAATTAGTAATGGCTGCCGCTAAAAGGTCGGCCTTCTTCTGCATCTTCCGGTCAGCCTCTCGACGCACCTCCTGATCTCTATTAATGAAAACCTTGGTTGCGATCTCAATTAGCTGGGTGGTATTCATCCCTGCGAATCCCTCTTGACGCTGCAACTTCTTCCGGATATCTGGCATACTCTGGGCCACCAATGCACTATTCACCATTCTCTGGTTTTCTAGGGCTTCAGGGTCAAATGGGGTGTATGTTCTGTAGGCTTCAATTAGTCGCTCTAAAAAGGCCCCAGGGGATTCAGTTGCCCCTTGGAGAATTTCAGAGACCTTTGCCAGATTAATGGGCCTCTTTATGCCTTTCCTCATACCTTCCAGCAAGTCCCGGCAATAGCCAGACAACAGTTCATAGTGCTGCCCATTATTTGGATCCCAGACTGGAGCTGCGCGAGGAAACCGAGCTCTAACCCATTCCTCTAGGTTCTGTGTCCCCTCGGGGGCACGCGCTCGCGTGATGGCCTCAGCATTTTGCAAAATCTTCCGCCTCTCCTCAGTTGTGAAGAGGGTCAGGAGAAGTTGTTGACAATCAGTCCAGGTTGGGTTATGGGTGGCCATAATGCTAGCCACTAGGTCCACCACTGCCTGAGGCTTTTCAGTATAAGAGGGGTAATGCGTCTTCCAATTCAGGAGATCGGTGGTTGTGAAGGGTACATACTGGTAGGCCTGTGCCTGTATAACCTGACCCTGATTATTAGGATCCGGTCGAGTGGTAGTTACCTGACGGAGTGGCAGAACTCTCGAGGAGGTGGGAATGGAATCTGAGGTAGAGCTAGGAGCTACCCTCCTATCATGCTCAAAGGTGATTGCAGCAGGTCTAACCCATTCAGGGGAGGTAGGTTGAAACCCTGAGGGATGGGGAGGGGTACTCATAGACTGAGAGGTGGTCACAGGTGAGTCAGTCCATTGAAAGGGATGCCGGGCCCCTAATGAGTGGGTAGGGGTACTAGAGGGAGAGGCTGGGCTGTCAGGAGTTGAGGAGTCAGGGAGTGGAGCCCAAAGCGGGTCTTCGGAGGTTAACAGGGAAGGATGTGGCAGAGGAGGGTAGAGACTGGCTGAAAAGTCCAACCTAGGATGTGGTGGGGTTCGCACAGTGGGGGAGGAACTATCCGGAGAAGCCTGTACTGGAGAAGCTTGGGCTGGGCGGCGTGGATCTCTAGGGGCGGCACGGAACCCCAACAATGGGCCATAAGGTGGTGGCTCAAGATCTGAGGGGTCATCAGAGAGTATGGGTTTCTCAGGCAGGGTAGGGGCGGAAGCCACCGATTGAGTGGTAGGCTTCCTGGGGCTCTTTCCCTCTTCTAGTTTAGATTTTCTAATCTTTCTTTGAGCACGGCCTAACATGAATTTTACTGGGGATCCCATATAAGTTTTCAACCAAAAGGGAGGGTCAGTCACAAGGCTATCCCAGAAATCTATATAAGGGAGTTGTTCAGAATATTCTGGTTCTCCTACAACTATGCTGTAGACCTTCCGGATTACTTCAATATCTAAGCTGCCACTAGGGGGCCACCCCACTCCCATAGATGGCCACTCAACTTCACACAAGGTTCTTAAAGTACTTGAGCTTAAAGTCTGTCCATAGTCATTAATTAAAAATCCTTTTTTAAAATTCTTAAGCATACAATCTAGGGGGGTAGCAATTTGTCTAGATGATGTCCCACCCATAATGCTTACAGTTACCACACACAAAGGGGGAGGGAATTTTTGAAAGTGCAGTAAGGGGTCCGCACTCTCGAGACACTAGGTAGACAGACAGCAATCGCTTCCTTCCGTCGCTGGCCAATTGAACTCGCGTTAATTGGAAACGCAGCTATAAGAAGTCCGCACTCAGTTAATCATTCACGCATCACACATTCCATACAGAAAATCCCACCCAACAATTTCAAATTTCTCAGATACAGATAAGCTCAAGCGGTTTCGCTTCTAATCTCCACTAGACTAGAAGGTACTAGGGCCTTCGCTGAGAGTAGATCAGGCTCTCCTTCCCCCAATTTTTGAGGGGCTGGTTTACAACTTTCTAGCTAGAATTATAATACAGAATACATACCCGGCGAATGTTCTCCAGTCAGTTGGGTGCTGGGATTAATGCAGGATTCAGAATCCCACCGCTGCCACCAAGAATTGTTGCAGGAATTGATGCATAAATTTATGATACTTCAGGAGTCAGACAGCACACCAGAATGAGAGAAATCTTCTTTATTTGCCAGCAAACAAAGTAGAACATCAGCATTAAGTCTCTTCTTCTCTTTCTCAGCTCTCTTTGTCTCTCTCTCAGCTCTCTGTGTCTTTGTGGCTTCTGTCTCAGCTGCTTCTCTTCTTATGCTGTCTTCTCCTTCTTCTGTCTGTTCCTTCTGTCCTTCTCTTTCTTCTGAGCTCCTTCTGACGTAACCTGCTTCTTCTCCCACTTAAATACAGTTCTATCTAGCCTAGCCTAGCCCCCTTACTCTCCAATTGGTTAAGGAATAGATTGATTACCTTGCCTCAACCAATCAGTTCTATACAAATATCAGTTACATAGGTTCCAGACATCCTAAACTGACCTGTGACCTGGGGCCCCTTACACCAGACATTTGGGCTCCAGTCTCTTACATGTTATTATGATTGATTTCTCATATTCCTAGTACTAACTGCTAACTAAACTCTGGCATTCATTAAAGGGGTCAAGGGCCAATCTTACTTAATAGCATACATATCAGGTTATTACTTTCAAGACCATTTCTACATTTTACCTATAATTAATCAAGGAGAAGAGAGCTGACTAGTCCTGACCTCTTTCACCTATCAGCTTATACATTGAACCAGCCAGAACTATGGCTAAGTCAAACCACATGTTGATCTCTTCACTGCAGCCCTACTCAGAACGTCAGACAGAGAGTTGAACAAACATTCCACACAGAATTATTAATTTACACAGAATACAGCATATTCTAAAGTAAGCATCCTTATAAAACATATTCTACATATCAAGAACTTCTAAATTCTAATCTATTGCCTCTCTCTAAACAGTATTTCTGCCTAATCTTTAAACTACAATATGTCATATGTCTGGCTCATTCCTTTGTTCATTCATAATAATATCCCCTCAAGATTTAATAGTATACAGATGTGCCAGCTAGCATTGGCAATTCACAAAGGACAGAGTTTCATTTCTCACTGACCTTTCTAACCTTTGGCTCGGCCAAGCCAGACATTGAAAATAACCTGAACCATCTGGCATTCCTTCACTTTAGTTGCAAGGTAAAAAATTAGAATTCTAACTTCAAGCTTTTAATATCATTTCTTATGTATATAATTTCTCAGAGTTAACACTTTCTTTGCCCATGGCTGCCTCAAAACTACTACTCTACCTATGAAAAGTTATTCCGTTATTATATTCCTCTGTATACATCTGTCTGCTGCACAAGTCGGCATGTTTGAAAATACAAGCGACATTAAATATAAATGCTACCAATTATAATGAGCGACAACATGGATGCAGACAGCAGCTCAAAGAGGTTTGTTTGCTTTGTTGTTTTGAATGTACGGCGATGACGGCTGCGCGGGGAAGGGAAAGCTGAGATTGACCTAATTGGTTTCAACCTTTTGACGCCACCTGTCTATTAAACCTCCTTTGGCTTTTGGCTAGATGATTAGTGTCCATGCAAATTGGAAAATAGAAATCACTTCACCAGGCACAGAGACAAGGCGAGCAGGAGGGGAGTGGTTGGTCCCTTTCAGCTGACTGTGAAGGTAAAGTGGAATGCTTGGGATGTTTGTTCAATAAACTTGCTGTTGAAGTTTCTGAGTGAGAAGTTCTAAAATATTCTTTCGAGTTTTAGTGCTCTTAAATCAAGTGTTTTCCGAGTCATGTTTCTGCAGCTAAAACAATTAACTGTGTCATGCTGTTGCCCTAAACAACAAATATGTGGGTCTGTTATAGATAATTTAAGTGTGCAGGTTGCACAATGTTTTTTTTAAAATCAGACATAAGTAAAATATCAGCTAAATTGAATTGTTGAATTTTGACTGACTGAGGGGAGGAAGAAATAAGTCGGATCGTTCCGCATTCACGAACAATTTAAACTGACTGAGAATATCAGCAGCCGGCCCGCCCCGCCGTAACGAGCCGTACTGTATTTATTATGCTGTATTGGGTTGAGCGGGAATTATTGCGCATGCTCAGTTTTAACATTTTTAGAGCTTATGTTATTGGAATGCTGGGTCGATCACGTCAACATGTGACGTAACTTCACACGTGTGGCTTGAAGGTCGTTTCCATGGAAAATGAGAAGCTGTGCCATGTATGATGTGTGTAGTAGTAATATCACAGGGAACGAAGCACGGAGAACGAAAGCTGTGAGATTGTTAGTGGACGACCTCAGTTATGAGTTTGATGGGGGGGAGGGGTTGATGGAGAAGTGCCGTATCGCGGACAAGGAGGAGAGTGGAAGATAGGGGGGGGGGAGATGGCAGATCATGCGGAGGAGAGACAGCTCCCTGAATGCTTGTGAGGAGACTGCCCCCCCCCCCCGATTCCCGAATGCGTGTGAGAGCGCGTGTACAGTCAAATGCGTGTGACTTGGTATCTTTGTGGCCGAGCGTTAGACAGGGAGAAGTTAAATACGGATACGCCTCTATGAAGAGAACAAGTGCTGCAAAGTTAATGAAAACGAAACATTGAGGGAGAATGTGATTGGGGAAGAGCTAGAATAAAGCAAAGCTGCTTATCTAGACAGCAGGATAATGTGATGTCATTGACAACGCTGGCCTGCAGAATATATACATATTATCTTGGCTTTGTCAACGTGGTGTGGGGCTTCTTCAGAGAAAGCGCTCATATATGAAACAGGTGTTTTGTTTGTGACTTAAGAACTCTTCCAGGGCTCAGAGCTAAATTTTAAATTTCAGCCCTTCCCCCACACGGTGGTCTCTTCAGGGCTTCAATTGCACAGCTCAGAGAAGAAATGCAACTCTAAAGGGATCATGTGCCTGATCAGATATTCTGTGTACAGCTGTTATATTTTCCTTCAACAAGCAGGATTGTTGGGCACACATGTGGGTGACTCCCAAACTCATGGCTTCTCATCTCATGAAGTGTCCATTGTTCAGGAGCAGCCCAGTCATCAAGAAGATGTGAGAATTGTGATGTTGGGTTTGCTAGCGCAGTTCAGCCTATTGCACTGTCTGATTGGACTGGTCCAGACAGTAGTGTGAAGTAAAGCTGTAAATCAAAGGCCAAGTCGCTGCTTTGCATGATTTGATAAGATGTCAACTTATTAGAAGAATACCCATTTGTTTGTAAAAATTAAATGCAAGATACTAGCCAGTTGTCAGTTTGTTTGGCTTCTGGAATGCCAACTCTGTTATGATTTTCTTATTGATCTGAAAATAAAAAGCATAAGACTGTTGAGATCAAAAGAGACAGCTGCATATACTTTCTAATAGGTTCAGGTCTTTTCATATAGTAGGCGAGAGCTCTTTGCAGTCCCAAAGTGGAGGGATTTCTCATGTTTATTTTGAAGAGGTTTAGGCCAAACGTAGGAAGCATGATTTTCTCATTGATCTGAAAAAAAGCATGACTTTTCTTCTTAAAGAACTTACCTCCCCCCCCCCCCCCCACCCCTTTTACAAATCCATGCGGGAATGCCGACTACCCATTCAAAGTGAATGGGATGTGTCGGCTTTGTAAAAAAAAAAGGGGGGGAGTTAATTATGAAACACTGTTTTGAAATGAAATTGAATGTATAGCTCATAGAAACTGAAGCTCTAGCAGAGGAAAAAACTAACTGAAGGAGCACTTAACATGCTGTACTGATCTAGATTACACTGGTTTTAGACTATGGTTTCATAGGAGGTGAAGGGCCATGAGAATCATGGTGTCGGGATTCTCTTTGAACTTTTTTTTTAGTGTAAAGGAGGGGGTTATAGCAAGAGCTTCCTTGCCAGTGGTTCTGAGGATGGGGTACTGAACAAAAGAAATGTAGATTTGCATTTTTGTTGCTGGCAAAGAGGTCAATTTAGGGAGTCTTCCAAGACATATTGTGTAGAGATTTTTGGTCTAGAAATTAATAATGGAGTTGAAATTCTGCTGATCCTTGCTTCTTCCTAGCACAGGTGGAGGGATCCTGTCTATACGTGCTGACATAAAACATGGCAATTTGGTTTTCTGTTTCAACTAATAGTGTATGATTTTCAAGAAGGTGGACAAATTCTCAAATGAATAAAGTGTGGTTCAGAGCTCCAGATTATTCATGGAGAGCAGCCAGGTTCCCTGAGTAAGGTAGGAGTCCAAGTGGACTGTCTTCCAGGTGTTGGAAGCATCTTTTTTAGGAGCTAGTGATACTCCTGTGGTGCCAGTGGGACACCTATGGTCAGGTTGTATTTGTTCACCTCTGCAGTATAGTTGATAGTGAAACTGACAGATGAATGTGGTTGATAGAAACTGATTGTGCTAGTTCCACTGAAAGTTGAGGCCTTCTCATTGTCATGTGAGCCGATGGTATCATATATACCACAACAGCTGTTTGACCCAGTGTTATTGAGTAAGCATTGGCAGAAGTTCAAATATGGATAAGAAGCATCAGGGATTGCAATCTGTAAGCCTTCGCATTGTGTGCAGACTAGCCATATTAACAAAATACTTATTGCAGGGTACAAAGTTGATTTCTCAAATTGATGATAAATCCTGGGCTTTGCTGTAGCTTCATCTCTAAGAGCTAGAATTAAGTCTTCTAAGGAAGCTGCAAGAAGCCAGTTAAGGTATGGAAAAACTAGGTGACCCCTCTTGTGCAAGGCATTTGACAATTATATTGTCAGAAGGAAGGACTCCATGCTGATATTATTAGTCTCTATGAAGGAAAATGATGCAAACTTCCTGTCTTCTTGGTGGATCAGGAAGTACCTGAAGTAGGAGCCTTGGTTCCTCTCCTGTGGTAGAACTTGTTGTATTGCACTGGGGTGCAGAAAGAATGGGCAGTACCAGTAAACTAGTGCAACAACATTTAAATCCACTGCTGTAACTTCTGTGTAGAGCAGCATTCAATCTTAGATACAATGGTCTCTCTACTCTTTACTTCAGATTCAGAGAGGCTATTCATTGTCACACTTGACTCCTTGCTCTGAAATCTCACAAAGTGGCCTGTAGGTCTTCCCAAATGAGGATTTCATGGCTTCAGAATCCAATTTTGTCATATTCACCTCCTTTTCCAGCATGGAATGAATCTCCTATGAAGATATGTCCTACTCTGGATGACAAGAAAGAACAGCCATACTGAATCAGACCAATCTAGCCTGGTATCCTATTTCCAACAGTAGCCATCCAGGTCACAAGTACCTGGCAGAAACCCAATAGGTACTTTGTCAAACGCCAGATACACAATATCGGCTGGCTCACCTTTATCCACATGTTTGTTCACCCCTTCAAAGAATTGTAATAGATTAGTGCACAAGCAATTTAGTCAGTTTGTTGTTGCTGTTGGTCATGTTTTAAGATCATTATGAGAATTTATTATGAGAGAACATTTTGGTCGTGTTGCTGCGCGATGACGTCAGTGATGCTTTGTTTTGCTATGTGGATCAGTGAATGTTTGTGCGCTATGTATGTGCGCTATGTATGAGTTGAATATTTAAGCATTTCTGTGAACATTTTTATTCCCATTTACTGTTTGCAGATGTGGCTGAGAAAGTTCAATCAGTGTAATATTAAAGAACAGTGCAGTGGATGGTGACTGTAGCTTTTGAATCATGGTTTTTTGGTTACTGTCACTTTAAACATTTCTTGTCTGCAGTCCCTTTAAATTGCTCCACTGAATCCCTAGTTAAGATAGGATACAGCTGAGGTTGCTCTGACCTTAGAGTTTCTGTAGGATGGTTGTTTTTTCAATGTCTATACAAGTGAAGCATTGAGAGTGTAGGTGGAATTCAGAGCTGGTCTCCAATGAAGTTTGGATAGCTAGAAGTAAGTGCCATTGGATTGGGTGGGTTTCTTCATTTCTTATCTTTTATCTTTGAACATTGTAATTGTGGGATTGGATGGTGAGAGTGTGTGAATGGTGCATTTACTTTGAATTTTCTGAGAGACAAAACCTTTGTTTTGTAGATTCATACCCCAACAATTATGCTAAAGTTGAGTGCTTCCTGACGAAGCCCTGAGGTGGGCGAAACGATCTGGGCCCCCTTGAAAGTCACCAGTTTGAAATGTGGGGCATTCAGCCAGCAATGAGACAGCTAAGTTTGTTTATTTAAGTAATGCTGCTGCTTGGAGGTTTTTGTGCTCAGTAATGTTTTGAAGTAATGGTTTCATTGTGAATCAATTCTATTGACAAGATATGGGAAAATATACCCCATGAAAGAGAAGATCACAGGCACACAAATCTTATATAGATATTAGTGTCTTGATGGTCAGACCTTGGCAGTGACCTTGGTTTCTGAGGGTATTTCCCATTTGTCATTTATTAGTGTATATTCACTACATTTGACCCTTTGAGATTGGGTTTGGCTGTTTTTCAGTTTTTGCAGTATTAATTTCAATTACTCCAATATTGACTGGATAAATGTTACATCAGGGAGTGCTAGGGAGATAAAATTTCTAGATGTAATAACTGACTGCTTCTTGGAGCAGCTGGTCCAGGAACTGACAAGAGGGGGAGCCATTTTGGATCTGGTCCTTTGTGGCGTGCAGGGCATAGTTCGAGAGGTGATAGTGTTGGGTCCCCTGGGAAATAGTGATCATAACATGATCAAGTTTGGGCTACTATCTGGGATGAACCCGCAGTGGAAATCTACTGTATCTGCATTTAATTTTTGAAAGGGCGACTATAATAAAATGAGGAAAATGGTTACAAAGAAACTAAAAGGATTGGCTGCAAAGGTTAAGACACTAAATCAGGTGTGGACGTTATTCAAAAATACCATCTTGGAAGCTCAGTCCAGATGCGTTCCACCTATTTGCAAAGGTGGAAAGAGAAAACAGCCAGCATGGTTAAAAGGTGAAGTAAAAGAGGCCATTACAGCCAAAAGATTGTCCTTCAAAGAATGGAAAAAGGACCCAAATGAAGAAAATAAACAACATAAGCACTGGCAAGTCAGATGCAAAGCATTAATAAAGAAGGCTGAAAGATTATATGAAGAGAAACTTGCCGCAGAGGCTAAAACTCACAGTAACAACTTTTTCAGGTACATCAGAAGCAGAAAGCCTGCGAGGGAATCCATGGGACCGTTAGATCATAAAGGGGCACTCAGGGAGGACAAGGCCATATTGGAGAAACTGAATGAATTCTTTGATTCTGTCTTTACAGAAATAGATGTATGAGATCTGCCTGTACCGGATTTGGTTTTCAAGGGTGATAATGCAGAGGAACTGAAAGAAATCATGGTGAACCTGGAAGATGTACTGAGCCAAATTGACAAATTTAAAGAGTAGTAAATCACCTGGACCGGATGGCATACATTCAAGGGTACTCAACTCAAGCATGAAATTGCTGATCTGCTGTTAGTAATATGTAACCTGTTAAAATAGTCTGTAGTACCTGAAGATTGGAGGGTGGCCAATGTGACGACGATTTTTTAAAAAGGTTCTAGGAGTGATCCGGGAAATTATAGACGGTGCCGGGCAAAATAGTGGAAACTATTATAAAGAATAAAATTACAGAACACGTAGCCAAACATGGTTGAATGGGATAGAGTCAGCATGGGTTCAGCTGAGGGAAGTCTTGACTCACCAATTTGTTTCATTTCTTTGAAGGTGTGAATAAACACGTGGCTAAAGGTGAGCCGGTTGATGTAATATTTCTAGATTTTCAGAAAGCTTTTGTTAAAGTTCCTAATGAGAGACTTCTGAGAAAATTAAAGAGTCATGGGATAGGAGGCAAGGTTCTAGTGTGGATTAGGATTTGGTTATTGGACAGAAAACAGGGTAGGGTTAAATGGTAATTTCTCTCAGTGGAAGAGGGCAGTGGGGTGCCACAGGGATCTGTACTGGGACTGATACTATTTAACATATTTATAAATGATATGGAAATCGGAACGATGAGTGAGGTGATCAGATTTGCAGATGATAGAAAACTATTCAAGGTTGTTAAAACATCTGTGGACTGTGAAATATTGCAGGAAGACCTTAGAAAATTGGAAGACTAGGCGTCCAAATGGCAGATAAAATTTAATGTGGACAAGTGCAAGGTGATGCACATTGGAAAGAATAATCTGAATCATAGTTACCTGATGCTAGGGTCCACCTTGGGGGTCAGCACTCAAGAAAAAGATCTGGGTGTCGTTGTAGATATAGTTTGCTGAAATCTTTTGCTCAGTATACAGTGGTGGCCAAAAAAGCAAATAGGATGAATGGTTAGGAAGGGGATGGTGAATAAGACTGAAAGCACTATAATGCCTTTATATTTCTCAGTTGTGCGTCCGCACCTTGAGTATTGCGTTCAGTTCTGGTCGTTGTATCTCAAAAAAGAAGAATTAGAAAAGGTTCAAAGAAGAGTGACCAAAATGATAAAAAGGGGATGGAACTCCTCTCGTATGAGGAAAGGCTAAAGAGGTTAGGGCTCTTCAGCTTGGAAAAGAGACAGATGAGGGGAGATATGATTGAGGTCTACAAAATCCTGTGGTGTAGAACGAGTAGAAGTAAATCAATTTTTTACTTGTTCTGAAATTACAAAGACTAGGGAACACTCGAGGAAGTTACATGGAGATACTTTTAAAACAAATAGGAGGAAATATTTTTTTTCACTCAACAAATAGTTAAGCTCTGGAACTTTTTGCCAGAGGATGTGGTAACAATGGTTAGCATATCTGTGTTTAAAAAAGGTTTGGACAAATTCTTGGAGGAAACGTCCATAGTCTGCTATTAGGGCAGACATGGGAAGCAACTGCTTGCCCTGGGATTTGTAGTATGGAGTGTTGCCTCCTTCTGTTTGGGTTTCTGCCAGCTACTTGTGACCTGGCTTGGCCATTGTTTGGAAAACAGGATACTGGGCTAGATGGACCATTGGTCTGACCCAGTATGGCTACTCTTATGTTCTTATGCTTTACTGTATCCTGGCTAGAAATAAGAAATAAATGACCAGGTTACTGCTCTAGCTTGTTTCAGGGGCAAATTTTTCCAGTTTTCTTTGGCTGCTCATCCAGATGTTATTTCTTGAAGGGGTCAATTGCCTTAAGCCTCTTCTTCATTCTGTATGTTCAAAATGGAATGTGAATCTTGTACTCAGGTCCCTGCAGAAGACTCCCTTTAAGCCACCCAGGAAGGCTATCTTACCTTGAAGTCTGTTTTTCTAGTGGCCATTACTTCTGCCAGGAGAATATCTGAGTTTCAAGCCCTTTCATATATGGTTCCCTTTCTTCATTTCAGTGAGCTAGGTGGTGACTCTCAGGACTATTCCTTCTTTTCTCCCTAAGATTGTTTCTGTGTTTCACTTAAACCAGCCTTTCTTCTTGCCTTCCTTTCGCATAGAGGACTGTGTCAAAAATTTTGACTCTCTAAGGTTTCTGCATGTTCGTCATTCTCTGATCCAGTATCTTCAAGTAACAAATGACTTTTGTTGTTCTGATCATCTTTTTGTCGGGGTTTTTTTTTTTTCAGATCCCAAAAAAGGTTTCTCTGCATCTAAGTCTCAGAAAATAAAGGGTTAATTTAGAAACTTGCTTATTGCATTATACTGTTGAAAATAAGAAAAAGTTACTTATCTGATGCTGATTTTAAAATGTTGTGTTTGTGATGCACCTGAATGTTATGCTGTTGACATCTGAGAACTCTGTAGAAGGAAAAGTGAGTAAATACTGCTATCATCATGCATATATGTTAATAAAATATAACTTATTTTTAATGTTAGTTTTACTGGTTTGGTGTAGAGATGATTTTGGGGAAACTTCGGGACATATTTTTATCAGTGTAATACCTTGCTCCACCACCAGGGGGGTTACATTGTTATTGTGATCACTTTTTAATGATCATTGTTTCTTGTTTTTATTACAACTACCAAAATGTATTTTTTTTTTTAAGTTCGTAGTTTGCATTCGTTGATAGTGTTGTTTCTTTTCAGTATCCTGCCTCTCCTTTGTTGTTTTATTTTTTTGTTATATACCAAACACTGTATATCAAAATAAGCTTCAAGAATAGCTATGGATTATGTTCCCTCTGATGGGAGTTGAAGGATTGAACTAGAATTTATGTCCCAGATTGGTGAAATGGCATTTGTTTTCAATCTGGACATAAATATGGCATTGTATGTATGAAGGGAGAAGAATGTACTGGCTTCATATGATGGACTTATGATGTTGCTTTACTGAATTGAAACATTATGAGGCTGATGCAAATTCCAGCTAGGTATGGGGGGAGGGAGGGACAGTAACAGGGAAGAACAATGAAAAGTAAAAAAAAAAATGAAATACTTCCCTCTCTCTCCTTATGTATTATTAGCACCATTATGTTATGTGATGTTTGCTCTGTAACTGAATCAGATTTTAGCTCTTCAAAAAAATGTTTATACTTGCAGATTTGAGACTATGTGTGCGCTACAAAATGGGAATCTTGGAAATAGACAGAAACATTGTGGTAAGATTTCAACAACTTAATTACATATTTTTTACCATCTTTATTGCCAAAGCACATATAATTTTATTTTTCCGAGGACAAGCGGGCTCCAATATTCTCACAAGTGGTTAGATGCCAATCCGCATCGCCCAGTCCGGTATTTATGCCAAAATAAAAAAATTAGAGCTTTGTGAAGTGCGAGCTGCACTCCGCTGCTTATGTGCGAGTGCCTTTCTGCCTGTGGCGTGAACGCAGTCTCCTCAGTTCTTTTTTCCACATGATGAGAAGCTGCATCTTTTCAGTCCTCTCCTCATTTGCCCAGTTCACAGAGCTTTTAGTGCCTTTAGGCTTTTTTCTTTTTCCTTTGTTATTTTTCTCCCTTTTAAAACCTGTCCTTTTTATTTTATTAGCGAGTTTTGCCCGGGTTTGTTTTCTTTTTCGACGTCATGGGACGTTTTTAGGCCCTGACTTTGGTGGGGTTCTTCCCCTTTTTCATGCCTTTGCCCCTTTTTAGGCACTATCATGTCATTTGATTTGGCCGACGAGGTTTTCCTTTCCATGTCCACGAAGACTCCTAGTGGCTTCAAGTGTTGTACGTGTTGCAGTCGGACTATCTTGGGAAAGGACATCCATTCTTGGTGTATGCAGTGTCTTGGGCCTGACCATAGCCCTGCTGTGTTCTCTATCTTCACATGAAGAAGAGGACCCAGGTTTCCCAAGAGGCTCAATGAGAGAAGATATTTGGAGCCAAGTCTGGCTCCTCGGCATTGAGGTTGGAGGTGTTGGCATTGGTGTTGAGCATCGTACTGGCATCAGGAGCCTCAGAAGCATGGCTGCTTTGAGACCTTTAGACACTGGGAGCAGTGAAGCATCTCGAGGCCTTCTGCTGTGCATGCCCCCCGGGATCATCCATCGTTGGACCCAAACCTGGGGCGACATGAGGATTTGACGTCATCCTCATCGGCACCAAGGAGCCTAGGTGATGTACTTCAGGCAAAGGCCAGGAAGCATGGTCATCGGTCACCCTCAATACATGGTGTTGTGAGCTCTGGGGCGTTGAAGGATTCGGGACCCGAGAAGCGTTGGCGCCGGGAGGACTGCTCTGCTGACGAGTGTCTCCAAGCAGCCGAGATCATGCTCCCATATCTACCCCAGCGGTTCTGCAACCTGTGCCCCAACTGGCACCCCAGCTTTTCCTGGTGTCGGCCCTCAGTAAGCGCATCCGGGCCTTGCTCCCTGAGCTGCTGGATGGCCTTATTCAGTGATGTGCATCGGTATCATGAGTGCTTGCGCCTGCCATACCTTCTGCTGCGGCCCCACCTGGCCCTCAGCCTGCATGTGGCCTCCGGCGCCAATTATGGTCCCAGTATTGACTGCCACACAAGTCAATATCCCCTCGACATCATTGGAGGAAGCTTCGCCAGAGTTGAGGCGAGAACCGGTTTTTTGACGCTGCTCTCAAAGTCATGGCTCCTTACATGACATTTATTTTTTTTATTTTATTTTTGTTACATTTGTACCCCACGCTTTCCCACTCATGGCAGGCTCAATGCGGCTTACATGGGGCAATGGAGGGTTAAGTGACTTGCCCAGAGTCACAAGGAGCTGCCTGTGCCTGAAGTGGGAATCGAACTCAGTTCCCCAGGACCAAAGTCTACCACCCTAACCACTAGGCCACTCCTCCACTCCGTTAGGGAAATCTGTCCGACACCGAGGAGGAGCGCTCATGTGAATCGGAAGAGGATCCCAGATACCTTTCCTCAGATCAGTCTTATGGGATCCTCTCTGAGCCCTCCCCACCACCTGAAGGGAGACGGTTTCCACCAGAGAGCCTGTATTGCAGCCTGCTCACTTGATCACCACAGACTGCTCACAGAATAAAATACTACAGATTCTTTTGGATTCGTATTGGGTAAATGAAACTCTTTATTAGTACTTTAAATGGAGAGTGTATGTCATTATTGTTACTGCATCACAATGATTAAGAAATACACATACTAATCGAGTACATTACTAAAGGAAGGCTATAGAAAAGTAAAATAAGAAAGATATATATATATACAACATCACTGGTCAGGAATTACATCATTCAGGCCCTTATCTCATCAGCTGGGGTCCCATTGCAGCAAAAGCCCGGTCTCCTCCATGTGACCAGGAACAAGTCTCTTCTGCACGATGCGTCCATCCACAGAATGAGCCCCAAAACTCTGCTGCAAAAAGCCCCCTTTTTATTAAGCTAAACCTTATCCAGGAATGTACATAAGGTTTCAGTCAAATGCTCTCAGTTCAGGTAAAAAAAAAACCACTGGCCAGGTGGCTTATCTCCCGAACCTCAAGCATACCCTGCCTCCCTCCTGCACAAGCTGGCTTCAGAGACATTCCAACCAGTTCTTGAGATGTGCCTTATCTCATACATTGTTCTTGAGATGTGCCTTCGTGCTCATCATGGACGTCCATAAAGAACTGCCCCCCCCCGGCAATAATAAAAACGTCCTTCACTCAGCTGAGAAACCTGGAAGTTTCTGATCCAATCACAGTGCGTTTAGCTCAGCTAAACGCGTTGTGATTGGCTCATAGACTTCAAGGCCTCTTAGCTGAGTGAAGCATGTCCAAAAAGGACGTTTTTATTATTGGGTGGGGGGAGGACGTCCAAAAAGGACATCTTTTTGGATGGACGTCCTCAACTGCACTCTCCTGCTACAATCGAGCCGCATCACAGAGGCATATTTGGCAATGCCAGAGTAGCCAGCATAACGCTTGGCTGCTCTGCGCATGCTCGACTGGCCGACTGTTTACCGATGGAATAGAGAATGCAAGTGAGCTACGAGCAGCTCATTTGCATTCCTTTTCCTTGATGTATGCCCGTTCCTTACCAATTCGCTAAGGGAAGGGCTTTAATGATAGTTTTTAGTGCATCTTGGCCTTAATCTCATACCTACAGCATTCATGGAATTTCAAACAACATATTTAAAAGAAAGTATCTTAGCATTTTTATTCCTGCTTTCAAAAAATACAACTTACTTTAGTAATATTTTTAGAATATTGACAATAATAATTATCAGCACTAAAAGGAAAAGGCAAACATGAAAAAAATGCAAACTCTTGTAATATTAAAATTTCTGTTGATCATTCAGAGATGAAGACTGATCTGAACTTGTTGCTTGAATGTCTTAAATACCAAATGGACAATCCCACTTCCCAGAAGGAAGCTCTGGTCACCATTTGTTCAATTTGTCAACAGAACAGTAAGATCCTAATTCATACACTCTCTGTTCGCTCTATTTCTGCAGTATTGTTTCATTGTCTCTTAAAAATTAAATCAGAATTAGGTAACTGTATGAGTTTTTAAAGTATATACTTGCCAGGCTAAAAATATGCAGTAGGTATTTTGTTTAACCTTATGAGACTTAATTTCTTTTCCTGTATCATTAATTTTCTCTCTGTAATATAGGTGAAGCAAGTGATTTCTTCAGACAGATTGGTGGCTTGATGTTTGTGAATAACCTTGCTAAGTCAAGTATGGAGGGTATGGTGAAAGAAGCTGCTTTGTTCACCTTAGGAGTTCTTGCAGAAAGTAATGGTAATACAACAAAAATCTCTCGATCATTTTCTTCCCCTTTTCTTTTTCTCTAGTCTATATTATTGGTACTCATGAAAGCACTTTATCTTTCTATGTTTTTCTTTACAGTATAAAAAAATATGGAATAGAACAGAAGATTGTAAAGTTTGTTTGAAAATGTCTCTTTAAGGGGCCGTGTGGTAGCGATGAGGGCTGTTTTTGCCACTCGCCAGAGCCCTTTTTACCGTAGCAGGTAAAAAGCCCCTAAAAAAGACATGGCCATGCAGTAAGATTATTCTTACCCTATGGCCATGCAGAGGTGACCACTTACTGCCACGTCAGTGGGTGGTGGTAAGGAATTCTGTGGTAACCAGGCAGCACCATGCTAGGAATTACAACATTATTTTCCTTAGCGCCAGAAATGGCACGCGCTCGAGGCAGAACTACCACTGGCAGCCACGTTGGGCTGGTGGTAATTTGGGTTGCCACACAGCAACCCTTTAGTAAAAAAGGCCCCAAAATGTTTTAGATATGTGTTGTCGCTTTGTGTCACACTCAAAAGAATATTTGGCATCTATTTCAGGGACATGTGGAAAGGCATTTTCAAAAGGATGTCCATGTCAGAATTGGGACGTCCTACTCATAACGTAAAAAAAACCCCCCAGAAGGTCCATCTCAGTCATTTTCAAGCAAGAAATATGTTGGGGTTTCGTGTGAAAATACATGTGAACGTCCAAAATGAATAGTCGTTTTACCAAGTGCAATGTCTAAATTATGAACTCCAAAATTTCAGGGGCAAGGACGTTTGTAAACATCCACTTAAAGCAGACTTTTAGGAATATTTTCAAAGCACTTAGCCTTCCAAAGTTCCGTAGAAACCTATGTAACTTTGGAAGGCTAAGTGCTTTGAAAATGAGCCCCTTTGTCATTTTGCAAATTTGCTGCAGGTCTGCAAGGCGAAAGTATGTACACTGCACGTTAGAGAAAAGCGGTAGCAGTATGCCCTATCATGAACAAATGGGATACAAGTATAACAGTATATGTGCTGTTATGGCAAAATAAAGTTAAAATGCAAACTCTGTGAAGGAGAAACATGGTAAAGGTATGTACATTGTTGTAAAGAAATAGAGTAAAAGAATGGATACTTAAAGAGAAATGAGGTAAAAGTGCATGTGCTGTGCACGCACACGTTCTGAATATGGCAGATAAATGGTTAAAAGCACAGATGCTGAGACATAGAAAGGGGCATAAAGGTGTATGCTGTCTGTCCATTGTTGGGGGAGGAAGGCTACATTCATAGAAGCCATTTTCCCTATCATTTTTTGATTAGCACTTTCTCTAATTTTGGTACAGACATAGAATTTGACATCTACTGATTTTATCTTCATACTGTAATTCTGCAGACTTGTTGATCTTTGACTTGATATTTCCTGTCACACAGCTATGGAGCCCTTGTGCTTGGCCTGTAATTTTATTTTTTAGTTTTGATACCATTTTTGCCCCTACCACCTTCACTGGGAGGCTGTTCTATGTAGCCATCACTTCCCTGTAACAGTATATCTAAATAGTGTAGAAACTGAAGCATGGCATGATTAAATATGACATTCCTTATCATCCTGCTAGACAAATCCAGACCAGTGAGTTGTGGCCCCTTACCAGTTCTACCAGTAGATAGAGATACTGAACTGTTCCAGTGACATCACAGGTATAAGGGCTGTTGTGTCCTGAAACTTTCTAGTATTTCTCTACCTCCATCGGAGGATGTAGGTTGGACTGGTGCAGTAGATCTCTGTTAATCAGGCCTGAGTGCCGAAAGTAACAATGGTGAACCACACAGTTGGCCAGCATTTTCAATTTGGGGAGGGGGGCCCAGAGTGGACCTAGGGACCTCTTGGTTCTGCTACAAGGTTTGGGAAGGTATCTAGGGTTGGAATGGCTAGCAGCCATCACCAAGTGCTTTGTCAGCATCTTGAGTCCCTGCGCCCTTGGGTTCCTTGAGGGTCCCAACACAGAGTTTGAAGTTACCATGGTGGCTCAGTGCTTTCTCAGACCCACAGCTTTTCTTTCTACCTCCTGGGTCTCTAGCAGAGGATGTGTGGGTGCTTGAGAGAGAATTTCTCCATGGCTTCTTCTAAGGAGGAGCCTTCCCAGAACCACGGATCCTTTTTCCGAACAAGAAAGAGGATTCTCCTATTAGGTTGTGTAGATATGAGGAGCACGGCCAGCTGATAGATGCAGTGACTGAATTCTTGTGGATATTTTTGGTTCTGCAGACAGACCTCTTGAATAGGGACCCCATTTTGGAAGATATCAGGAAGCCGCCTAAGGCATTCCCCTTTATAGGACCTTGGGCCAGGTGGTTCTAGCAGAATGGGAGGAACCAGAGGAGATCCTCTGGGGCCTGAGGCTACGAGGCAGGATTTATCCGCTGACCCATGAGGAGCTTGACAGGTTATTCTAGCTCCCTGAAGTGGATGCCCTGGTAACTGCTGTGACCAAGCCTGTCATGGGGGGCTCAGCCCTTAAGGATGTTCATAAGCGGCTCCTAAAGCAGGTCTTTTCCTCTTAGGTAATTGGGGTTCAGGCTTTCCGTGTGGGGGCTAGGTAGCTCATGTCCTCCTGCATTGGGTGCAACAACTGCCAGATTCCCTCTAGGTGGTGGCACTCAAGTCGGACGTGTCTTTCCTGGTGGATATGCTGTATGTCCTGTTCTGCATTTGCTCTTAGATGGTATCGTCTTGGTGGGCTTTGGCCTTGGCTACAACATTGGACAGCTGATACAGTGTCGAAGGTGCGCTTGAGTAAATTGCCTTGCGGGGGGCGGGGTCACTAACTGTTTGGTGGGGACTTGGAAAAGCTGGTAAAGGATCAGCGGGAGGTCAGAATGTTATTTCACTGTTCCAGGGGCAGGTTTCGCTTCAAGGATAGGGGGCATATCATTCTAACAGGAGGCCTTGCTGCTCTTTGGTGCTGAAGTCCCAGAAAGGTTTGTCCTTTCCAAGGGCAAGGGAGCCCAGTCCTCCTTCACAGCTGCCAAAGATCCCAAATGAAGGTTAGCTGAGCCATTCAGATGTGAAGGTGTGTGAAAGACTTTGCCTATTTCACCACGAGTGGGCCTGCATCACGTCAGACCAGTGGCTCCTTTCATACAATTCTGGATCTAAAAGGGGTCAATGTCTGCCTCCAGGTCTCAGGGTTTCGGATAGAAACCCTTTGGTCTGTTACAGCCTGGCAAGTTCTTCAGATCTTTGGACTTGACAGAGTCATATATCTGCATTATCATCCAGGAGTCTCGCCACCAATTCCTGAACTGTTATGTCCTAGGCAGGCACATTCAATTCAGAGCTATGTTGTTTGGGTTGGTGATGGTACCACGAACCTTCTCCAAGATCAAGTGGTGATAAAAGCACATCTCCGCAAGTAGGGGATCTGAGCCAATCCATATTTGGACTACTGGCTGAATGGGGCGTATTTAAAGGCAGATTCAAGGGTGTCTACAGCAGAAGTGATCTGTCTCCTGAAGATACTCATGTGGGTGATGAACTATTCCAAGAATCATCTAGTTCCCTTTCGGGACTTGGTTTACCTTGGAGTCTGCTTTGATATCTGTCGGGAGATGATGATTCTCTCAGAGGATCAGATGATGAAGTTGCAGTCCCAGAAGAGGGGCCCATATGCGCAGCTCAACAGACCCCGAGGACCTGGCACTATCTGCAGCTTCTGGAGTCCATTGTAGTGACACTAGAAGTGGGGCCCTGGGTGAGGGCTTACTAGTTGTACCCTCTGCTCTTTGGTCCCAAGAATTCGATGCTCATCTGGACTCCTTCAAGTTGCTGGTGGTGACCACAAATGTGAGTCTTCAGTAGACTGGAGATGAGGGCTGTTCTGGTCTTCTCCACTTTCTGTCCATTCTTCTGGACAAGATGGTCTGGATCATATCAGGCAATAAAAGAAAAGAAAATGGGAGCACACCACCTTTGAACACAATATAGTACCAAATTAAAAACAAGATGGTCAAGAGGAGTAGTAAAACCTTCAAAGGCAAAAATCTCAATTGCAAATAGGTAAACAAGGAAGGACCTGCATCAAAATAGGTATTTTTGGGGCATAGGACCTCTTACAGCGCACAGCTGTTTCTAATCTGCACCTCACCAAAGAAGTCTTATTACCTGCAGGAATTCCTTGATCCTATATTATTTAAGAAACCCTTTTAAAAACAATATTTATTTCAATCCACAAGAACTTTACTAAAAATAAGTTTTGACCACTTAATCTTGCTCTAAGCAAACTCCAGCACTGGATCATTAAACACCTGACACTCGAAAATGTTGGAATAATGTATTGTATTTTACATGCATTGTCTGTCACCAATTTTTTCTCTGTGATTACTCTGTGACCTCTGATGTGAATTTCCTAGAGAGGTCACACCCATGCAACTTCCTGTGGGGGTTAGGCACAGCACATGGAGCTCTAATGGTCTCTCCTAACCTGAGGATCTATGGTGTGAGCATCCATTACCATCTAAGCACATGGAAAGAGCTGATAAACCAAATGTATTATATTATGTATATATAAGCCTGCTGAATATATATCTAACTACAAGCTGTGAGTAAACAGATGTTTTGTTACTTCAACTTTAAAGTGACTCAGCAGTGAATTATTCTGGGGTGTATGTGAGAGAGATGAAGAAAAGAAATTAACATTTCTAAAGCTGAAGCTGTGTGTATAAAAATCTGCTAATTATTTACTACAAATAATCCAACAAAAGGGTTATGGGCCCAGCCCAGGAATTGAAAAAGGAAAAAGAGAAATATTACCAGGCAGTGAAAAAGCCAAATTTTTTCTCTTAAGTTTTAAAAGAAAGATTCAGTCTGTCTCTCTCTCCCCCCACACACTAAACAGCAGACAGAAGGCTAAGAAATGGCTGAGGGAGGAAATTCACCATTTTTCCACTCTCTCAAGGTGCCTAAATTAACTGAACATAATTATCTACAATGGGAGCTAAGATTCGGATGTCTCCTTCAAGCAAAGAAATTAAGCATATGTTTAGACCAAAACAGAACAGCTGAAAATATGGCTGAATGGGACAATGCAAACTATTATGTGAAGTGCATGTTTTTTGAAGCTCTCTCAGAGAAACAAGCCATATTGGTGGAGGCAAAAGATACAGCAAAGGAAATTTTAGATAAACTGAGAACTATGTATGCAACTACATATGCAAAACAGCAACCAATTTGGTTGGCAGAGTTGAATGAAACCAAATTAAGGGATAAAAGTAAGTGTAATGATCACATTATGCATCTTATGTCTTCATTTCAAAAGCTAGAACTTTCTGGAATTCCCATGTGTGATGCATTGAAAAGAGCATTTCTTTTTACCTCACTATCAAAGAAGTTTGATGTTTTTAGGTCTGTGAATGAAGCCATTGAAGGGCAATCGTTTGAACAGGCAGCATCAAAACTGAGGCAGGAATGCATAATTAATGATTCTGAGGAGATGTGTTCTCAAATACAGTCAGAGAGAAATGAAACAAATTTCTTGGCAAAGAATAGAGGAAGGCGGAGCTATGGGAAAACTCCACCCAAGGGCAAGCTGATTTGCTATTCATGTGGAAAGGAGGGACATGTATCTAAATGGTGTAAGGAAACACAAAACACCCCCTCTAGCTCACCTAAGCCAATGGAACAAAAGAATTTTCCAAGCAGGACATGTACAAAAGACAATGATAAACATAAGAGCTTTCTAATGGCAGAAAAATCTTTGACTATGGTAAATAATAATTCAAATGAAAGTACTTGGATTTTGGATTCGGGGAGCACATGCCATTTAACCAATTGTAAGGATTTCTTTCAGGAAATGTGTCCAGAAGAAGGTATTCTTAATACTGCAAACGCAGGGACTGCTAAGATCCAAGCAAAAGGCATTGGATTCTTAAAATGCAAAGTGTCTAATGAAGTTAAAGAAATTCCTGTAAGTGATGTCTTGTATATTCCCCAAGCAGTTTGCAATATGCTTAGTGTATCTACATTAGATAAGAAGGGATTTGCGATTCATTTTGAAAACAGTAAGTGCACAATCTCTAAAAATGATGAAGTGTATGCTGAAGCTTTTATGCATAATGATGTTTATAAACTGAGCATTTCAGGTGAAGCCTCACATCTGGCGCAAGTAAGGAAGAATGATGGTAAATGTAGTCTGGAAATCTGGCACTGCCGCCTGGGACATCGTGATTTTAAGGTGATCCAGGATCTTTACAGTAAGCAACTAGCCACAGGCATTCAGATAAGTGCAGATGCTGGTAAAATGGAGAAATGCATAGACTGTGTTACTCAAAAAGGTGTAAGACCCTCATTTCCTGCATACACAGGAAATAGGAGTAATAAAGTACTGGACTTAATACACAGTGACTTATGTGGACCGTTTAATATCCCATCATTGGGAAATAACAGATTTGTGCTAATATTCTTGGATGATTTCTCTAGATATTGTGTGGCCTATTTGCTGAAAGAAAAAAGTCAAGTCACAGACATGCTGAAGAAATACATAGCCATGGTGAGCAATAAATTTGAAAGAAAACCAAAGGTTCTTCAGACCGACAATGGTGGTGAGTTCACTTCACAAAGCATGCGCACATTTCTAGAACAAGAAGGCATTCAGCATATCACAACAGTAGCTTATACACCAGAGCAAAATTCTGTTGCAGAGAGAAAATTTAGGTCACTTGTGGAAATGACCAGATGTATGCTGTCAGATAGCAATCTCCCTAAAAGACTATGGGGGGAAGCCATTCTCACAGCAGTGTACCTACAAAACAGAATGCCAACTAAAGGCGCTGAGCGCACACCACATGAGACATGGCATGGTAGGAAGCCAAACCTGTCACACATAAGAACATTTGGAAGTACAGCATATGCTCATATACCAAAGCAAAGAAGGCATAAGCTGGATTCCACAACAGAAAGGGGCATTTTAGTTGGCTATGCTCCAGGACACAAAGGATATAGAATTTTGAATCTGAAAACTGGCATTGTTGGCATAAGACATGTTACATATTTTGATGAAAACAAAAGGGTTGATAAAGGCTGGATTATCCCAGATGAGCCTTATCATCCAGAATATGAAACTAGAACCATAATAGACATGCCAGTGTATATAAATGCCATACCAAGGCAGATGTCTGAAAGCAACTCATCTGTATCTAACGAGGAACAGGCAGAGGAAGCAGACACAGAAAGGATCATTGCAGGAGACAGTACAGTTGGAGAAGGGGAATCAATTGGAGAAGGACTCTCAGATTTAGAGGATGCGGAAAGGTCGGACCAACCTGTTGTCAGACGCTCATCCAGGGAAAACAAAGGTGTTCCACCCCCAAGACTGTCTTACCTAACAAAGTCAGCAGAAGCTCAAGAGCCCTTAACATGGGATGAGATTGAGAAAATGCCAGCAGAAGAAGCTGCTGAATGGCGTAAAGCTGCACAAGAAGAAATTGATGCATTGCATAAAAATAATACTTGGATTCTTACAAAATTACCTCCTGGCAAGAAAGCTATAGGATGCAAATGGGTATTCAAGTTAAAAAGGAATGCACAAGGAAAAGTGGAAAGGTATAAAGCCAGATTAGTCGCAAAGGGATATCTTCAAAAATATGGAGAAGATTTTGATGAAGTGTTTGCACCTGTAGTGAAACACACGACAATTAGAACACTTCTGAGCATTGCAGTCTCAAAAGGCATGCAAGTCAACCACATTGATGTGAAAACAGCATTTCTTCATGGAGATATAACTGAAGACTTGTACATGGAACAGCCAACAGGTTTCATAAATACAAAACAAAGACAGCTAGTGTGTAAATTAAACAAAGGTCTTTATGGATTAAAGCAAAGTGCAAAATGTTGGAATGACAAATTGCATGAAATATTGACAAATTTAGGATTTAAGCAAGGTGAAGCAGATAAATGCTTGTACACTAGATGCAGAAATGGACAATATGCATACATTTTAGCTTTTGTTGATGATCTGCTCATTGCAAGCGAAAGTGAGCAAGAGTACAAGGACATTGTAAAATATTTAAACCTGAATGTTGAGATAAAAGAACTTGGTAATGTGTCATACTATCTTGGTATAGAAATTGAGAAACAAAATGATGGTTCTTATCTTCTAAGCCAGAAGCAGAAAATAAATGAGCTTATTGAAAGTTTAGGTATGCAAGATGCCCAAGTTGTAAGCACTCCCATGATCACTGATTTTCTGAAGGATGAAACAGTATGAGAACCTTTACCAGATAACATCCAATATAGATCAGCCATAGGTAAGCTTTTATATCTGACTACCACATACAGGGCTGATATAGCAAATGCAGTAGGAATTTTGAGCAGAAGGGTCAGCTCACCTACCAAATCAGATTGGACTGCAGTTAAAAGGATGGTAAGGTATTTAAAAGGTACCATTGATTGTAAATTAAAGATTTCAGCCAATAGTAATCCAAAACTAATATGTTACTGTGATTCAGATTGGGCAGGGGATCATTCTGATTATAAATCCACAAGTGGATATGTGTTTATGTATGGAAATGTACAAATTTCTTGGGCCAGTCATAAACAAAGTATTGTGAGTCTGTCTTCTACAGAAGCTGAATATGTGGCTGTATCAGAAGCATGCAGAGAACTGATGTGGATTGAAAAACTTTTGCTGGATTTTGGAATAGATGAACAGAGACCAATCCAGATAATGGAAGATAATCAGAGCTGCATCAGACTGTCACAGAATGACAAGGTTCAGTCACGCACCAAGCACATCGCAACGAAATATCACAACGTGCGAGAGCTGGCGAAAGAAGGGGTCATCAGTCTACACTATTGTCACACCAGTGAGATGACAGCTGACATCATGACCAAACCGTTACCCAGAGAACATTTTGTGAATCTGCGAATAAAGCTTGGACTTTGTATGAATTAATAATTGCATGACAGTTATGCATGAGAAGGGGTTTGTTGGAATAATGTATTGTATTTTACATGCATTGTCTGTCACCAATTTTTTCTCTGTGATTACTCTGTGACCTCTGATGTGAATTTCCTAGAGAGGTCACACCCATGCAACTTCCTGTGGGGGTTAGGCACAGCACATGGAGCTCTAATGGTCTCTCCTAACCTGAGGATCTATGGTGTGAGCATCCATTACCATCTAAGCACATGGAAAGAGCTGATAAACCAAATGTATTATATTATGTATATATAAGCCTGCTGAATATATATCTAACTACAAGCTGTGAGTAAACAGATGTTTTGTTACTTCAACTTTAAAGTGACTCAGCAGTGAATTATTCTGGGGTGTATGTGAGAGAGATGAAGAAAAGAAATTAACATTTCTAAAGCTGAAGCTGTGTGTATAAAAATCTGCTAATTATTTACTACAAATAATCCAACAGAAAATAGCACACGAGTGTTTTGGCTGCTGCCTGCTTCTGTGGTAGTGAACCTAGAGCCAAATCATAACCTCAAACTGGCTATGATACCATATTTGAACAATCTTGCTTCTGTGGTAGTGAATATAGGGCCAAATAATAACCTCAAA
The DNA here is from genome assembly GCF_901765095.1 of Microcaecilia unicolor. Taxonomy (NCBI): domain Eukaryota; kingdom Metazoa; phylum Chordata; class Amphibia; order Gymnophiona; family Siphonopidae; genus Microcaecilia; species Microcaecilia unicolor. The sequence continues at coordinate 326,595,546 of NC_044035.1, forward strand.
TTAAATTTGACGCCATATTTGAACAATCCATTGTTCAAATATGGCATCATAGCCAGTTTGAGGTTGTTATTTGGCCCTATGTTCACTACCCCAGAAGTGGGCAGTTGCCAAAATGCTCTTGTGTGCTATTTTTGAGTGTCGGGTGTTTAATGATCCATTGCTGGAGTTTGCTTGTAGCAAGATAAGTGGCCATAACTTAAATTTAGTAAAGTTCTTGTGGATTGAAATAAATATTGTTTTTGAGTGGAGGAGTGGCCTAGTGGTTAGGGTGGTGGACTTTGGGCCTGGGGAACTGAGGAACTGAGTTTGATTCCCACTTCGGGCACAGGCAGCTCCTTGTGACTCTGGGCAAGTCACTTAACCCTCCATTGCCCCATGTAAGCCGCATTGAGCCTGCCATGAGTGGGAAAGCACGGGGTACAAGTGTAACAAAAAAAAAGGGGGGGTTCTTAAATAATACAGGATCAAGGAATTCCTGTAGATAAGACTTCTTGGTGAGATGCGGACTAGAAACAGCTGTGCGCTGTAAGATGTCCCATGCCCAAAAAATACCTATTTTGATGCAGGTCCTTCCTTGTTTTACCTATTTGCAATTGAGATTTTTGCCTTTGAAGGTTTTGCTACTCCTCTTGATCATATTGTTGTTTCTTTCATATCAGACAATGCCATGATGGTGGCCTACAGCAACAAACTGGAAGACGCACAGTGCAGCAGTGGCACTGAAGGTTGGCAAGCTGTGCTGTTGGGCTGGGTGTTACTTGGTGGTGGTCTCAACTATGGCATAGTTCCTCAGCCAGAACGCCTTGGATGAGGGCAAGTGGGAATTGAGTCCCACAATTTTCTTACTATCCACTGGGGTCCCCCGTGCTTTGACCTCATGGCATTTCAGCAGAATGCCATGTGCTCCTATTAACCTTCAGTCTCAGGAGAGAGACTGACTCAAATCAATCTATCTCCATCTGGTGGTAGGGATGGTAGGAGGTGAGAACCCAGTGGTCTGGACTGATCTAGTAGGTCTCAAGGAAAGAAAATTAACAGGAATGTATACATTTTGCCTTACAAATTTATTACATGATTGTGTCCTGAGAGCACAATCATTCTTAATAAAGTCTGCAGAAATATGTAAACCATTTTGCTGTTTACATAAATCATTGTTTTATTCTTACAGATTTAGAATTTGTAGACCTTTGTACTTTATCTAAAAAGCTAGTAATTAAAACTGAGGAAATTGAATGCTGGCAGTATAAAACTTTGATAAATACCTGTTTTGTCTCTTATTTTACTTTTTGTTATAGTTTTCTGTCAGCAAACCTTGTGCACATCTGAATTGTTTGAAGATATCATTTTGTCTTTATCTAATGAAGATTCTTCAATGACTTTGAAAAGAATGTCTGTTTATGTTATCTTAGTCATGGTTTCAAATAACAGTGAGTAATTTTCTGTTTCCTCTCATTTTATTTTAAATGAATCACTGTCTGGTGATAGCCACATTTAAATACTGACTGAGGCTGAGCATATTATGATAGTGACACACACGTCATAAGTAAGTGGAACACATCACTTTGGAGCCCTTTTACTAAGCTGTGTTAGGCGCTAATGCAAGCCTAATGCAGCAAAAATGGCATACAGCAAGACGTCCTAAAGCTGCTAGTTATCTGTATGAGCTAGCCGCGTGATAATTTTTTTTCAAGGGGGCATGTCAGGGGCAGAGAATTGGCGTGGAAGTTCTAATCAGCTAGTGTGTGTGCACATTATGGCTGTGCTAACTGGTTAGTGCATTCATAACACCACCTAAAAAGGAGGCAGTAAACGCTCCTACTGTAATTTTGTTTTTTTTACTGGGCACACCCAATAATTCAAATAATACAAAATCTGTTTTTGCCAGCCACGCTAAAGTTGGGCTTAGTGTGTGAGACGGTCTCAAGTAAGGACGTGTTAAGCTCATTCTCGGAGGACAAGCAGGCTGATATTCTCACGTGTGGGTGACGTCACGTTGGCCCCTGGAGGATTTTTAGTAAAAATCTACAAAAGTGTTCCACCGCGCGTGGCGCTCCCACTGCGCATGCAGTTTCCCAGCCGTCGCATGGTCACGCTCCTCAGTTTCTTTCTTTCCGCGTCTGAGGCGACACGGAGTCCTTTCTACAGCGCTTAGCGTCTCCTCGCTACCCGGAGTAAAGTTTCTTCTTTTCTTAGTCAAAGATTTTGTTCCCTAACGGGTACTGTTCAAAAAAAAATTCCCTTTAATTTTTTTAGTTTAGTTTTCTTTCCCGCTTATAAGTTTTCTTTATTTTCGTTTGACCGTAGTTAGGTCGCTCAGTCGGGATTTTTCCTCTTTTTATGCCCACTTTTTGACACAATCGCGTCCTTTGATTTCGCGGAGGCTATTTTTCCCTCCATGTCATCGAAGACGCCCAGTGGCTTCAAGCCATGCGCCCGCTGCAACCGGACCATCTCTGGCACTCCTGGTGCCTTCAGTGCCTTGGGCCAGACCATCTTCAGGAGAGCTGTAAGTTGTGCCTTAAAATGAAAAAACGCACCCAGCTTTCCAGAGAGGCCCAGAGAGAGAAGCTTTTCAGGTCCGGTTCCTTGGCGTCGGCACTGTCGACGTCGAGTGCAGCGTTGGCATCGGGAAACCAGGTCAAGACTGCAAAGAGACCAATGTACGCTGGGAGCAGTGATGCATCGAGCGGGTCTCCACCTGCCTCGTTGCCTCCTGCTTTGCAGGCCACCCGGGACCGACCTGTATCGGACCCGGACCCAAGGAAGCGTGTGGCTTCCACGTCTTTCTCGCCGGTACCAAGGAGTCTCGATGTCGGGCGAAGGTCAGGAAGCACTGTCATCATTCTCCTTCTCGACACAGTACCGCGAGTTCCAGGTCATTGAAACATTCGGCTCCTCTGTAATGGAGGTGTCGACGCAACGATCGTCTGGCAGTCCGGTACCGGCTCCCCAGCCTCTGCAGATTCTGCCTCTGAAGCCCACATCGACACCACAGCCTTCCCCGACAGCTTCTGTGGATGAGCGCATCAAGGCTATTTTTCCTGATTTTATGGAAGCGGTGCTGCACTATTTGCACCCGGCACCGGAGGTACCGGTATCAACGGTGCCGGAGGCTCCTGTGGCACCGTGCCTTTTGCCGGTGGTGAGGTCTCTGGTACCAGTATCGGGGTTGGTAGCCTCTCAGGTCGACTCTCCATTGCCTTCGGTGGAGGAAGCTTCACCGGAGTCTCCTGGGGAGTCAACTTCTCGACACTGTCATTGAGGTCACCGCACCTCCATGTCGAGACGGGCTCGGATCCAGGCTGCTCGTTCTGAGTTGTTAGCCCCATCCGATGATGGCTCATCTGATGAAGATGGGGGTCATGGAGTTTTCTGTGCCGAGGATTCTCTAGGTCTTCCATCTGATTCGACCCCCTCACCTCAGAGACAGCTCTCCTCTCCGGAGAGCTTGTCTTTTTCATCTTTTGTGCGGGAAATGTCTGAGGCCATTCCCTTCCCTGTGGAGACTGTGGATGAGCCCAGGGCCAAGATGCTCGAGGTCCTGGATTATCCATCTCCACCTAAGTCTTCTACCACAGCTCCTTTTCATGATACACTCAGGGAAGTGCTGATGAGGAACTGGGAGAAGCCTCTTTCTTGTCCAACTATTCCCAAAAAGGCTGAATCCCAGTATCTGATCCCTGGGGAACCCAGTTTCGTCCGGCCTCAGTTGCCTCATGACTCTGCGGTGGTGGATTCCGCTCTCAGAAGAGCTAAGAGTTCTAGGAACTTTGCCGTGGCGCCCCCGGGTCGAGAACATAGAACCTTGGATTCTTTGGGGAGGATGGCGTATCAGACTGGCATGCTCGCTTCCAAAATTCAGTCCTACCAGCTCTTTACGAGCATTTATTTGCGGAACTCAGTGCGGCAGCTTGAGAGCTTGGTTGATGCACTCCCACCGGAGCAGGCCGAGCCTTTTTGCCAAGTGGTCAGGCAGCAGAAGGCATGTCGCAAGTTCCTGTCCAGGGGCATTTACGATACTTGCGATGTGACATCCAGATTTTCTGCTATGGGTATAGTGATGCGCAGACTCTCATGGCTGCATGCCTCTAACCTGGAGGAACTCAGCAGAAAATTGCAGATAGCCCTTGCCGGGAGGGATCATCTTTTCGGTGAGAAGGTCGAAGAGTTGATTGATCATCTCTATCAGCGTGATAACGCTATGGACTCTCTCTCCCGCCGGGCGCCTTCTGCATCCGCTTCCTCATCTAGGAAGTTTTTTAAAGGGAAGAGAAGTGCGCCTTACGCCTCTAGGGGACGTAAGTACACGTCTACTTCTCAACAGCCGGTTCAGGCTCTGCCACAGCACGCTCGTTCTCGTCAACAGCGTGCGCCCAAACAGGCCCCTGCAGCTCCCCAGCAAAAACCAGGGACGGGTTTTTGACTGGCTCCAGTTGAGCATAGCCACCATAAATGTGTCTGCGCCGGGCGATCTGCCTGTCGAGAGGAGGTTAAGTTTTTCACCAAAGGTGGCCTCTGATAACCTCCGACCGGTGGGTTCTTCAAATAGTCCGGTTAGGATACACCCTCAATCTGGAAACCAAGCCTCCAAATTGCCCACCGGGAGCTCAGTCCTTCGGCTCCCAACACAAGCAGGTACTTGCAGAGGAACTCTCCGCCCTTCTCAGCGCCAATGCGGTTGAGCCCGTTCCACCAGGGCAAGAAGGGCTGGGATTCTATTCCAGGTACTTCCTTGTGGGAAAGAAGACAGGGAGGGATGCGTCCCATCCTAGATCTAAGGGGCCTGAACAAATATCTGGTTCGAGAAAAGTTCAGGATGCTTTCCCTGGGCACCCTTCTTCCCATGATTCAGGAAAACGATTGACTATGCTCTCTGGACTTAAAGGATGCTTACACTCACATCTCTACTTCCAGCTCACAGGAAGTATCTGCAGTTTCGGCTGAGAACGTAGCACTTTCAGTACTGTGTGCTGCCTTTTGGCTTGGCATCTGCGCCCAGGGTCTTTACCAAGTGCCTGGCAGTTGTTGCAGCGTCTCTACGGAGACTAGGAGTGCATGTGTTCCCTTATCTGGACGATTGGCTGGTGAAGAGCACCTCCTACGACGGGGCTTTACAGTCCATGCGGATGACTATTCAAGTGCTGGAGCTACTAGGGTTTGTCATCAATTACCCAAAGTCCCATCTCAACCCAGTTCAAAAATTGGAGTTCATAGGGGCTCTGTTGTGCACAAAGACAGCTTGTGCCTATCTTCCCGAGCCAAGAGCGGACAACCTTCTGACTCTAGTCTCCAAGGTTCAAGCGTCTCAGCAGATCACAGCTCGGCAGATGTTGAGACTTCTGGGGCACATGGCTTCCACAGTTCATGTAACTCCCATGGCACGTCTTCACATGAGATCGGCTCAGTGGACCCTAGCTTCCCAGTGGTTTCAAGCTGCAGGGAATCTAGAGGATGTGATCAGCTGTCCATCGACTTTCGAAATTCACTTCAGTGGTGGACAATTCGATCCAATCTGGTTTTGGGGCGCCCATTCCAAATTTCTCAGCTACAAAAAGTGCTGACGACGGATGCATCCCTCCTCGGGTGGGGAGCGCATGTAGGTGGGCTTCACACTCAAGGAGCTTGGACCCTTCAGGAAAAGCGTCTTCAGATCAACCTCCTGGAGTTGCGAGCGATCTGGAACGCTCTAAAGGCTTTCAGAGATTGGTTATCCAACGAAAATTATTCTGATTCAAACAGACAATCGGGTTGCGATGTACTACACAAACAAGCAACTGGGCACCGGATCTCGTCCTCTGTGTCAGGAAGCTGTGCAGATGTGGCTTTGGGCTCGCCAACACGGCATGTTTCTCCAAGCCGTTTATCTGGCCAGTGTAAACAACAGTCTGGCCGACAGGTTGAGCAGGATAATGCAACCTCACGAGTGGTCACTGAGCATGGCTGTCGCCAGAAAGATCTTCCAAGCGTGGGGCACCCCCTCGGTGGATCTTTTTGCCACTCAATTCAATCACAAGGTCCCTCAGTTCTGTTCCAGACTACAGGCCCACGGCAGGCTAGCGTCGGATGCCTTTCTCCTTCATTGGGGAACAGGCCTTCTGTACGCGTATCCTCCCATACCTCTGGTGGGGAAGACTTTGCTGAAACTCAAGCAAGATCGCGGAACCATGATTCTGATTGCGCCTTTTTGGCTGCGTCAGATCTGGTTCCCTCTTCTTCTGGAGTTGTCCTCCGAAGAACCGTGGAGATTGGAATGTTTTCCAACCCTCATTACTCAGAACAAGGAGGCGCTTCTACATTCCAACCTCCAGTCTCTGGCTCTCACGGCCTGGATGTTGAGAGCTTAGAATTTGCCTCTTTGGGTCTTTCTGAGGGTGTCTCCAGAGTCTTGCTTCCAGGAAAGATTCCACTAAACGGTGTTACTCTTTTTAAATGGAAGAGGTTTGCCATCTGGTGTGACAGCAGGGCCCTAGATCCTTTTTCTTGTCCTACACAGACCTTGCTTGAATACCTTCTGCACTTATCAGAGTCTGGTCTTAAGACCAACTCAGTAAGGGTTCACCTTAGTGCAATTAATGCTTATCATCAACGTGTAGAGGGTCAGCCTATCTCTGGACAGCCTTTAGTTTGCTTCATGCAAGGTTTGCTTTTGTCAAAGCCCCCTGTCAAACCTCCTCCAGTGTCATGGGATCTCAATGTTGATCTCACCCAGCTGATGAAACCCCCTTTCGAGCCACTGAATTCCTGCCATCTGAAGTATTTGACCTGGAAGGCCATTTTCTTGGTGGCTGTTACTTCAGCTCGTAGGGTCAGTGAGCTCCAGGCTCTGGTAGTTCATGCTCCTTATCTTAAATTTAATCATAACAGAGTAGTCCTCCGCACGCACCCTAAGTTCTTGCCAAAGGTGGTTTCGGAGTTTCATCTGAACCAGTCAATTGTCTTGCCAACATTTTTTCCCCGTCCTCATACAAGTCCTGGCGAAAGCAAGCTGCACACTTTGGACTGCAAAAGAGCATTGGCCTTTTACATGGAGCAGACAAGCCCCCAAAGACAGTCCGCCCAATTGTTTATTTCTTTTAATCCCAACAAGAGGGGAGTTGCTGTCGGGAAACGCACCATCTCCAATTGGCTAGCAGATTGCATTTCCTTCACTTATGCCCAAGCTGGGCTGGCTTTAGAGGGCCATGTCACGGCTCATAATGTTAGAGCCATGGCTGCGTCAGTGGCTCATCTGAGGTCAGCCACTATTGAAGGGATCTGCAAGGCTGCGACGTGGTCATCAGTCCACACATTCACATCTCACTACTGCCTTCAGCAGGACATTCGATGCGACAGTCGGTTTGGGCAGTCGGTGCTGCAGAATCTGTTTGGGGTTTATAATCCAACTCCAACCCTCCTAGGCCCATTTTTATTCTGTTCCAGGCTGCACTCTCAGTTAGATGTTTTTTATTTCAGGTCAATCTTTGTTATGCCCTCGCCATTGCGAGGTCCAATTGACCAATGTTTGTTGTTTTGAGTGAGCCTGGGGGCTAGGGATACCCCACATGTGAGAATATCAGCCTGCTTGTCCTCGGAGAAAGCGAAGTTTCTTACCTGAAGCAGGTATTCTCCGAGGACAGCAGGCTGGATATTCTCTCAAACCCTCCCACCTCCCCTTTGGAGTTGTTCTTTCTTTTCAACTATTGAATTCAACTGAGGAGCGTGACTGCGCGACGGGCGGGAAACTACGTGCGCGCAAACGCAGTGGGAGCGCCACGCGCGGTGGAACGCTCCAGAAGAGACTTTTGTAGATTTTTACTAAAACTCCTCCGGGGGCCGACGTGAAGTCTCCCACACGTGAGAATATCCAGCCTGCTGTCCTCGGAGAATACCTGCTTCAGGTAAGAAACTTTGCTTTCTTTGCACAGCTTAATAGGAGGACCCTTTTGTTCTGCACATGTAGGTTACTGGAGTGAGCATACATTCTCCGAGGAAAAGCAGATTTACATATTCTCAAAAGTGGGTAGACGCCGATCCGCATCGCCCAGTCCGGCATTTATGCCAAAGTAAAAGAGCTTTTTGATGTGTGAGCTGCACTCCACTGTGCATGCACGAGTGCCTTTCCGCCCGCCGCGAGAACACGTTCCTCTGTTTTTTGTTTTTTTCCACATGTGTTTCTTGGTCTCTCCTCACACGTCCAGTCTAAGAGCTTCTGGCATTTCTGAGGGAGGGCTTTGAGTGAGGTTTGACTCAGTTCTTTCAGTCATGATGCTAGCCTGTTACCGAGGTAGAGTAGAAGATTTTTCTCTGGTGGCATATTCAGATATTGTGCGTTTTTTAAAAGGTGTAAGGCAGCGGTTCCCAAACTGTACACCGCGGCACCCTGGTGCACTGCAGTGAACTCTCAGGGGTGCCGCGGAAAATCCTGACCTCCCTCCCACTGCCACCCAAACCGAGATAGTGACCCCTAGTCACCCACATTCCAGCATCGCTCCCTCCCGCAGGTTCAGAATCTGCTGTTTCCTCCTTCTTCCCCCGCCTCTGCTGCAATGCTTGCAGCTTACATTTTCAGGCCATCTGTGAATTACACGGGCACTGCAGGGACGTCTCTGCTGCTTCCGTCCCAGTGCCTCGCAACATGAAGTTGCATCAGAGAGGGCTGGATGCAGCAGAGGGAAGTCCCCACAGTGCCTGTGTAAATCGCAGACAGCCTAAAAATGCAAACTGTAAGCACTGCAGCGGCAGAGGGGAAAGGAGAAGGAAGTGGCAGTGATCCTGGACCTGTGGGAAGGAAAGTAGCGAGCGATGCTGGATTTGGGAAAGGCAGAGGTGTACTGGACTTATGGGAGTAGGGGAGCTGCAGGGAAGGGAGAGATGTGCTGGACTTTCTGTGGGGAGGGGGCTGCAAGGAAGGGATAGGTATGCTGGACTTTCTGGGAGGAGGGGGTCTGCAGGGAGTAGAGAGGTGTGCTGGAGTTATGGGAAGAGGGGGTCTGCAGGGAATGGAGATGTGTGCTGGACTTATGGGAAGAGAGGGGCTGCAGAGAATGGTTTGTTGGGCTTTTTGGGAGGAGAGAGGCTACAGGGAAGGGAGATATGTTCTGGACATTCTGGGAGGAAGGAGTGCTGCAGGGAATGGAGAGGTGTGCTAGGGTGAGAGGACTGTATTGGCAAGTTTGAGGACGTCATCAGTCCTTAGTGATGATGTCACTAAAAGTCATTGTTTTTGTTGCCACCTGCTGGTTGGGGCACACAGCCCACTTATCTGAACCAGTTTAGAAGGGCTCAAGGAAAAGAAATTAGCAAGTAAGAACAGATATAATCTTTTATGAGTTGTATCATTAATTTAACTAACACTGTATTTGTCCTCTTTTTTTTTTTTTTGTTTGATAGTCTTACTTTTCTTGGTTTATTTGTTCATAAAACTGGAACTCCTGTATGTTGATATCAAGAACATTTTATTCATGAAAACTGGTACATAATCTGTCTCATTTTAGAAGGGTTCAAAGCCTGGGGCACTTGAGCTGCAGTGATCCTCCATCATCCCACCCATGAGATACAGAAGAGCTGAGGTGATGGGAGTCCCCCTAAGACTGAAAAGTAAAGGGATAACTGCACCATTTGGCCCAATGCAGATGTCAACACCTTTGTACTGTTGCTGATTTTTACCTGTTAAGTTTGTGTCTTCCAGGATTGCTCCAGGTTTCACAGCTAGTATTCCGATTTTAGTTATTCCACCTAGTTCCTGCACCAAGCTCCAGTCCATCACCGGAAGTGATGTCACCAATCGTTCCGGGTTCTGCAGCTAGTATTCAGAGTTTAGTTACTGCACCTAGTTCCTACACCAAATTCCCATCCCTCACTGGAAGTGACGTCGCCGTTAGTAGACTATTTCTCCAAACACCCTAGTGGCGCACGTTACCTTTGTACTGTTGCTGATTGTTTCTATTGTGTTTTGTGTCTTCCAGGATCGCTCTGGGTTCCCCAGCTTGCACCAAGCTCCTGTCCTTCAATGGAAGTGACTGTTTTGTAGACTGTTTCTCTAGACCTCCCCTAGTGGCTCATGCCAAAGGAGTGCACAAAGGAGCAGGATACAACACAAGCTAGACATTCTGTGTTTGACTGAAACCTGGTTGTCTGATGTACAAGGAAACCACCCCCCTCTCCCTGGGTTACCAATATTATGTTAACAATCGTAGTGACTGCCAAGGTGGCAGAGTGGCCGCTATTTTCTCCTTGGAGTTACATGTATCTCAATTCTCGGCATACTCGCAGCCTACTGTTGAGTACCTTCAGTTTTGTGTTGGCACTTCCACCATCTTAGATTTCTTATTTCTTTACCATCCACCCCCTTCAACAACATTTTCCTTTCATCTTCTGCAGACTGATGACTGATCATTGCTGACCTTTGCTGACCTCTGCACTCCCAATCATACTAGGAGACTTTAATATCCATTATGATGACCCTGCCTCCTCCTTCGCCTATGATCTCTGAGCTCTTTTCTCTGATCTCAACCTAACTCAACATGTAACCGGTCCCATACTCTGGACCTAATTCTTTCTATTCCTACAAACTCTCGGTCCTTAATCATCTCAGCACTTCACCCCTTATTGTGGACTGAGCATTCACTTATACTATTCCATCACTCCACTATTGATAAAACCAACAAATCCTTAGCGAAGCGTATTCCATATAGAGACAGAGAAAAAATTACTCTGGTATCTTTGTTACAATACTCCGATCTTGAGGCTAATTCTTACTACCTTACCCTTAGAAGAACAAACTAACAATTGGAACTTATGCCTTAAGAAAGCTTATGGTACGATCGCTCCTCCTAGAACTTGCACTATACCTCTTGCGACGCTCAATAGATCCATGGTACACTTTAGATTAATGACAACACAAATGACAACTCCGACAAGCAGAACAGAAATGGCAACGCAACATCACCCTTCCTCTTCTACTTTCAGAATTTATAAGAATACTGCTTGTTCCTATAAAAGTGCAATCCTCAATGCTAAATAATTGTACTATATTGCCAAAATTACCAAAGCGCCAAATTCTGCCATTCTTAAGTTTAAACGTTTTTTTATTGACGATATGCATAATACAATTCAACTTGGAGTATTCATACAGCATGGATCAGTATACAAATCAACATATTCAACATCGTCAAACACTTTTTCCATTTTCTCCTCCCCCCTCCCCTCTTTACAACTTTTATTTTCAGCGATTGTTAACATTGTTTCAACTGTTTTATTGACATCACAAGCTTTAAAATAACTCGTTAGATGAAATAGTACATATCATAAAACACCAACAGTATCTGAACATCAAAGCTATGGAGCGATGCCAAACGTTTATTGATAGTCACCTCACTCAACCCCTCCAGCCCCCCTCCCAGCGACTCCCCTCCCCCCCCCCCCCCCCCCCCCCCCCAATGCTTCTATGCATGTACGGAGGCGTGTTGATGGTACACAAGTCGGACGGATTCATGTGTCCATTCTCTTGCCTCCACATGTCTGGAGTACCCCCCTTCTCCACATCGTCCAGTCTCCAGCAAGTTGAATGGTCCCGTAAACTAAGGGCACCAAAATCCATGTGAAGCTGCATTGCGACAATGATTTTGTACAGAATCCTATTCTCACTATTACTCAATAACCTCCATTCCCTCTTCCCACCTTCTCCCCTCTTCCCCTGCAAGCAGTATACGGCTCTAGTCTTAATCTACAACTCCAGGCTGCCTTCACTCCCCCACTGTTCCCCTCGATTTATCAGGCATTAATAAGCAAACTACGTCCCCTAGGGCTAAGGATTTGCAGGTATGGCGTCCAAATCTGAAGAAACCGTACTCTACGTTTAGGTGATTGTTTTGAGTCCCTAGCCTCCCAGGAGGCCAGAAGATGCACCTGGTTGCGCCAGTGCCAGTATGCTGGCCCCTCCAAAGAGATCCAATATTGCATAATGCATTTCCGAGCTACCAAACTCAGCTTCCTGCATAGCATTATAGCGGGGGCGCGCAATGGAGCAAACGCTCTTGGTTGATCTAACAGAAACTACCTCTCCGTTCCTTGAATTTTATTCTCCAATCGAATAAAAAACCCTCTTACCTGCTGCCAGAACATGCGCACCTTGGGGCATTGCCATAGTGCATGATATAATGAGCTGGGACCCCCTCCGCATTTAGAGCACTCAGAACTGTCTGGCCCCAGCATATGAGCCAGCTGTGCTTTAGACAAAGGACCACTCTGTAGCCACATTCTCTCAGTCTTTCGTCCGTTACTAGCGCCCGGATGCCCTTCAAAGTAGCCGACACATCCCATGATGCTAGTGAGGTCCCGAGATCTTGTTCCCATTTACGCTTAAGGTCAGCATATTGCTTCCTGGGCCTACGCCTAACCAAGGCCCCGTACAATGCAGAGACCGACTGTCTCTCTATCTGCAGCTCTTCAAAGAAGCCTCGAAGTGTTTCCCCCATCCGCCCCTTCAAGGTTGCCTGGTTCAGAGATTTCATGTAATGGTGGACCTGTGCATAGGCAAACCTATTACCCCAAGCTGACCCCACTTTATCCTGAAGAGCATCAAATGTCATCATTTCCCCATTTTCCAATAGCAGATGCTCCAATCTCGTGATGCCCAGCCCTTGCCATCTACCAAAGGTCGGGTTGTCTATCCCCGCCTCAAATACTGGGTTACCTACAATTGGGATTTGATCCGTAACGTGCGGTTGACCCCCCATCTGCCGCATCCACCACTGCCACGCCTCCCGAAGAGGCTGTAGTATTATGCTTTTTTTAAATTTAGAAGGGAGCCGGCTTCGAGGCAAATGGATCAGTGCTAATACATCACAGGGAGCAAAAAAGGCTTGCTCTAAGTCTGTAGGTGTGTAGTATTGCGTGGCATTAAACACATCTCCCAGGTGGCGTAACAAGCATGCCTGATTATATAGGAACACGTCCGGAATGCCCATTCCCCCCTGCCTCCAGCTCCCAATTAACATGCCCTGGCTAACTTTAGGCTTCTTACCTGCCCAGCAAAACCGACTAAAAAGTCGCATCATCCGTTTCAAATCAGTCCGCAACAGGCGTATGGGCAGGGTTTGTAGGACGTACAACCAGCGCGGGAACAACACCATTTGGACTAAATGTATCCGTCCCATCAGTGACAACGGGAGGCTCATCCAAGAGTCTAATTTGTCCTTAGTATGCTCCAGTAAAATCTTAACATTTAACTGATATAAGTCAGAAGTATTCATTGTGAGCCGAATTCCTAAATATTTGAAGGACTCTCTGGCCCACTTCAATGGAAATGCAGGCCCCCAGTCCCTCTGATTTACCGCTGGTGAGGCCAGAGCTTCAGACTTGTCCAGGTTGATCCGGAAGCCCGCGTAGTCTCCATATTCGCGAAATGTTTCCAGTAAAGTGTCTAATGACTCCTTTGGGTTTGTGAGGTGTACCAAAATGTCGTCCGCAAATGCTGCGATCTTAAACATATGGGTCCCCACGCCGACTCCCCGGATCATAGGATTTGCCATGATGTCTCTGATAAGGGGGTCTAAAACTAAAACAAAAAGAAGGGGGGATAAGGGGCATCCCTGTCTCGTGCCTCTCCTGATAGGAAAACTCTCCAACTCAATCCCATTTACCCTCAATGTGGCGCTAGGGTTGGCATATAGAGCATGAATCGCCTTGACAAATCTTCCTGAAAAGCCATAATGTTCCAACGTATCAAAAAGAAACTTCCAGTGAACCTTGTCAAAGGCCTTTTCCGCATCGAAGCTGACCAGCAGCGATGCTACATTTGCCTGCGAGCTTTGCTCTAGTGATGTCAATATTGCCCTCAAGTTTTTACTCATCGCCCTTCCTCCCACGAAGCCCACCTGGCTTTCGTGGATCAATCTAGGTAGCAACCTCGCCAGCCTATTGCCCAAGATTTTTGCCAACAACTTGGTATCAAAGTTCAATAGGGAGATAGGGCGATATGATGTCGGCTCCAGAGGGTCCCTCCCAGGCTTTAGCAAGACTATTATTTGAGCCCTATTCAAGTCAGGGGGCATCTTCTGTCCCTCTATTAATTGGTTCAAGAATCTAGTAAGGGCGGGTATAATTCCTCCCATCAATTTATAAAATTCTCCTCGCAAACCATCGGGTCCCGGGGCTTTCAATCACGGGCTTCGGTCTATGACCATGCTAACTTCGTCCTCAGTGATTAATTGATTAAGGCGGTCCAACTCTTGTGTGAGCTTGGGCAAGGCTAAGTTTTCTAAGTACATCTGGTTTAATCGGCCCTCCTCCTCTGGAGATGCGTACAGCTCTTGGTAAAAGGTCCGAAATGTTTCACATATTGCCCTATCTGATGTGTGGAGACCTCCCCCCCCCCCTTTGCCGTAGCGCCAGAATATTTCTAGTCCCTCCCCGGGGGGTAATTAGTTTTGACATCAACTTGCCTGTTTTGTTACCATGCTTATAAAGCATATATCGATGATAGAGCTCCAGACCGCCTTGAATGAACTCTTGCAGGAGAGGGCACGCAAATCACAGCTCTAACACTTGCTGTTTATCGCCTATCGCGTGTGTCTTCCCGTATCTCTTCCGCGTCTTTCAAAGTTGGTTACTTAAACGCAAGATCTTTCTGTCGCGTGCCTTCCTCACAAAGTGTGCATGACTTATGACTTCGCCCCTGAGAACTGCCTTAGCTGCTTCCCAGAACAAAACCGGGTCATCTACATGATCTTGGTTATGGGTGCTATATTCTGCCCAGCTAGCTTGTAATCGGCCCTTAAGCACTGGGTCTGAACTAAACTCCAGGGGGAATTGCCATTTATGCATCTGTTGGGTCGTACCTCTTGGTATCCACTTTATCTTAACCCAGGCATGGTCTGACACCGCGTACGGCCCTATTTCCGCCATTGTCACCGCCCCAAACATCTGACGCGATGTCAGGATATAGTCGATTCGTGACTGAGTTGAGTGGGCCCGTGAAAGATGAGTGTAGTCTTTCTCACCTGGGTGCAGCACCCGCCACGCATCAATCAGGTCTAACATCTGGCTCAACTGCAAAAGGCCTCTATTATTATAGCATGAAGAGGCCGTCCCCGGGGCTGATCTGTCCAAAGAGTGGTCCCAAGCGGCATTAAAATCACCCCCCATTACCATGGCTGTGTGCGGTTGCTTGAGCAGAAAGTTAATCAAGGTTTGGAAAAACCGGTCGTATCTATTCGGAGCATAAACATTACAGATTAGCAGTTTCTGTCGCCCAACAACCACTTCCAAAATAACATAGCGGCCTGCGGCATCAATCAGAAGTGGGTTGATTGCAGAGGCTATGCCCTTTCTGAATAGTATCGCTACTCCTCCCTTTTTGCCTTGTGCATTTGCCGCTATATAGTCCCCGACCCACCAGGTGCTGAGTTTGGCATGCTCAATCTGGTTCAGGTGCATCTCCTGTAGGAGTGCTGTGTCTGCTTTCTGCCTATTTAATTGTTGTAGAATCTTGGAGCGTTTTATCGGTGAATTTACTCCGCCTACATTCCACGATATTATTCTTACTATTCTTGGACTCGGAAATGTGTGACTAATTCCATAGATGTCCTCTTTTGTAAGTGAGGGGAACAGCCCAGCCTCTGTCCCCCCCCCTACCTTGTACCTCCACCTTATCAACATCAATTCTGTATTCTGACCACAATCCCATCATAACCTGCCTCCTGCTTTCAAACCGCCTTCCATCGAAAGCTCGGGGAGATAAAGCCCCCTGAAGGCCTCCATTACCTTCCCTTACATATGCTCTTTTTAAAACACGTACCCTGCTTGCATCCCTCCCAAATCCTGTACCCCTTATTCTCAGGTCCACCAATTGGAACCATAACTTCCTTACGTCCCTCCCTCCCCCCTCCATATTTGAACAGTGTTACAGTAAACATATCCCTCAAGATCAAGCTGATCAGGCACTTTCAGGGTCTCACCCCTCTCACCAGGGGTTCGAACCGCTCCACACATTAGCCCCATCCTTCACAGAGTGTCTCATCCAACAGAAAAGGAACACAAAAGAAAAGACAAACTCACAAAAACATGAAACGTTAACTTCTCAACTGCAGCCGTCTTGTCAAACCGTCCTGCTACTTTCGAGTAGTCCATCTCTGTAGTCGGCTGGGATATTGCTGCATTAATGTAAACTAACCAGTTCAGGTCTCCTCTGACCTCTCATCACAACATTTCTTCGAGGCTCTCAGATTTTTCGCTTCCCATGGGTTGTTCAACTTGCGTCCGAAGGTGCTGTTCCCAGCTGCTGTAGAAATTCTTTAGCCGCCCCTGCCGTCTCATAAGTCTTAGTGGTGCCATTATGCGTAACCCGCAGCTTGGCGGGGTATTGCAGCACGAATCTAATTTTCTTTTGGAAAAGTGTTGAGCAAACCTCCGAAAACTGACGCCGTCTTGCTGCTACCCCCGCTGAGTAATCTTGGAAGCACCGTACTGGGATTCCATCATGTGTCAATGTTTCCCCCGCTCTAAGCAGCTGCATCACCTCTTGCTTCTGCGCATAGTTCAGGAATCTTATGATTACCACTCTTGGTTTATTGGTACCGGCCATTTTCATCCCTAAGCGATGGGCCCGTTCTATCTGTATTGGCCCCGAGGCTTCTGGGAATTGTAGTTCGTTGGTAAACCAGCGGGCCAAGAAAGCCTCCAAGCCCCGCTCAGGTACCGTTTCTGGCAGACCCACCACTCGAATATTATTTCTCCTGGACCTGTTTTCCAGGTCCTCAATCTTTTCCTCCATCGCCTGCAACTTTTTTTGGATTATATCCTGCATGGTCTCCACCTCCGTTACTCTGTCCTCGATTTCACTCACCCGCGTTTGAAACACTGCGCAATCCCGTGAGAGATCGGTGAACTGTTCTTTTACCTTCTCCAGGTTAGAGTTTATAGGGGAGAGTCGGCGCTCCAGCATGTCCTCCAGCACTGAGGACATTTCCGTTGTAATTTCGGCGATCCAGGCCGATGACACTGTCGGACCAGGCGGGCTTGCGGGCGGCACCATCTTGTCCTCTGCTCCCCTGCCCCAGAGCTTGTCTTTATGTACATTTTTAGCTGCCATCTCGCCGCCAGTGGATTAGAAATTATATTTGCCGGCCACTCCAGGACTTCAGGCTGCAGCGAAGATTAATTGCAACTCGAGGTTTTGTGAGTTTATTAGTGCGGAGGGAGAATTGGAGCCGGATAGATCGCTTTCTTCAACCCCTCGCGGTCATGACGTCACCGGAAGTGTCTCTGCCATTCTTTTTAAGCACTGAAATCTCTCACCACTTTTACAACACATCAAATACTTTAGGAATACCTCCTGCTGTGCCGATGTTAATGGCATGTTTTAGGACTTCTGTGCCGTCATCTATCTTGTCTCTCAAAAGGATATGTTCCATAGCCCTGGAAAACTGTCACTATCCATCCTAAGATCAAAGACACTATCCTCCCTATCAGTACTGTACAAATTACCACCCTATCTCCAACCTCCCTTTTGTTGCCAAAATAGCAGAATTCGTTGTTCATTCGTAGGTTGCAGACTTCATTTCAAAAATATATGTGCTTCATCCTAACCAAGCTGGCTTTTGTCAACACCACAGTACAGAAACCACCTTACTAGGTATCACAACTTTCATTCCTTAGCATCCCTCCGGACCGGCCCAGGATTGGACTGATGGGTTGTGCACGCCTTCCAGCAGGTTGAAGACTGAGAGAAACTCTGACTCTAGCGAGCCAGTAAGAGCCCTGGTCATGTGACCCTAGCCTCAGTATTTTCTCAGTCTCCCAGCAGGTAGGAAGTGAGCCCATTAGTCTCTCTCTTTCACTTTTCTGACTTTTGTCTCCTATTGGCTTTGATTTTGGTTTCTGTGCCACAGGAATTCTTTGGGGCTTGTTAGAATTTACGGCCTCTTTAGAGTGCAGCCCCAGGGGTGTTATACTCGGGTGCCCCGAGTCCCTCCCCCTATTCCTCCCCACCTCCCTTCTATTACTTGATTCCTTAAGGGAAGGGTTCCCTTTTTGGTTAGCAAAAGGGATTACCTTTGGGAGAGGCAGCCAGATTGAAAGAAAAAGAAATCAGAAATCCTAGTGTTTCTCCTTGCTTCTAGTGAGCAGCCTGCTCTGTTTTCTGTTCTGTGTGTTTGTGTTGTGTGGATCAGCTGTTAAAAAAAAAAAAAAAAAACGGCGCAAAGACACGAAGAGAACAGCACTAAAGTATTCAGAGGCAAGGTTTCTTTTATTTTCACTTACCTTCCGTTTTCGGGGGAATGTTTTTGGTCTTAGACCTATTTCCGTCGGCAGAGCAGGGTCTTCAAGTAAAAAAATTTAGGCGCGAATTGTGTGCGCACGGGCGCGTGACCGCCGCCATGTCCGAAAAGCTTAAGAGATGAGCTGTATGTCAGCGTCGGGGAGTTGCTTCTTCCGGCACTTGTAAATATTGTATGGCCATAGGGTCCGCATCAGGTCTGGTTCTCTCTTCGGCTTCGGGAGGTTCGTCAGCGGTTCAGGGTCCCTCGTTGTCGCTTTCCCACTCATGGCAGGCTCAATGCGGCTTACATGGGGCAATGGAGGGTTAAATGACTTGCCCAGAGTCACAAGGAGCTGCCTGTGCCTGAAGTGGGAATCGAACTCAGTTCCTCAGTTCCCCAGGACCAAAGTCCACCACCCTAACCACTAGGCCACTCCTCTCGCTCTGTTGTCGCCGTTATCTACTCCTCTTTCGATTCCATCTGGTGATATTCTCCCTCTAGGAGCGCTGGTTCAAGCTGGGCCCACTCAGGCAGGGGGTTTTCCTCCTGAGTTCGTGCTCCAGATGTACCAGGCCTTTTTGCTGCACAAGGGTGATGCAGAAGCTGCACCAGGAGATTCTGGCAGACCTGCTCCTCCGCCCCCTAAAAGGGTGAGGGAAAGTGGCTTGCATGGAGATTTTTGGGCTGATCAGGAGATGCCCTATCTGGAAGAAGAGGAAGATCTGGAAGAGTATGTCTGAAATGATCCAGATTTCTCTTCTGCAGATCCTGAGGAGGCCGCTTTTGCCCAGGGGGAGGATCCTTCTGTGGCTAGAATCTTTCACAAAGATGACTTGCAGGAGCTAATTGCTATGGTCTCCTCTACTTTGAACTTTGAAGATCTTCCGTCTGATACTCAAACCCGTAAGGTAGATTTCTTGATTAAAGGGTCGAGATCCACAGCAAAGACTTTTCCCATGCATTAGGATATTTGGGATGTTATTAAAGCGCAATGGGAGGTTCCAGATGCAGCTTTTCGTCCGACCAGATCCATGTCTCGTCTATCAGATTCTGGAAGCGGATAAGACTCTGCTTAAGGTGCCAGTTGTGGATGCAGTGATGTCGGCGGTTACTAAGCGCAATACGGTCCCCGTGGATGGGGGAACGGCTCTGCGGGATGTTCAAGACAGAAGATTGGATTCTTTGCTCAGGAATAGTTTTGATGTTTCTTCCTTGGCAGTGCAGGCTGACATTTGTGGTTCCTTAGTAGCTAGAGCCTGTTTTCGATGGGCAGAGAGAGCCCTGGACAGGACTTCGGATGATCTTCAAGCTATCGATTTGGAGGTGGCCAGGAATGAGTCGGGGGCGGCTTTTTTGGCGGATGCCCTATATGATTTGCTCCAAGCATCTTCTAAGTCTTTGGCTTTGGGGGTTGCTGCTCGTCGATCTTTGTGGTGAAAAGGTTGGTCGGCGGACGCGGCCTCCAAGTCAAAGTTGAGCAAGTTTCCTTTTAAAGGTTCTTTCTTGTTTGGAGAAGAATTGGATAAGTTGGTTAATTCTTTGGGAGATGCTAAAGTTCCTCGCCTACCGCAAGATAGGCCTCGTCTGTCTGGCTGAGGTTCTTTGTTTGGTAGAGGCTCAGGGAGAGTTTTCCGTAGGTTTCAGGCTGGTCGGGGTTTTCAACCTCACAGGTCTCGTTTCTACAATAGGACTCAGTCCTTTCGGGGTTCTCGCAGAGGAGCGGGTTTCTCCAATCCAGGTTTTAGATCACAGTCCCGTCCTACCCAATGAAGGGGCAAGGGCCTCTCCTCTGGTCCCTGTCGGAGCTCAGCTTTCTCAGTTTTATCAGAGGTGGGCCCATATCACTTCAGATCAGTGGGTCTTGGAGGTTGTTCAAGACAGTTATGCCTTAGAGTTCGCAAGGCCTATTTCAGACGCCTTTCTGGAGTCTCCCTGTCGCTCTCCTCTCAAGGTGAGGGCGATTCGGGACACTCTAAAGAGGCTTTTAGATCTTCAGGCTATCTGTCCAGTCCCTCCTTCCGAGTACAGGCAATGCCGGTATTCCATTTATTTTGTGGTACCCAAGAAGGAAGACACTCTTCGCCCTATTTCGGACCTCAAAGCAGTCAATCGCGCTCTCAGAGTCACGAGCTTTCGCATGGAGACCCTGCAATCAGTCATAGTGGCTGTCCGCCAGGGAGAGTATTTGACAGCCTTAGATCTCACGGAGGCCTATTTGCATATTCCTATTCGTCCAGCACACCACAAGTTCTTGCGCTTTGCAATCCTAGGGCAACATTTTCAGTTTCGCGCTCTACCCTTCGGTCTTGCGACGGCTCCACGCACCTTTACCAAAGTTATGGTCATGGTGGCCGCGGCCCTCAGAAAAGAAGGGATTCTTGTTCATCCGTACCTAGACGATTGGTTAATCAGAGCGAAGTCTTATCAAGAGAGTTGTCGCGTCACGGATCGATGATTTACAAATTTTCTACACTCTTGACCATCAAGGGATTCTCACTATTAACACTAAATTAAGGCAGATCACAGACTAGCTTCAGAGCAATAACCTTAAATTTAATTCCAGTACATCAAAAGCACTTCTCTTCACTGAGCAACTACAAAAATCCCCAGTTTTGCCTATCCTTTTATGTAATACATCGGTACCAAAAGTATACTTCACATAAATGTTTGGTGTCATTGTAAATAGTGAGCTTACATTCAGACCAGGGATATCGCAGGTTATTTGACATTCTTTAAACTTTGCTTGATTCGTTCAGTACAATCTCTACTACATCCTTCTGCTCTTAACATTCTAATACATTCCTTAATCTTTAGTCAATTGGACTACTGCAATTCCTTATATGAGGGACTTAAAAGATCTCCATCACCGCCAAATAATCCAAAATACAGCAATTAGAATTATCAGTAACGTAAGAAAATATGACCATATAACTTCCCATCTGAAGAATTTCCACTGGTTGCGCATTTCTCATCACATCCTATATAATAATTCTCACCTCCAACGTTCTGTGCTTGGGACCGTGGCTCCCTGGAGGTGGTGGTCTGCTAGGCAGACACGCACTGACGTCAGGACAGCTGATTCGAAGACAAGGGGAGGAGTATTCCCTACTCCTCCCCCTGCCTCAGAATCATCTGTCACCCCCCCCCCCCCAGCCCGCCGAAAACTGCCCCCCGCCGCCGTTGTGGACTACCTATGCTGACAGGGGACCCAAACCCCCGACAGCCGGTGCTGTTGTGCCCTTCGCGTTGTTCATCTTCTCTGCAAGTTTCTCTGCATGCGTCTGTGCATCTGACGTCAGACGCACGCAGAGGAACTTCCAGAGAAGATGAACAACGCAAAGGGCACAACAGCACTTCGGCTGTCGGGGGTTTGGGTCCCCCGTCAGCACAGGTAGTCCACAACGGCGGCGGCGGAGGGGGGCGGTTTTCGCCGGCATGGGGAGGGGGCCATGGGGGGGGGGGGGGGAAATTGCCTGCCTAGGGCCCGTTTCCTTGCCTTCAGAAACGGGCCTTTTTTACTAGTTACCTATAAAATACTTCTAGTTTTCAAAGTACGTTACCAAGATACGCCAGCATACTTCTCACGCTACCTAATTCCATATTGTTCAATCAGAGCACTTAGATCTGCACAGCAAAACCGTTTGATTATCTCTAGTTTCAGGGAAATAGTTTGAGAACACAAGACAATCTATTTTCTCAGTCCAGGACCCTGAATTATGGAACCAATTATCTTCTCATTTAAGGATGTAATTTTCCCTGCAAAATTTAAAATCGATCTTAAGACTTTTCTCTTTAAGGATGCCTTTTAATGACTTTTCACTTGTGAACTTAACAAGAACCCCTGGACACATAAACACCAACTTCCTGTATTTCTTTACCCCTTATGCCCTATCTTACATTACAGTTCTTCTACCCCATATCCTCACCATGTCTTTTCTTGTTGTATGGCACTAATTGAACCCCCTTTTAGATTGTAAGCCGCCCAGATGGCCTGTCTTGGGCAGGTTAGTAAATTTTAATAAACTTGAAGCTTAAACTTGACGTGTAAGAGCCACTGTAACTTCTGCCCAATCATTGTTCCCAAGGAATGGAAGTGATGTTAGGCATTGGGGAACAGGGCTCCTGTGGTAGTGTGGGGTCTCCCAAAATTCTGATTGGCACCTCCTTTAAGAATAATTTTGTCCCAGGTGGTGGTCAAGCTGGAGTTAAACCAGTTTCTCCGAGGATAAGCAGGCTGCTTGTTCTCACAGATGGGGTGACGTCCACGGCAGCCCCTCCAATCGGAACTTCTCTAGCAAAGGCCTTTGCTAGTCCTCGCGCGCCGATGCGCACCGCGCATGCGCGGCCATCTTCCCGCCCGAACCGGTTCGTGTTCGTCACTCTTCTTTTGTCCATGCTCGGTACGGTCGTGTTTACGCCGTTCGCGCCCCTTAAGTTGACCCTCGCGCGTCTCTTGACTTTTCGCTTACAAAAAAAAAGGGGGATTTCGGAGAAGGGCCTTACGGTCTTTTTCCCTTCCCCGTACTTCTAGTTTTTGGCCCCGATAAGTTTTCTTTCGTTTTCGTGGTAGGCCCCTTTGAGGCCTCGGGTCGAGTTTTTTTCTCCCCTTCTTTTTGGTGCCTTACCTCAATTACGAGTTTTGATTTCGCCGGCGTGATTTTTCCGCCCATGTCATCGAAGTCTCCCAGCGGCTTCAAGAAGTGCACCCAGTGCGCCCGGGTAATCTCGCTCACTGATAGGCACGCGTCGTGTCTTCAGTGTCTGGGGGCTGGGCACCGCCCGCAGGCCTGTAGTCTTTGCGCCCTTTTACAGAAAAGGACTCAGGTAGCGAGATTGGCCCAGTGGAACGTTTTGTTCTCGGGCTCTTCGTCGGCATCGGCACCAGGAGTATCGAGTGCGTCGATGTCGACAGCGTCAAGACCTCCGCCCTCGGCCGCGACTGTATCGATTGCATCGAGACATCGGAAGTCGGCGTCGGTGGTACCGGGACCTCCACTAGTGCTGATGTCGTCAGACGGTGGTGCTTCGTCTGGAGTGCAGGTGAGGGCTGTCCATTCCCCTGCTGGTGGCGGTGAGCCTTCGGGTGGGTCTCCCCCTACCCTGAGGGCTCCTGCGGTACAGCCCCCCCCGAGACCGACCTTCTTCGGCCTCGGCCCCGAGGAAGCGACGGCTGGATTCTACGTCCTTCTCGTCGGTACCGGGAAGCTCCGGTGACATGCTTCGTTTGAAAAAGTCAAAGAAGCATCGACACCGGTCTCCTTCCCGCGTTGGTACCGAGAGCTCTGGGTCGCCGAGGGAGTCGGCACCCAGCAGGCAGCGGCACCGGGAGGACCACTCACCCTCTGTTCAGGAGGTGTCGATGCGCTCCACCTTGGACAGCCCGGAACAGTCTTCACGCCCGGAACAGACTCTGACTTCGACTCCTGCATCGGCTTCCATGTCTTTCTCCACAGCCGCCCTGCACGAGAGTCTCCGGGCCGTTCTCCCAGAGATCCTGGGAGAGCTGTTGCGCCCTTCCCCTCCGGTACCGGGGGTGCTTGCGCCACCGGTACCGTCGAGTGAGGCGCCGGCTGGCCCCTTGCCCGGGGTGAGGTCTCCGACATCGGTACCGCTTGCGATACCGACTGCGGTCGGCTCCCAGGAAGGCTCCCTGACGACATCGGCGGAGGGAGCTTCGCCGGTGCGGGCGAGGGAGTCTACCTCTCGACGCTCCCACCGTGGCCGTGGTTCCACGGAGTCGAGCCGGGCACGGCTTCAGACGCAGGTCCGTGAACTTGTCTGATACCGATGGTGAGGCCTCGTGGGAGGAGGAGGAGGACATCAGATATTTCTCTGACGAGGAGTCTGATGGGCCTTCCTTCTGATCCCACTCCCTCCCCTGAAAGGCAGCTTTCTCCTCCCGAGAGTCTGTCTTTTGCGGCCTTTGTCCGGGAGATGTCTACGGCCATCCCCTTCCCGGTGGTTGTGGAGGACGAGCACAAGGCTGAAATGTTTGAGCTCCTGGACTATCCTTCTCCACCTAAGGAAGCGTCCACAGTACCCATGCATCATGTCCTAAAAAAGACATTGCTGGCGAACTGGACCAAGCCTTTAAGTAATCCACACGTTCCCAAGAAGATCGAGTCCCAGTACCGGATCCATGGGGACCCAGAGCTGATGCGCACTCAGTTGCCTCACGACTCTGGAGTTGTGGATTTGGCCCTAAAGAAGGCTAAGAGTTCTAGAGAGCATGCTTCGGCGCCCCCGGGCAAAGACTCTAGAACCTTAGACTCCTTTGGGAGGAAGGCCTACCATTCCTCTATGCTCGTGGCCAAAATTCAGTCTTACCAGCTCTACACGAGCATACACATGCGGAACAATGTGCGGCAGTTGGCGGGCTTGGTGGACAAGCTCCCTCCTGAGCAAGCCAAGCCATTTCAGGAGGTGGTCAGGCAGCTGAAGGCGTTCAGAAAATTCCTGGCCAGAGGGGTGTATGACACCTTTGATGTTGCGTCCAGGGCCGCTGCTCAAGGTGTGGTAATGGCTGCGTGCCTCCGACCTGGAGAATAGGATCCAGCAGCGGATTGCGGACTCGCCTTGCCGTGCGGATAATATTTTTGGAGAGAGGGTCGAACAGGTGGTAGAACAGCTCCACCAGCGGGATACCGCTTTCGACAAGTTCTCCCGCTGGCAGCCTTCAGCTTCTACCTCCACAGGTAGACGTTTTTATGGGGGAAGGAAGACTGTTCCCTACTCTTCTGGTAAGCGTAGGTACAATCCTCCTTCTCGACAGCCTGCGGCCCAGGCTAAGCCCCAGCGCGCTCGCTCTCGTCAGCAGCGTGCGCCTCAGCAAGGCCCCTCGGCTCCCCAGCAAAAGCAAGGGACGAGCTTTTGACTGGCTCCAGCAGAGCATAGCTGACATCCAAGTGTCAGTGCCGGGAGACCTACCGGTCGGAGAGAGGTTGAAAGTTTTTCACCAAAGGTGGCCTCTCATAACCTCCGATCAGTGGGTTCTTCAAATAGTCTGGCAAGGATACACCCTCAATTTGGCCTCAAAACCTCCAAATTGTCCACCGGGAGCTCAGTCTTACAGCTTCCAACACAAGCAGGTACTTGCAGAGGAACTCTCCGCCCTTCTCAGCGCCAATGCGGTCGAGCCCGTGCCATCCGGGCAAGAAGGGCTGGGATTCTATTCCAGGTACTTCCTTGTGGAAAAGAAAACAGGGGGGATGCGTTCCATCCTAGACCTAAGGGCCCTGAACAAATATCTGGTCAAGGAAAAGTTCAGGATGCTTTCCCTGGGCACCCTTCTCCCCATGATTCAGGAAAACGATTGGCTATGCTCTCTGGACTTGAAGGACGCCTACACGCACATCCCGATACTGCCAGCTCACAGACAGTATCTGCGATTTCAGCTGGGCACACGTCACTTCCAGTACTGTGTGCTACCCTTTGGGCTCGCCTCTGCGCCCAGAGTGTTCACGAAGTGCTTGGCTGTAGTAGCAGCGGCACTTCGCAGGCTGGGGGTACACGTGTTCCTATATCTCGACAATTGGCTGGTGAAGAACACATCCGAGGCAGGAGCTCTACAGTCCATGCAGATGACTATTCGCCTCCTGGAGCTACTGGGGTTTGTGATAAATTATCCAAAGTCCCATCTTCTCCCAGTACAGAGACTCAAATTCATAGGAGCTCTGCTGGATTCTTAGACGGCTCGTGCCTATCTCCCAGAGGCGAGAGCCAACAACTTGTTGTCCCTCGTCTCGCGGGTGCGAGCGTCCCAGCAGATCACAGCTCGGCAGATGTTGAGATTGCTGGGCCACATGGCCTCCACAGTTCATGTGACTCCCATGGCCCGCCTTCACATGAGATCTGTTCAATGGACCCTAGCTTCCCAGTGGTTTCAGGCTGCTGGGGATCTAGAAGACGTGATCCACCTGTCCACGAGTTTTCTCAAATCCCTGTATTGGTGGACAATTTGGTCCAATTTGACTCTGGGACGTCCTTTCCAAATTCCTCAGCCACAAAAAGTGCTGACTACAGATGCGTCTCTCCTGGGGTGGGGAGCTCATGTCGATGGGCTTCACACCCAGGGAAGCTGGTCCCTCCAGGAACGCGATCTGCAGATCAATCTCCTGGAGTTACGAGCGGTCTGGAACGCTCTGAAGGCTTTCAGAGATCGGCTGTCCCACCAAATTATCCAAATTCAGACAGACAACCAGGTTGCCATGTACTACGTCAACAAGCAGGGGGGCACCGGATCTCGCCCCCTGTGTCAGGAAGCCGTCAGCATGTGGCTTTGGGCTCGCCGTCAGGGCATGGTGCTCCAAGCCACATACCTGGCAGGCGTAAACAACAGTCTGGCCGACAGACTGAGCAGGATTATGTAACCTCACGAGTGGTCGCTCAACTCCAGAGTAGTGCGACAGATCTTCCAGGTGTGGGGCACCCCCTTGGTAGATCTATTTGCATCTCGAGCCAACCACAAGGTCCCTCAGTTCTGTTCCAGGCTTCAGGCCAACGGCAGACTGGCACCGGATGCCTTCCTCCTGGACTGGGGGGAAGGTCTGCTGTATGCTTATCCTCCCATACCTCTGGTGGGGAAGACTTTGTTGAAACTCAAGCAAGACCGAGGCACCGTGATTCTGATTGCTCCTTTTTGGCCGCGTCGGATCTGGTTCCCTCTGCTTCTGGAGTTGTCCTCCGAAGAACCGTGGAGATTGGAGTGTTTTCCGACCCTCATCACACAGGACGAAGGGGCGCTTCTGCATCCCAACCTCCAGTCTCTGGCTCTCACGGCCTGGATGTTGAGAGCGTAGACTTTGCCTCTTTGGGTCTGTCAGAGGGTGTCTCCCGCATCTTGCTTGCTTCCAGGAAAGATTCCACTAAGAGGAGTTACTTCTTTCTATGGAGGAGGTTTGCCGTCTGGTGTGACAGCAAGGCCCTAGATCCTCGCTCTTGTCCTACACAGACCCTGCTTGAATACCTTCTGCACTTGTCTGAGTCTGGTCTCAAGACCAACTCTGTAAGGGTTCACCTTAGTGCAATCAGTGCATACCATTACCGTGTGGAAGGTAAGCCGATCTCAGGACAGCCTTTAGTTGTTCGCTTCATGAGAGGTTTGCTTTTGTCAAAGCCCCCTGTCAAACCTCCTACAGTGTCATGGGGATCTCAATGTCGTTCTCACCCAGCTGATGAAACCTCCTTTTGAGCCACTGAACTCCTGCCATCTGAAGTACTTGACCTGGAAGGTCATTTTCTTGGTGGCAGTTACTTCAGCTCGTAGAGTCAGTGAGCTTCAGGCCCTGGTAGCCCAGGCCCCTTACACCAAATTTCATCATAACAGAGTAGTCCTCCACACTCACCCTAAGTTCTTGCCAAAGGTTGTGTCGGAGTTCCATCTGAACCAGTCAATTGTCTTGCCAACATTCTTTCCCCGTCCTCATTCCTGCCCTGCTGAACGTCAGCTGCACACATTGGACTGCAAGAGAGCATTGGCCTTCTATCTGGAGCGGACACAGCCCAACAGACAGTCCGCCCAATTGTTTGTTTCTTTTGATCCCAAAAGGAGGGGAGTGGCTGTGGGGAAACGCACCATATCCAATTGGCTAGCAGATTGCATTTCCTTCACTTACGCCCAGGCTGGGCTGGCTCTTGAGGGTCATGTCACGGCTCATAATGTTAGAGCCATGGCAGCGTCGGTAGCCCACTTGAAGTCAGCCACTATTGAAGAGATTTGCAAAGCTGTGACGTGGTCATCTGTCCACACATTCACATCTCATTACTGCCTGCAGCAGGATACCCGACGCGACAGTCGGTTCGAGCAGTCAGTGCTTCAGAATCTGTTCGGGGTTTAGGATCCAACTCCACCCCCCTAGGCCCATGTTTTATTCTGTTCCAGGCTACACTCTCAGTTAGTTGGAAAAATTGTTAGGTCAATCTCAGTTATGTCCTCGCCGTTGCGAGGCCCAATTGACCATGTTTGTTGTTTTGAGTGAGCCTGGGGGCTAGGGATACCCCATCAGTGAGAACAAGCAGCCTGCTTGTCCTCGGAGAAAGCGAATGCTACATACCTGTAGAAGGTATTCTCCGAGGACAGCAGGCTGATTGTTCTCACAAACCCGCCCGCCTCCCCTTTGGACTTGTCTTCCCTTGTCTTTGTCTTGCTACATATGGGACTGACGAACACGAGCCGGTTCGGGCGGGAAGACGGTCGCGCATGGGCGCGCAAGGACTAGCAAAGGCCTTTGCTAGAGAAGTTCCGATTGGAGGGGCTGCCGTGGACATCACCCCATCAGTGAGAAGAATCAGCCTGCTGTCCTCGGAGAATACCTTCTACAGGTATGTAGCGTTCGCTTTATAGCATGATTTACAATCATAAGGATACATTTTTTGCTTTAAGCACCAGTGATTAAATTTATTCATATATTTAGTGGTACTGAGTATATATATATAATGTGGTCAGTGCTGTCATCAGTAGTTTAGCAGGCCTATATTAAATATATTGATTATCCAGATTGTGGCTGAATATTACTTCTATCTGGATAGTTTAGCAGCTCGTTCTTCTCTTCCTCCCTATACAGCCTTTGTAGATATACGGTTAACAGACTTATATGTCCACTGGCCACCAGTGAACATAATCCATTTAAAAATAGACCCCATTGCTTTTTTTAAAGGAAAGAATACTAATATGAATTGCTGTGCATTTCTTCTCTTACTTGTCCATAAATAAGCGTTTATGGTTAGCAGTTAGCAGCCCTATTTGTACTTGATGGTAATTAAAAAAAAATTATTTTGATTAGTAAACTTCCTTTAATGTTCAGTTATCACATGTATGTTTCTGTTGATATATGAAGAAGCTAAACTACAGCAGAATAATGAATCTTTTTTTTTTTTTTTTTTTTTAATTGAAATGGTGGATATTTACAGAGACTGGACAATCGCTTGCAAGAGAAACAGGCTGCATTAATATTCTGCTACAGCTGTTTAGGTAAGGTAACTACATTGCATTTTAGTTCACATCTTGACAGCAAGAATAGAAACAGACAACAAAAAATCTCTGTTTTGTGCTGTTGATGTAGATAATTTTTTGTTTTTGTTTACAGAACTCTTTCATTGTCTGAAATGAACATATCAGATGAAAACATTAATCAGTGTTACCAGTTGTGGTCTTCTGTCTGTAGTGCTCTCTGCGCCTGTGCCAACAATCCCCAGAATGGTACTTTCAGTATGCTGCAGTAATTATGTTCAGTTTTTACTTTCTGTGGAATATATGAATATATTTGAAGAACAAAATAGTACACTCTATGCGAACTTATAAAGTGTATATTACACTGGCTATTTTATTTACTTACAGATGACAACCAGAAAACATGCTGTTTGGTATTCCCATATGCGAAGGACAGGCTGCAAAAATGCACGAGAACAGAATTTGTTCGCCCCATTTGTTCGTTAGTTGGTCTTGCAGTTGCAAATAATTGTATGTTTATCATTTAAATAAAGTTCAGTCACATTTCAACTTTTAATTATGTTTAAGGGCAGCACCAGTAAAAAGCCTTCATTTATCTAAATTTGTTTTTTTTCAACTGTATTTGTTGAAAATGTAAATATTTTTCAAATTTATTTTGCAGTTACATAGTAGTGGAGTAGCATAGTGGTTAGAGTATCAGGCTTAGAGCTAGGAAAGCTAGAGTTCAAATCTTGCATCTTCTAGTGATATTATTTTAAATCTAGAGCATGCTACTTCACCCTCCATTGCCTCAGGTACAACTTAGATTGTGAGTCCTCTTGAGCAGGAATCTATTAACTGTACCTGAATATGTAACTCACTCTGAGCTAAGATTTCAAAAGGCGAGTATAAATCCAATTTATTCCTATTCAGAACCACCTTTGATCCTATAGATGGAAAGTTTGTGTTATATTTTATTTCTAATAAACTGAATAGTTCTTAGGGAAGTAAGTCAAATTATAACATTACCCTTGTATTTTTGGCAAAGGATTTTTTATGCATAAAGTCCTTTTGTAAAATTACCCCTGGGCTTACACCTGTAAAAGTATATGTGATACAGAGAAGGTGCGTACTTTTATATGACCTGTGTTTAGGCATGTTATGTGGTAGAATTTCGGCAGTCAAAGTTGCAATTTACATGCGTTCTTTCTAAAATATATGTATAAGTGTAACCTTTACATACTAACGTTTTTTTCTCCAAGGACAAGCAGGCCATTAATTCTCACAGTTGGGTAACATAAATCCACGTTGCCCAGTCCGGAGGTTTTGTCAAGCTTAACAGAGCTTTGTGGAGAGTGAGACACTCTCCACCGCGCATGCGTGAGTGCCTTTGCGCCCACCATGAGAACACGATTACTGCAGTTGTTTTTCTACCACGTTGTGGAGAAGCTGTGTCTGTGGTTTCTGTCTTCACTCCTGGTTTGGAAGATCTTTTTTTTGTGCCTTTTTTTGGGGGGGGGGGGGGGGGGTTCACTGTTTTTTTCACAGCCTGTTCTCAGGTCTCAGTTCCCCTCTTCCCATACTCTCTTAGTTCCTTTTTGCCCACTTTTAGGTTTGCCCATTTTTAGGTTTTCTTTATTTTTTCTTGTGTTAGGCCACGTTTAGGCCTCTACTTCAGCCAGGTTCTTCCCTTGCCATTTTTCTGGTGCCTCTTCTGGCTCCTCTAAGTCTGGGCAGGCTCGGTCTCAGCCCTCCCACAAGGAGTTTCTTTGTGACACCGATGAGGAACGCTCATGGGAGTCGGAGGAGGATCTGAAGTACTTTTCGGAGGATGAGTCCTATAGCATCCCCTCTGAACCCTCCCCTCCGCTTGAAAGGAGAAAGTCTCCTCTGGAGAACCTTTCCTTCCCCTCTTTTGTAAAGAAAATGGCTGGGGCTATTCCATTTCAGTTTGGAGGTGGAGGACGAGCCCAGGGCTAAGGTGCTTGAGGTCCTGGACTATGTCTCCTCCTGAGGAGGCTGCGACTGCCCCTCTCCACAAGGTACTCAAGGAAGTCCTTGATAGAAATTGGGAGTCCCCTCTGTCTATCCCTGTCCCGCCCAAAGAAAATTGACACGATGTATAGGATCCTCAGCACACCTGTTTTTGATAGGCCCCAGTTGCCCCACAATTCCATGGTGGTGGAATCCGCTCTCAAGAAAGTCAGGAGTTCTAAAGACTATGCCTTGGCTCCCCCAGGCAGAGAAGCTAAGAACTTGGACATTTTTGGGAGGGAGATGTTTCAAGCCTCAGTTCTCATGTCCCATATACAATCTTACAACCTTTTTACAAGTTACTTGCAGGATTTGGTGCACATGCTGTTAGACTTGGCAGACTCTCTCCCACTGGAGCAGGCTGAGTCAGTGTGCCAGTTGGCCAAGCAGCAGAAGGCGTGTCGTAAGTTCTTGGCCAGGGGAGCCTACAACACCTTTGACGTGGCATCCAGGATCTCTGCTCAGAGTATAGCAATGTGCAGACTCATGGCTGCGTGTTTCTGACTTGGAACACTCAGTTCAGCAGAGGTTGGTGGATGCCCCATGCTGAGGGGATAACCTTTTTGGAGAGAAGATTAAGGAGGTCGCTGACCAAATCAAGAAGCACACTGTGGTCTGGTGAATTTATTCCAATCACCTTGTTCCAAATCTTTGTTCTGCTTTCCTCTGTCTGCTCGTAACTCTATTTTCAGGGCCTCCTTTCCATTTGCTCCCTGAATCTGTTTTCTGCATATCCGCCTATGCGGGGATAGGCAGTTGCATCAAAGGAAGTGGGAGCTGTAGAAAAAAAGCTTCCAGGATTGGCTGCCTTGATCGCTGACACTGCTGGTACTTAATAAGAAGGTCGGAAGAGCTTTGGGGGAGGAGAAAAGGATTTAAAAGTTGGCGGACCTCATTGGGGGAGGGCGGGTGAAAGATGCTGGTTCAGGTGGGGGGGCACGGGTAAAAAAACGCCAGTTTGGGTAGGAGGCATGCGGCGTAGGTAGAAGATGCAGTATATCTCTGGGACCTTCGCGGTACACCTGGGAAGCAGCTGTGGCACACTGGTTGAAAAATGCTGCCCTAGATCCTGTTTTGTGTCCTACACAGACCCTGCTTGAATAACTTCTACACCTCTCTGAGTCTACCTCAAGACCAACTCTGTAAGGGTTTACCTCAGTGCTTATCATCATCGTATAGAGGGTAAGCCCGTCTCTGGACTACTTCTAGTTGTTCGCTTTATAGTAACATAGTAGATGACGACAAAGAGACCTGTACGGTCCATCCAGTCTTCCCAACAAGATAAACTCATATGTGCTGCTTTATATGTATACCTGACCTTGATTTGTCTCAGCCATTTTCAGGGCACAGACCGTAGAAGTCTGCCCAGCACTAGCCCCGCCTCCCACCACCGGCTCTGCCACCCAATCTCCGCTAAGCTTCTGAGGATCCATTCCTTCTGAATAGGATTCCTTTATGTTTATCCCATGCATTTTTGAATTCCGTTGCCATTTTCATCTCCACCACCTCCCGTGGGAGGGCATTCCAAGTATCTACCACTCTCTCCGTGAAAAAATACTTACTGACATTTTTCTTGAGTCTGCCTCCCTTCAATCTCATTTCATGTCCTCTAGTTCTACCGCCTTCCCATCTACGGAAAAGGTTTGTTTGCGGATTAATACCTTTCAAATATTTGAACGTCTGTATCATATCACCCCTGTGTCTCCTTTCCTCCAAGGTATATATGTTCAGGTCAGCAAGTCTCTCCTACGTCTTGTAACGCAAGTCCCATACCATTTTTGTAGCTTTTCTTTGCACCGCTGCAATTCTTTTTACATCCTTAGCAAGATACGGCCTCCAAAACTGAACACAATACTCCAGGTGGGGCCTCACCAACAACTTATACAGGGGCATCAACACCTCCTTTCTTCTGCTGGTCACACCTCTCTCTATACAGCCTAGCAACCTTCTAGCTACGGCCACCGCCTTGTCACACTGTTTCATCGCCTTCAGATCCTCAGATACTATCACCCCAAGATTCTTCTCCCCGTCTGTACATATCAGACTCTCACCGCCTAACACGTACATCTCCCGTGGATTTCTACTCCCTAATTGCATCAATTTGCATTTCTTTGCATTGCCAAACCTTAGACCATTCTTCTAGCTTCTGCATATCCTTTTTCATGTTTTCCACTCCCTCCCGGGTGTCCACATTGTTAGAAATCTTAGTATCATCCGCAAAAAGGCAAACTTTACCTTCTAACCCTTCGGCAATGTCACTCACAAATATGTTGAACAGAATCGGCCCCAGCATCGTTCCCAGAGGCACTCCACTACTCACCTTTCCCTCATCTGAGCGAATTACATTAACCACCATCCTCTGGCTTCTGTCCGTCATCCAGTTTCTAATTCAGTTCACCACATCGGATCCTATCTTCAGCCTGTCAAGTTTATTCAAGAGCCGCCTGTGGGATCGCGTTACCCAATTGTGAGAATATATTGCTGGCCTCGGTGAATACCTGCTACTGGTGAGTATTTTTGCTGTCTTGCTCCTAAACAGGCATAAATGTCCATGGTTTCGGTCATGACAATAATCTGCCGAGTCACTGAATGTTACTTGCTGCATTCAGATAAGTCTAAATTAGGAAAAGTTCTTTGTTTAGTGAATGGACAGTTGATATTTAAGTTGGGCATGTTTTGAGCACACACACAAGGTTCACTTGACACACTATAGTGTGCAGTCCTTTATCATATTTATAATAGACAAGCTTTAGGATGTGGTTGTGGTATGACGGTATTAATGCTTTAGTGGACGAGACCGATATAAGTCTTCCAATCACTGTCAATTAGCACGAATTGTCACCTGATGGTGCAGACCATCTTTAATGCTGAGGGCTTTTTTCCTTTCAAAAAAATTGTTATACAAAAAAATGTTTTTTGGGGACTGCTCCTCTAGTGTTTATTAGTGATTGTTAGAAGAGAATTATCTATATAGATAGGCATTGCTTCATTCTAGTCATGATTTCTGATGGTTTACCTCTAATATTTTATAAAGACACAAAGAAGGGCATTTTCGATATGTCTAATTCCAACTTTGAATGTTTTCCTGAAAATGTCCAAAAAATCGGGTAGTGAAAATGATCGTTTGTCAAACCAGAAAAACTTTTTTTTTTTTTTTTTTTTTTTTTGAAAATGGCTATTTGCTAGATGTCTCTGTGCTTTGATGGTCCATTTTTGATTTAAAAAAAAAAAAAAAAGGTACAATTGAAAAACACACAAAATCAAGCCATTGGGATGTATGGGGGAGCCAGCATTCTGAGTAGACTGGCCACACAGACCTCCTAGCAGAGCAGTGGGGCACCCTAGGGGGCACTGCAGTAGACTTCACCTAAAAACTCCCAAGTACACATCTCACCGTTGCTCCCTTATATTGTATAGTGAGCCCTCCAAAATCCACCAAAAACCTACTGTACCCAACTGGAGGGAGGAGTGGCCTAATGGTTAGTGCAGCGGGCTTTGATCCTGGCAGCCTGGTTTGATTCCCACTGCAGTTCTTTGTGACTTTGGGCAAGTCATTTAACTCTCCATTGCCCCAGGTACAAAAACTTAGATTGTGAGTCCTCTAGGGACAGAGAAAGTACCTGCATATAATGTGTACAGTGCTGCTTCCATCTAGTAGTTTTATAGAAATGTTTATTAGTATTAGTAACTGTACAGCACTTCAATAGCCCTTATGGCTGCAGGTGCCCACCTATATGTGGGTACAGTAGGTTTTTGCTGTGTTTTAAAGGGCTCACACTTTCCACCACAAATGGCACAGTGGATTATGGGCCTAGGTCCCCTTCTCCACAGTGCAGTCCACCACCCACTAGGCTACTCCAGGAACCTGCTTGCTGCTGTACTAGGACTAGCTAAAATAGGTGCCTGCTTGCCTTCCAAATCTAGGTGATTTCTTATAAAATTAGCTGCACAGTGGAACATTGTTTGGTATGTGAATATGGTAATAATTCTATAGTGTTCCTCCAGACTAGCACAGACGAATGGGTTATGCACCTCTACCAGTAGGCAGAAACTGAGAACCACTGACTTCTAAGCAACCTATAAGTGGGCTGTGCAGTCCTCCTGTAGTCAGTCTGTTCTCAGTCTCCAGCCGGTGGTAAAGGTAAGTCTGCAGTCCTTGGTTTATTTTTGTCTCTAGGGGCTGTAGTAATTTTAGACTTTAGGTATACTTTAAAAAACAAGCCATAATTAACAGAGAATTGATTCTCTTTAGGAGTCGTGATTTTTTTTTTTTTTAATACTCCCGTGTTTTCTCTCAGTAATGACTGCCTTTTCTGATTTGATGGATTGAGGCAGAGACCTGGGGGGGGGGGGGGGTACCCCTTGCATCAGAGGTGCTAAACATGTGTTGCTGGGTCCATCCCCTCATTTTCTCAACTCCCTGTGTGATAGTGGTGCCTCAGTTGGTTCCTTCTGTCTTAGAACAGACAGCCAGTCTTGAGAGCCATGAGGTCTACCTGACGAAAAATAAATAAGGCAGCTCCCGCCACCTCATCAGACATGAAATAGTGGGAAAGTGCCTTTGTAGCCTTACTGTGAGGTCTCTTGGGACAGCTTGTTGTTGTTCTGTGCTTCTGTGGTTTCGGGTCTGGCCTAGAGTGGTTGCTGGGACTGCAAGGATGAGCGGAAAATAGTTGAAGCACTGCGCTGTTTTCAGCACAGGAGACGGGCTCTGATGAGTTGACAATGGACTCTTCATTTGGTGGGAAATGCTGCCATTTCTGTATCTGCTTCTGACGCTTCGATATCTGAGCAGCCTTCACAGATCCGGTTTCACCTTTTGGGCCTCCTTCTGGTGTTGGGGGGGCTCAAGGAGATTTGTAGGTAGATTTTTCCTCTGATTTTATCTTCTTTATGTGTCAGGCCTTTTGCCTCTGGAAATCTGGGGCTCAGTCCTCCTTAGATCTGGGGGGGGGGGGCTTTCAACCTTCCTCTCCAGCGACCGATGGGGTCCTGGGAGAGAGGGGATTTGGTGGAAGCAGGGTCCCTGCTGTCTGGGGGAGAGTGTGTGAACTGTGGCAGATCCCCTGGATCAGGATGATTCAAGAGATCTGGAGACTTGGTTGGAGGAGCTACCCCCTAGAGAGGAATCCTCTGTGGTCCAGGTTTTCCGCCAAGATGAACTTCAGGAACTGATTTTGCAAATTTCTACTATTTACTTTTCAAAGAAGAGCCACAGGAAGCTCTGAGTACTGTGGGACCCCATGTTGAATTCGAAAGGAGTCCAGGTCCTTTCCGATGCATCAGAATATCAGGGATGTGATTCGGACGTAATGGAAGTCCCCTGATGCACTCTTTAGGGTTGCTTGGTCTATGGTGTATCTGTATTCCATCCCTGAGCAGGATAGAGAGACCTTGCGGCCCCATCTGGTTGAGGTGGTAGTCTCTGCCCTTACTAGGAAGAATATGGTGCCAGTTGATGGAAATACGACTCTTAAGGATTCCCAGGATCATAAGCTAGAGATTCTTTTAAAGTAGAGAGATGCATGGGAATGGGGATAGTGGGAATCCTTTGCAGATCCCCTCCATGACCGCAGGGATCCCGTGGGGGTGGACTGAGGTCCACGGGGATCCTGCAGGGTTGGACCTAGGTCTTGCAGAGTTCCCACGGAACGGTAAAATGAACCGAGCTTTGCTTTCCCTCCTTGCACATACCTCAGATCACCCTGGTGGTCTAGTGGCTCCCTTTGGGGCAGGAAAGATCCCCACTCTTTCCTGCATCTGGCACCGCTTGTTTAAGATGGCTGCTGAGACTTCAAGTGGTGGCCTCACCACTTCAGGGGAAGCCAGCCGATGGGTCGAAATTTGTGACCGGAGAAGTAGTGAAGCTCTTTGATATAAGTTCTCGTTTTGATTTATTAGTAGCACTTATCACATAGGCTATAGCACGTTTTTCAAAACTTACACAAGAGTGGCCCAATGAAAGAAATGCTATACCACTTGGCATAACAATACATTGCCGGAAAAAAAGTGGATATTTGTCTGAGGGCACTCTTTAATATTATAAAGTTATCATTGAATATAAGAAGATATTTTGAAGTACCGGGCTACACAATACTTATATATGAACGTTGGCATATAGGAGGAAATACCTATAATTTAGAGCGTGGGGACAGTGCTTTTGTGATTTACGCCTATGTTTCAGCAATTTGTCCTGGTTCTAGTTTTTGAAGTTGATTGTTACCAGAGACTGGAGGATTTGATTGGTTGGATACCAGTGTTAGTCTAAGTGTGCCAACATTGTCCAGTTCATATATTCAAAAATGGGCCAACTCTCACATAGGATGTTGTTCTCCAGTCTTAAAACTTTATTTACAATTGTTTTAAAACAGTTCACAGACCGACCAACAAGGCCATATTTCGAATCTGCTTCTGGCCATGAGTTTCTTTTCTTAATCATAGAGAGCATTATGATTAAGAAAAGAAAATCATGGCTTGACAACCGCCCCTGAAGCAGAGTCAAAACATGGCCTTGTTGGTCGGTCTGTGAACTGTTTTAAAAGAATTGTAAATAAAGTTTCAAGACCAGAGAAGGATATCCTATGTGAGCGTTGGGCAGTTTTTGAATATCTGACTAAGAAGCCCCCCCCATATTAGAGATTACCTCTACTGAATATAATTGGATTGAACATTGTCCAGTTCAGCACACTATTAGCTGCCAAGTTCATACAAAATTAATTATGTTCAGTGGAAAATAAATCTATTGTCTGACACTGCTTGCTATGTGAATATTCCTCACTTTCACTATTGCTACCCAGTATTACATATTAAGGGCATTTGCTTTAAACTTTGTTTTAATTCATTTATCCAGTTCTTAACATGATTTTGCTTTTTAAACACGGTGAATCCTAAGGGTGGTTGAACAATTAGGTATAAACTGTGTTGTTTCTGACTTTACTTGTTTTGGACTACTTTGGGTTCTACTGATCTGTACATCTGCTGTCATAGCAGAGTACAGAAGAAATGATTTACAGTGGGGGAAATAAGTATTTGATCCCTTGCTGATTTTGTAAGTTTGCCCACTGACAAAGACATGAGCAGCCCATAATTGAAGGGTAGGTTATTGGTAACAGTGAGAGATAGCACATCACAAATTAAATCCGGAAAATCACATTGTGGAAAGTATATGAATTTATTTGCATTCTGCAGAGGGAAATAAGTATTTAATCCCTCTGGCAAACAAGACCTAATACTTGGTGGCAAAACCCTTGTTGGCAAGCACAGCGGTCAGACGTCTTCTGTAGTTGATGATGAGGTTTGCACACATGTCAGGAGGAATTTTGGTCCACTCCTCTTTGCAGATCATCTCTAAATCATTAAGAGTTCTGGGCTGTCGCTTGGCAACTCGCAGCTTCAGCTCCCTCCATAAGTTTTCAATGGGATTAAGGTCTGGTGACTGGCTAGGCCACTCCATGACCCTAATGTGCTTCTTCCTGAGCCACTCCTTTGTTGCCTTGGCTGTATGTTTTGGGTCATTGTCGTGCTGGAAGACCCAGCCACGACCCATTTTTAAGGCCCTGGCGGAGGGAAGGAGGTTGTCACTCAGAATTGTACGGTACATGGCCCCATCCATTCTCCCATTGATGCGGTGAAGTAGTCCTGTGCCCTTAGCAGAGAAACACCCCCAAAACATAACATTTCCACCTCCATGCTTGACAGTGGGGACGGTGTTCTTTGGGTCATAGGCAGCATTTCTCTTCCTCCAAACACGGCGAGTTGAGTTCATGCCAAAGAGCTCAATTTTTGTCTCATCTGACCACAGCACCTTCTCCCAATCACTCTCGGCATCATCCAGGTGTTCACTGGCAAACTTCAGACGGGCCGTCACATGTGCCTTCCGGAGCAGGGGGACCTTGCGGGCACTGCAGGATTGCAATCCGTTATGTCGTAATGTGTTACCAATGGTTTTCGTGGTGACAGTGGTCCCAGCTGCCTTGAGATCATTGACAAGTTCCCCCCTTGTAGTTGTAGGCTGATTTCTAACCTTCCTCATGATCAAGGATACCCCACGAGGTGAGATTTTGCGTGGAGCCCCAGATCTTTGTCGATTGACAGTCATTTTGTACTTCTTCCATTTTCTTACTATGGCACCAACAGTTGTCTCCTTCTCGCCCAGCGTCTTACTGATGGTTTTGTAGCCCATTCCAGCCTTGTGCAGGTGTATGATCTTGTCCCTGACATCCTTAGACAGCTCCTTGCTCTTGGCCATTTTGTAGAGGTTAGAGTCTGACTGATTCACTGAGTCTGTGGACAGGTGTCTTTCATACAGGTGACCATTGCCGACAGCTGTCTGTCATGCAGGTAACGAGTTGATTTGGAGCATCTACCTGGTCTGTAGGGGCCAGATCTCTTACTGGTTGGTGGGGGATCAAATACTTATTTCCCTCTGCAGAATGCAAATAAATTCATATACTTTCCACAATGTGATTTTCCGGATTTAATTTGTGATGTGCTATCTCTCACTGTTACCAATAACCTACCCTTCAATTATGGGCTGCTCATGTCTTTGTCAGTGGGCAAACTTACAAAATCAGCAAGGGATCAAATACTTATTTCCCCCACTGTATGTTACTTTTACTAATATTTTTACTGGTTATAGAATCTGGTTTTCTTGGGGATGGGGGTCAAGGCGACTGTGGCACAGCAAGGTCTGGGCCAGCTGGAAGTTGGGATGGAGATTACTTTCGGCGGGGACGGGTTAGATTCCCACTGGGACAGGTGGGGACAAGTTAGATTCTGGCGGGGATGGGTTAAATTTCTGTCCCTGTGCAACTCTCTATTTTAAAACAGTTTTGATGTTGCTGCCTTGGCAGTGCAGTCGGCTATTTGTGGCGGTCTGGTAGCCAGAGCTTGTTTTTGTTGAGCAGTGCATCTTTTAGACAGGGAGTCTGATGACTGGATGCTAGTGCACCAGGAGCTGGCTATGTTTGAGATGGGTACCTCCTTCCTTTCTGATGCTGTGTATGACTTGCTGCATTCTTCTGCCAAGTCGATGATGCTCAGTGTAGCAGCCAGGAGGCCTTTGTGGCGTTGGGGTTGGTTGGCTGATGCAGCATCCAAAGCTAAGCTCAGTAGATTTTTTTTTTATGGGCTCCTTGTTTGGTGAGGAGCTTGACAAACTGGTAGAGCCTCGGTGAGACCTAGGCTGCCGGAAGACAAGCACAAGTCTGCAGGTAGAGGTTTTTCTCTGAGGTGTTGTTTTCGAGAAGCATGTTGCTACAGACCTGGTAGGATGGGAACGTCTCAGCATGGTCGTTATTTCCAAGGGAGCCACAGAGGTGGCTGTAATTCTGGTCTCGCTGCAGCAGGATCCAGATCTTTTATTGGGGGTGGACCTAGATCACAGATCACTTCAGACCAATGGGTGCTGGAGATTGTGCACAAAGGTTACACTTTAGAGTTCGCCAGGCCTCTGTGGGATGCCTATGTAGTATCTTGTTGGGCCCCTTGGAAGGTGAGGGTGGTCCAGGAGACAGTACAAAAGTTAATCGACCTCAGGGCAATTGTCCTAGTTCTGTGCAATGAGGTGGGCACAGGGCATTACTCCATCTAGTTTGTAGTTCCAAAGAAGGAGGGTTTCTTCTGTCCCATCTTAGATTTGAAGGGGGTGAATCAGGCCTTCCACATGCCCACCTTTTTCATGGAAACCTTGCAGTCAGTGATAGTGGCTGTGCTGCCAGGTGAATATCTCATGTTGCTTGATCTCACAGAATCATATCTTCATATTCCTATTCATCAGTTTTGTGTGCTGTAGACTATGAACTTTTTCTTCAGGAACTTGTCCAAACCTTTTATAAACCCAGTAGCACTAACTGCTGTTACTACAAACTCCGGCAAAGAGTTCCAGATCGTAACTATTCATTGAGTGAAAAAATATTTCCTCCCATTTGTTTTAAAAGTATTTCCATGTAACTTTGATTGTCTCCTAGTCTTTGTACTTTTTGAAAGCATAAAAATCGGCTCGCATCTACTCGTTCTACACCACTCAAGATTTTGTAGACCACTTCTCTTTTCCAAGCTCTGAAGACCCTTAACCTCTTTAGCCTTTCCTCATATATGAGGCCCTCTTTCAGTCTCCTTGCCACCACGTGAAGGATTAGTTCGTGTGCTGGGGTTCATGTTGGGAAGCCTGGAGGTGGTGCAGTTGGCCAGGGCTCATATGCGTCCATTGCAGGACTCGCTACTGTCATGGTGGTCTCCTCAGTCCCATCCTTTAGAGGTTTCTCATCCATTTCATGGCCTTGTATGACACAGCTTGCGCTTGTGGCTGGACCCAGAGGTGTGTCTTTAGATCCAACGTATTGGAAGATGGTCATGATGAATGCCAGTCTTTCGGGCTAGAGGGTACATTGTCTGGATCGCTTGGTGCAGGATCAGTGGTCCCCGAAGGAGAATTGTTGGTTGAAGATCAAGGCCATTCATCTAGCCCTGTCAGCTTTCCTCTGTCTTCTACGAGGTAAGTTGTTAACTGGTCTTGTCAGACAATGCAGTCGCAGTGATATAGGTCAGTTGCTGGGGGGAGGGGGCAGGGGGAAACGAGCCATTGGGTGGCGCAGAGTTGGCCCTCTTACTGGCGTGAGCGGAGAGTCCATCTTGTGGATCTATTCGTGGCGTATGTCACAGGCATGGAAAATATTCAGGCTGATTTTCTCAGCAGGAGTGCGATAGATCCTGGAGAATGGTCTCTGGGAGATGGCACCTTCATTCTGATTGTCGGCAGGTAGGGAGCTCTGATCATGGATGTACTTTTTTGAATGCCAAGGCTCTGTGCTTCTTAAGTCATCGTCACTCGGAAGGCTGGGACACACTGGTTCAGATGTGGCTGACATCGCAGCTCTTTTACATGTTTCCTCCCAGCCGCTGATCAGCAGAGTTCTTCAGAGGATCAGTCATCATGGGGGACTGGGTGGTTTTGGTGGCACCGGATTGGCCCCACAGACCGTGGTATGGGGACTTGGGTTGTCTCCAGGTGGACACTCCTCTTTTGCTTCCGCTCAGAGAGGATCTTCTATCTCTGAGTCCAGTATGGATGTTCGACCCAACTGTTCTGTCTTATGGTTTGGCTCTTGAAAGGGCTCACATGTGGAAGAGAGGATGTTCTGGCAGAGTTATTACAACTCTGTTGAGTTCCAGGACCATAGCTTACATTTGGGTGTGGCAAGTTTTAGAAAGTTGGTGTGTTGATTACCATGTTTCCCTGTTTCTAGCTTCCTTGCCCCACATCTTGGATTTCTTGCATGATGGTTTCGACAAAGGTCTGGCCCTGGCTTCTGTGCATGTGCAGGTGGCTGCTCTGGCTTCTTTCCAGGGCTTAATCCAAGGTAAGCGCTTGATAGTTCTTCTATATGTCACTTGCTTTCTGTGCGCAGTGTTTCTTCTTAGTCTGCTGGCTTGCCCTTCTCTGCCTTTCTGGGAATTAAATCAAGTTTTATCTGTTTTGGTCCATCCTCCATTTGAGCTGCTGGAGGGTTCTTCCCTCAAAGACTTGACCTTGAAGACAGTTTTCTTGTAACTTTCACCTCCGCACATTGCATTTTGGAATTGGAAACACTTTCATGTGGGGAGTCTTTCCTGTTATTCTCTAGGGAACAAATGATCCTCCAGTCAGTGCCATCACTTCTCCCCAAGGTGGTTTCTGATTTTCATCTCAATCAGTCCATTTCCTTACTGGTACTGAGGGACTGGCGGAGTAGCAGCAGTTGCGAAAATTGGATGTTCACATGCTGTTGCGTATGTATGTCTGTCGGACGCAGGAGTTTCAGCAGTGAGTTCATTTGTTTATTCTGCTTGGTGGTAGTAGTAAAAGGGAGGTGGCTTCTAAGGCCACAATTACCAAGTGGATCAAGGAAGCAGTGGCATTGACATACCTTTTGCAGAGGCAGCCACTAGGAGGCAGGCCACTTCTTGGGTGGAGTACTTTTTGGTGTCGCCTCAGGACATTTGTAAGGCAGCCGTATGGTCCTCTTTGCATTCCTTTGTGTGACACTATTGGGTAGACGTTCAGGTCCATCAGGATGCAGATTTTGGATGTGAGTATTGGAAGGGGGGACTTGCGGGATTCCACCCTCAATGGTTACTGCTTTGGACTTCCCATTCGTCTATGTTGGTTTGGAGGGACATTATAGAAGGTAAAATTACTTCTTACCTGCTAATTTTCTTTCTTTTAGTCCCTCTAGACCGGCACAGAATCCTTCCTTGTTCAGAAGTCTGTCAGGACTTTGCAAGACTGCAAAGCCTTTCTACTGGTGGTTGTTTCTTGTCATTTAATGGCAAACCACATGAACTAAAAAAAGGTAAAGACCGCAGTACATAAGTTCAATCAAACAAAAGTGAAAGGGGAGTTTTATGTTTGTGGTTACAGGCAGCAGTACTTGGTCCTCTGGGTTAAATGGAGGACTGTCAGCTTGGAGAGGATGATTTAGGTTCTATGGTGTTTTTATCAGCTGATTCTAGGAGGACTGCATAGCTCACTTACAGGTTGCTTAGAAGTCAGTGGTTCTCATAACCAATTCATCTTTGTCGGTCTGGAGGGACTACAAGAAAGAAAATTAGTAGGTAAGAACTAATTTTACCTTTTCTTGCAGCATATGCGCAGGATTATTTTGTTTCTGTTGGTGGGCTTGATACAATGGCTGAAATTCTTGTAAAGTTGGTGGAG
Source organism: Microcaecilia unicolor (assembly GCF_901765095.1). NCBI lineage: Eukaryota > Metazoa > Chordata > Amphibia > Gymnophiona > Siphonopidae > Microcaecilia > Microcaecilia unicolor. The sequence continues at coordinate 326,639,446 of NC_044035.1, forward strand.
GATTCATATGGGAGCTACTCAAGTGCTAAGCTTGCTGTTGTGGTCACAAAAACTCTTGATGCATGTATCGCTGATAACCGTGAGTGAATATTTTAAGCCCAAAATTATTGCCTGCCTTTTTGGCAGAAATTTTTTTTCCAATGTTTCCAGTAAATGCATTGTTTAGAAGGTTGCAAAGTTCATAGAGGAGGAACAGAATTTCTCCGTCTGTCTATAATGTAAGAAGTATAAAAACACCACACTTCTCCATTAGGCTGTATCAACCGTGTTCTTAGAAAACCAGAAGGTTCCCCGTATCATACAAGTTGAGTGACATTGCATATAATGAAATTCTAGAGCTTTCTGGAAAAGACAGGAAGAAATCTTTTATGTATATGTGTTGCAAGTTACAGGATGAAGTTGCAAGAAGTTAAACTTAAAACCAACATCAGGAATACTTTTTCACAGAAAGGGTGATGGATGTCTGGAATGCTCTTCCGGTGGGGGTGGTGGAGACAAAAACAATGATGGAATTCAAAATGGCTAGGAGTAAACACAGCAGATCCCAGTAAGGTCAGAGGATGGAAACAAAGTATAGATAATTTCTGCTCAAAGCAAGCAAAAGTTAAACATTTCAAAAAAAGCATGGAGGGAGTAACCTGCACAGTGTCAGTTACAACTTAAACCACCTTACTAGGCAGACTAGATGAGCCATGATGGTCTTTACTGTGTATGTGGAGGACTTCCTGCACTATGGTGTCCCCAAGCAAGACAATGTATCCTCATATATGGGTGATGTCATCTATGGAGCCCCAGTACAAACGCTGTTCAGCATTCCTTCATGTTCTGGAAGCTTTTGGCAGGCCTTCCGCGCATTCGCACTTGTCTTTCCGCCTGCCTGATTTGCGCAGGACCTCATCTGCGGAAGATGTGTCTTCATTTTCTCTGTCGCGTAGCTTTTGTCTGAGAGTGTCTTTCTTTCCGTCGTGCCTTTTCTTACTGTAAGTAGCGAAGGACCAATTTATTTGTTACCCTGCTCCTTTTTATTTTATTAGTCTTTTTGGCCTTTTAATTTTTAATGTCTTTTCTGCGGCTCGTGGCCTCCATAGGCCTGAGCTTCCAGCTGGGTCTCTTGTTTTAAAAAAAAAATGTTTTTGACAATTGCACCATTTGATTTCACTTTGACTATTTTTCTCACTACATCCCTGAAGGCTCCCAGTGGGTTTAACTGCTCAGGATGCAGTAGGACCTTATCTGTGACTGAACCTCATGATGTGCATCTACTGTGCCTGAGCCCTGACCATAAGTCATCTCACTGTTCTCTTTGTGCTCAAATGCATAAGAGAACCCAGAAGAGTTGTAGGCTCTATGCAAGAGGCGCACAGAAGTCCAGACCATTAACTTTGGCATCAAAGGCATGGATCCCAGTGGCTTCAGGAGCTGCACCAGACACTGGAAACGCATCAAGATCTCCCCCTGCCTCAATGTCGGGCATTTGTAGCATCTGTTCAGTTCGAGCATCATTGAACCCGACACCAAGAACTCACTAGGATTCTGCATCGTGTTTGTTGACACCAAGGGGCACCAGTGTTGTGCATCAATTGAAGGTGAAGAAGCACCAGCATTGGTCCTCATCAAAGAGCAGTAGAACCAATACTTTATATGATACTTTATCATTGCATTTTTCAGATCGTAAAGGAATTTGTTTTAAAAGAATATTTTTAGTGCGGGTTTTAATATTTAGCACCTGCTGTTCAGAAATCATTACCGTACCATATCAGGAAGCTTCAAAATTACTTTTATGTTGAAAGATGCTAAAGGTTTTCTATTTTAAAAAAATACTTGGATGTATAATGGTACTATTTTAGTAAGCTGATTGTGATGTATATCCCAAGGGATATTAATTTTGAAGTCCACATAGAACCGAATGGTATTGGCGAAATATAAGAATCTTTTGAAATGTAATGTAAAAACATAGTGCCAGGAGCTCTGGGATACCAGTGTCGCTAGTACCCAAGAAGCATCAGTACTGTGAGGACTGCTCCCTCTCCACAGAAGTGGTGCCGATGGCGCCAGTCTCCCCAAAGCCAGGGCACCGCCTCCGATTCAGCTTCTGTTTCTTTGCAGACTATCCACAAACCAACTCTGACCCTAGCTTTACTGATCCTTGCCGTCAAGAAGCAGTTTTGGGTTATGTTACAGGAGAAGCTGAGGTACATCCTAGCTCAGTGAGACGCCAAGGCATCGAGGGTGTCGGTACCACCTATATTGCCCATTCTGGACACCCATGTTGTGTCGGACGTTCATGCTGATGCCTCATCGGGCATTGGAGCTCCTGACCAGCGTGGTGCTCCTTTGTAGCTTATTGGGGGTGGAAGCGACCTCAGAATCCAGGAGAAGGGCCATACTTCAGTGATCTCACCTAGAGCCTGGTTGAACATTCAGTGGTTTAAGGCAGACACAGACTCGGACATCCTATGAGAAGTACTTTGTTGAGTCAGATATGGACTGCTTCTGGGGGGTCTGATGTGGAACCAGAAGAGCCCTTGGAAGAGGGATCCTTTGGCCTGCCTTCAGTCCCCTTTCCACCGTAAGTATCCCGCAAAGGAGCTCTCATTTGTAAATTTTCTCAGGGAGAAGGCTGAGACCATCCCATTTAATTTGGAAATCGACAAGCCCAGGGCCGAGATGTTGGATGTCCTTGATTATGATTCCTCTCCTAAGGCAGCTGTGACAGTGCCAATGTACAGCATCCTTAAGATGAGGAATGGGGAGACCCCTTTCACTTTGCAGCCTGTTCCAAAGAAGAGAGACTCTGTATAGAGTCCAGAAGGCTTAGAGATTCGAGAAGCAGCAGCTTCCACACCATTCCATGGTGGTCGAATTCGCTCTTAAAAGAGCCAGAAAAGTAAGAACCCATGCCTCGGCTCCCACACTCAGGGTTGCTTGTGCTCTGGAGTCTGTTGGGAGGAAGGTGTTTTAAGGCTCAAAACTAATTTCCCACGTCTAGTTCTACCAGCTGTACATAAACATTTACTTAAAGGACTTGGAATGCAGTGTGATGGAGTTTGTGGACACTTTGCCTCCAGAAAAGGCTGTCAGCTAACAGCCAAGCAGAAGATGTGTTGAAAGCACATAGCCTAGGTAACTTTTGATGCTTATGCCATGTTGTCCAGCCTTTCTTCCTTAGGTATCATGTGCAGACTCTCAGCGCTGTGTTTCAGACCCAGAACCAGCAGCTCAAGAAACGTTGGCAGATGTCCCTTGCCGAGGAGACAGTCTTTTCGGGGACAAGGTAGAAGAGGTCACTGACCTCATTAAGAAATTGTCTGATACCACTTAGTCCCTGTCTCAGACCACTTCTGCAGCCTCCACATTTCTGACGTTTTCAGGTGGAAGTCAGAAGAGATCCTACTACTCTCAAAGGCATAGGTTCACTCCCTTGGTTCGCCCTCCCCACCAGGACCAGGCCTCATGCTCCTGTCCTTGGCAGAAATGGGCCCAGAAGTCTCAACCAGCTGCCATATCTAAGCCGGGGATGAGCTTTTGACTGGCTCCAGCAGAGCATAGCCAAAGTAAAAGTACCCCTTCTGGATGACCTGCCAGTCAAAGGAAGGCTGAATTTTTTTTCGAAGGAAGATAAAGGTGGCCTCTTCTGCCCATATTGGAATCTGCTTTGTTTACTCCAGTGGGTCCTGCAAATATTCTGGGAGGGTTACCTCCTGAACCGGCATCGACCTTCTCCAAATTGCCCGCTGAGAGCCTCAAAACATATCTCTCACCATCAGAAAATGGTCGCGGAGGAAGATCCTCCCTTCTGAAGGCCATGCAGTCGAACCTTTTCACCAGGGGAAGGGATTCTACTTCAAGTACTTCCTCATGCTCAAAAAGACAGGGGAATTTCATCCCATCCTATACCTTGGGGTCCTGAACAGGTATCTAGTCAAAGAAAAGTTTAGGATGATTTCCCTAGTCACCCTTCTCATTATTCAGGCACAGGTAAATGATTGGCTATGCTCTCTAAGGATGCTTACACCCACATCCAGATATGTTCCAGTCACAGGCGGTATCTCAGGTTTTGAGTAAAGAAAGACAACTACCAGTATCATGTTTTTCCATTTGGTCTCTCATCCGCTTCCATAGTGTTTACAAAACATCTTGTTGTAGTCCACAGCATCACTGCAAAGACTGGAAGTACACATTTCCCTACCTGGATGTTTGGCTGGTAAAGAACATGTCAAAGGAAGGTTCTGAAAGATCAATGAAGAAAACTATTTGGGTGCTGGAACTACAAGGATACTAACCAAAGTCCCAGCTCCCAGTTCAGCAATTGGAGTACATAGGAGCCCTGCTAGACAAAGTACATGTTTGAGCCTACCTACCTCAGGTAAGGGTGGATGCGCTCATTTGCATCGCTCGTCAGGTTCAGAGCAGCCAGCAAGTCACAGCTTGGAAGATGTTGAGGTTGTTGGGCCACATGGCCCCCATTGTGCATGTCACATCCATGGCACACCTCCATTTGTGAGATGCTCAATGGACTCTGGCTTTCTAGTGGTATCAGGCTACGAAGAATCTGATGGATGTCATCTTGGCCACTCCAAATTTGGCACAGTTGCTTCTCTGGTGAACAATTCAGATGAATTTGAGTCTGGGACTTTCATTCCAAATTCCTCCTCCCCAGAAGATTTTGACCACAGCCTGGGATGGGACACTCATGTAGATGGGCATCATACCCAGGGTGACTGGTCCACACAGGAGACTCAACCATATCAGTCTCGAGCTGTGGACAATCTGGAACGCTCTAAAGGTTTTCAGGGATGAACTGTTGAACCAAATTATTCTTATTCCCACTTGCAGCAATTCAAATACTTCTTTTATCCTTAGTTATTACTCGGCTACTGCAGTTCCATTTATTCGGGACTTCTGCTTCACTCCTTGAAAAGATTTCAATTGGTGCAATCCACTGTAGTCTGTCTTCTTCATTGTGCTAAACCATTTGACTGTATCACTCTTTTACTTTTTCAAGAGCATTGGTTGCCACTTTCTTCACAAATTTAGTTTAAAATCCTAAATCTGGTATTTAAGTCACACCTTCCTGTGGCCCCAGATTATTTCTCTCGTCTTCTGATACTATACACCCTGTCTCGTGAACTACATTCTTCTAAAGCAGGACTACTTGCACTACCCCCTCCCTCTGTCATTCGTCTAGAATCCACTAGGGCTTGTGCCATCTGTTATATTGGCCCAAAGCTTTGGAATGCTCTACCTTCTGCTCTTCACCTAGAATCTTCCTACTGTGCATTCAAAACTGCCCTAAAACTCATCTTTTTATTCTCACTTACCCAACTTCTTGCTGAACCTTGCACTTTACACTACCCTTCACCGTACCCCAAACCCATCCATGTAGCATTTGTTTTTTGTACACCGCTTGAAGCCATTCCCTATGGCATATGGCAGTATATCAAGCCTCATAAACAAACAGGTCAACAAGCAGGAGGCGGGGGTACGAGATTCTATGCCTTGTGTCGGGATGCTGTTGGGATGTGGCAGTGGACATCCAGTCATGGCATGGTGGTCAGGCTGAGCAGGGTGATTCAACCACACAAGTAGTCCCTTCATATGGGCATTGCCCACAAGATCTTCCAAGCATGGGGCACCCCCCTTGGCAGATCTATTTGCCACTTATGTCTTTTAATATAATTTTTATTGTTTTCCAAAATATTCAACTCAAGTCACTTGTCAACTCAAAGGTTGTCTGTAAAGAGCCTGAATGCGATGCAGAGAAGGCCCCAATGAGCCTATCTTTCACAAAACCTCAAACAAATAGGTCCAAAAGACCCTATCAAAGGTCTTCTCTGCATCCAAGGATAAGAGCACCACAGTGTCCCCCTCATCCCATGCCTGGGTGAGGGAATGGAAAGCTCTTCTAGTATTGTTAAGGGTTTGCCTATTATGGATAAATCTGGCTTGATCAGCATGAATTAAGTGAGGAAGTACCATTTGAAAGCGTTTAGCTAGGATCTTCGTGAATACTTCATAATCAGTCCCCAGCAGGGAAATAAGTCAGTAGGAACCACAGTATTAGGGATCTTTATTCGGCTTAAGCAATAGTATCATTTATTTATTTATTTATTTATTTATTACATTTGTATCCCACATTTTCCCACCTATTTGTAGGCTCAATGTGGCTTACATAGTACCAGAGAGGCGTTTGCAGACTCCGGTGAGAACAAATACAAAGTGGTGATGTGGTAAGATAAAGTTCATATGGCATAGCCACATTAGGGAAACGTACATCGAAAGAGTTGCGTTTTGCCAATTACGTACTTTAGTTTTGTTGTGTTGCAGGGATCAGGCATTTAAGTTGGATCGGTGGAGTATGCCTTTTTGAACAGGTTAGTTTTTAGTGATTTCCGGAAGTTTAGGTGGTCGTACGTCGATTTCAAGGCTTTTGGTAATGCGTTCCATAGTTGTATGCTTATGTAGGAAAAGCTGGATGCGTAAGTTGATTTGTATTTAAGTCCTTTGCAGCTTAGGTAGTGCAGATTTAGATATGATCGTGTTGATTCTGATGTGTTTCTAGTTGGTTAGTCGATCAAGTTTGTCATGTATCCTGGGGCTTGTGGACCAGGGTACAGATTTTAAAGGCAACGCGTTCTTTGATTGGGAGCCAGTGCAGTTTTTCGCGGAGGGGTTTTGTGCTTTCAAATCGCATTTTTCCAAATATAAGACTAGCTGCCGTGTTTTGAGTGGTCTGGAGTTTCTTTAAGGTTTGTTCTTTGCATCCTGCATAAATTCCACTGCAGTAGTCTACGTGGCTTAAAACCATTGATTGTATCAGGTTGTGGAATGTTTCCTTCGGGAAGAATTGTTTCAGGCGTTTGAGTGGAACATTTTCTTTGTTGTGGATGCCGTTTGGCTCTCTAGTGTTAATTTGCTGTCTATTGTAATGCCGAGGATTTTCAGGCTGTCTGATATAGGAAGGGTGTAGTCTGGGGTGTTGATACTTGTGGGATTGTCCATGCTGTGTTGGGATGAGAGGATGAGACAAGTTTTTTCTTTATTGAGTTTTAGGTGAAATGCATTTGCCCATGAGTCCATGATGATCAAGCTGTGCTTGATTTCGTTGGTGATTTCTGTCAGTTTGGTATTGTACGGAATGTATATTATGACATCGTCTGCATATGTGGAAGGGTTGAGGCCTTGGTTGGATAAGGATTTTGCTAGTGGGGTCATCATTAGATTGAAGAGTATCGGTGATAGCGGTGGTCCTTGTGGTACTCCACAGTCTGCTTTCCACGGTGGTGATATGCTTGAGTTTGATTTTACATGGTATGTTCTTGTGGTTAGGAAGCCCTTGATCCAGTTAAATATGTTTTCACCAATACCAAGTTTGTCTAGTAATCTTATTAATATATTATGGTTTACCATGTCGAATGCACTGGACATATTGAATTGGAGGAGGAGGAGGATGTTTTTGCCTGTTGCTATTTCCTGTTTGAATTTGGCTAGGAGAGTGATTAGTACTGTTTCAGTACTGTGGAGGGGGTGAAAACCTGACTGTGATTCACGTAGTATTGAATGTTTGTTTATGTAATTTGTACGTTGTTTGGTTACCGTGCTTTCCATCAGTTTGACTGCCAACGGGATCGATGCTACTGGACGGTAGTTAGTGATTTCATTTGTTTTTTTTCTTGGTGTCTTTCGGTATCAGGGTAGGTAAGATATTGCCATTTTCCTTAGGGAAGAGACCTTGCTGAAGTATGTAGTTAAGGTGGGATGTGAGGTCTCCTATGAAGCAGTTAGGGGCGGATTTCATTAGGTAGCTGGGACAGATATCCAGTTTACAGTGTGCGTTGGAGAACCTGTGAATCGCCTGGGTAACTGATTCATAGCCGCTAACTGCCAAGAAAGCAGCAGCAGCACCAGAGCCAATAACCATTTAAAACATTTATAAAAGCAATTAAGTGATCATGGCCGGGAGTTTTGCCCAAAGGCAAACTCTTAATCACCCAGAGGACTTCATCAATAGTGATGGGAGCAGATAACATTTTCGGCTCAGAAGAGGACAAAACTGGCAACTCTATCCTCATCAAAAACTGACAAATATCTTCATCCGAGGGAACCTGAGCTGCTGGTAAAAATTCCCGATGAAGTTTTCCCACTTGAGAGCAAGCCTGCCCATCCCATGTCAGTAAAGATGTAATATAAACCAGTACTCGACTAGCCTGGTTATTAAATTCATAATAATCTTTTTTTGTTGTTACATTTGTACCCATACCCCACGCTTTCCCACTCATGGCAGGCTCAATGCCGCTTACATGGGGCAATGGAGGGTTAAGTGACTTGCCCAGAGTCACAAGGAGCTGCCTGTGCCTGAAGTGGGAATCGAACTCAGTTCCCCAGGACCAAAGTCCACCACCCTAACCACTAGGCCACTCCTCCACTCTTGGTGTGTACACTGAGGATGAGGAGACTGATTCTTTAGTCCTGGAAGCCGCTCCCGTAGAGGAAGCTGATGGTGGATCCACTTAAGGAAGAACTGAACATGCCTCCTCCTTTTTCCTTCCAGATAAGAAGTCAGCGCAAAAGGATGTTGCCAACAATATTTAACTCCCTTCTCCCGAAGGTGCTTGGTAGAGTCTAAGTTCAGAGCTATTAGGGCTAAAAGAAACGCCTTCAGAAAATGGAAGAAGGAACCGTCTGAAAATAACAAGAAACAGCATAAGGAGTGTCAAAGCAAATGCAAGGCGCAGATTAAGAAGGCCAAGAGGGAGTATGAAAAAAAAGATAGCATTAGAGGCAAAAAAACATAGTAAAAATTTTTTTCGGTATATTAAAAGCAGGAAGCCGGCAAAAGAATCGGTTGGGTCGCTGGATGACCGAGGGGTAAAAGGGGCGATCAAGGAAGACAAAGACGTAGCGGAGAGACTGAATGAATTCTTTGCTTCGGTCTTCACCGAGGAAGATTTGGGTGGGATACCGGTGTCGGAAATGGTATTTCAAGCGGACGAGTCGGAGAAACTTACTGACTTCACGGTAAACCTGGAGGACGTAATGGGGCAGTTCGGCAAACTGAAGAGTAGCAAATCTCCTGGACCGGATGGTATTCATCCTAGAGTACTGATAGAACTGAAAAACGAGCTTGCGGAGCTACTGCTAGTGATATGCAACTTATCCTTAAAATCGAGCGTGGTACCGGAAGATTGGAGGGTGGCCAATGTAACGCCCATTTTTAAAAAAGGCTCCAGGGGAGATCCGGGAAATTATAGACCGGTGAGTCTGACGTCGGTGCCGGGGAAAATGGTAGAGGCTATTATCAAAAACAAAATTACAGAGCACATCCGAGGACATGGATTACTGAGACCAAGTCAGCATGGCTTTTGTGTGGGGAAATCTTGCCTGACCAATTTACTTCAATTCTTTGAAGGAGTGAACAAACATGTGGACAAAGGGGAGTCGATTGATATTGTGTATCTGGATTTTCAAAAGGCGTTTGACAAGGTACCTCATGAAAGGCTACAGAGGAAATTGGAGGGTCATGGGATAGGAGGAAATGTCCTATTGTGGATTAAAAACTGGTTGAAGGATAGGAAACAGAGAGTGGGGTTAAATGGGCAGTATTCACAATGGAGAAGGGTAGTTAGTGGGGTTCCTCAGGGGTCCGTGCTAGGACCGCTGCTTTTTAATATATTTATAAATGATTTAGAGATGGGAGTAACTAGCGAGGTAATTAAATTTGCTGATGACACAAAGTTATTCAAAGTCGTTAAATCGCGACAGGATTGTGAAAAATTACAAGAGGACCTTACAAGACTGGGAGACTGGGCGGCTAAATGGCAGATGATGTTTAATGTGAGCAAGTGCAAGGTGATGCATGTGGGGAAAAAGAACCCGAATTATAGCTACGTCATGCAAGGTTCCACGTTAGGAGTTACGGACCAAGAAAGGGATCTGGGTGTCGTCGTCGATAACACACTGAAACCTTCTGCTCAGTGTGCTGCTGCGGCTAAGAAAGCGAATAGAATGTTGGGTATTATCAGGAAAGGTATAGAAAACAGGTGTGAGGATGTTATAATGCCGTTGTATCGCTCCATGGTGCGACCGCACCTTGAGTATTGTGTTCAATTCTGGTCGCCGCATCTCAAGAAAGATATAGTAGAATTGGAAAAGGTGCAGCGAAGGGCGACTAAAATGATAGCGGGGATGGGACGACTTCCCTATGAAGAAAGACTAAGGAGGCTAGGGCTATACAGCTTGGAGAAGAGACGGCTGAGGGGAGACATGATAGAGGTATATAAAATAATGAGTGGAGTGGAACAGGTGGATGTGAAGCGTCTGTTCACGATTTCCAAAAATACTAGGACTAGGGGGCATGCGATGAAACTACAGTGTAGTAAATTTAAAACAAATCGGAGAAAATTTTTCTTCACCCAACCTGTAATTAAACTCTGGAATTCGTTGCCGGAGAAAGTGGTGAAGGCGGTTAGCTTAGCAGAGTTTAAAAAGGGGTTGGACAGTTTCCTAAAGGACAAGTCCATAAACCGCTATTAAACGGACTTGGAAAACTCCAAAATTCCAGGAATAACATGTATAGAATGTTTGTACGTTTGGGAAGCTTGCCAGGTGCCCTTGGCCTGGATTGGCCGCTGTCGTGGACAGGATGCTGGGCTCGATGGACCCTTGGTCTTTCCCAGTATGGCATTACTTATGTACTTATGTACTTTTTAAAGTAGTTGCTGCCAAATCCTATAGGATAGGAGTCCCATTGTAAATCTGTAGATCCTCCATTAACTTCAGCCAGCACCGACTCCTTAACTTTGTAATCTATGAAGCAGGATATCATATCTCATGGCAAATTGGCCCGTGGTCGACCCGCCACTCTGTGCCTGCTGTATTTTAATGATGTCCAGTGGCACCAACTGCTCCAAAGATGAGAGAAGCATACTGGCAATTTGCTGTGCCACCATCTCGCAATTAAGGTAATCAGCCGATTAGTGCACACCACTAATGTGTATATTGGACCACCGACCATGGTTCTCTAAATCCTCCACTTTATTAAGCAGGAAGGAATGCATGAGATGATGTTCCATTAGAGAAGTCTCCAGAGACACCAAGGCCTCTTTCTGCTCGTCAAATCGACTTCAGAATCTTCCATGTGGCGGCCCAGCTCCAAGATCTCCCTGCACAAATCCACCGCTAGAGCAGACAGCTCCTCCTGGATCCCTTTAATGTCTGATCAAATTTCTTACAACAGTTCATGAAACTCTGAGAACGGTTTCACAGACTGACCCCTGGAATTTGATAGATCTGCCACTGCAAGCTGTTCCACTGTACCACCAGAGGAGCCATTCTGCGATGCCATCTTTGCAGTGGAGTGCTGTGAATGGTAAGCAAACTCTTTTAGCAATCTGTGCAGCTGTGATTGCTCCGCACACCAAACTTCCATGGAGGGTCATTCAAGCAGGAAGTATAAGACAATCTCGCCACCAAAAATCCTGATTAAGTTGGAATTAAGCATCAAAATAGTGAGGGGGTATGCGGAGCCTCAAGCTCACTGAGCCATCTTGAAGAGTGACATCACTTCTCCCTTTTGCCACTCATCTCAACAACAAAGTCTCTCAGTACTGCTCCAGACTCAGGTCACATGACACACTAGAGTTGTATACCTTTCTCCTGGATTGTGGAGAGGGCCTTCTGTATGTATATCTTCCAAATCCTCTGCTGAAACTCAAGCAGGACCAGCACACCATGATCCTCATCATGCCTTACTGGCTAAGACAGATATGGTTCCCTCTTCTTCAGGAGTTTTCTTCCAAAGAACCTTGGAGATTGGAGTGCTTTCTTACCCTCATCACACAGAATAAGGAATCTCTTCAGCATCACAACCTCCAGTCCCTGGCCATCATGGCTTGGATGTTGAGAGCATAGAATTTGCATCCCTCCAACCGCCTGAGGGTGTTTCCAGAATCCTGCTGGCTTTCAGGAAAGATTCCACTAAGAGGTATTATCTTTCAAATGGAAGAGGTTTGCTGTCTGATGTGAGAGCAAGACCCTAGATACTTTCTCTTGCCCTTCTTAAAAACTGCTTGAGTACCTTCTTACACCCCTGAGTTTAGTTTAAAAACCAACTCTGTAAAGATTTGCCATAGTGCAATTAGTGCTTACCATCACTATGTAGAGGGCAAGCCCATCTCTGTATAGCCTCTAGTCATTCGGTGTATGCGAGATTTGCTTCTGACAAAGCCTTCTATCAAATCTCTGACTGTGTCATAGAACGTCAACGTGTCTTCCTTACCTAGCCGATGAAAGCTCCTTTTGAGCTATCTGAAGTACCTGACATGGAAGGTCTTATTTCTGGTTGCGGTCACTTCAGCTCTCAGGGTCAGTCAGCTTCAGGCCCTAGTAGTGGATCCACTTTACACAAAGGTTCATTGTAACAGAGTGGTTCTCTGCATGTATCCTAAGTTTCTTCTTAAGGTGGTGTTGGACTTCCATTTGAATCAGTCAATTGTCCTTCCAACATTTTTCCCAAAATTTCATGCCCATCCTGGCAAGAGTTCATACCTTGGACTGCAAGCGAGCTTTAGCCTTCTATCTGGAGCAGACTAAAGCCCATAGATAATCCACCCAGCTTTTTGTTTCTTTTGACTCAAACAGGATGGGGGCAGCCATCAGTAAACGCACCTTATCCAATTAGCTCGCAAACTGCATCTTCTACACTTATTCCCAGGCCTTGACTTATGTTATGGCTCACAATGTCAGAGACACTTGAAATCAATCTCCATTGAAGATATTTGCAGAGCTGTGGCATGGTCTTCAGCCAAAAATTCACATCTCACTACTGTCTCAAGCAAAATTCCCGACATGACAGCTGGTTTGGTTAGACAGTTCTACTGAATTTGTTTGGAGTCTAAAATCCAACTCCACCCTCCTAGACCCATTCTTTTCTGTTCCAGGCTGCTCCTTCACAACAGAATTTTTTGTTTGTTAGACTTGTGGGTTTGAGTTGGCCTTGCAGTTGCAAGTCCCTATTGACCGTAATTTGTTTTTGGTGAACCTATTAGCTAAGAATTCTCAGTTGTGAGGATATATTGTTCTGCTTGGCCTCGGAGATAGTGAAGTTACTCATCTGTAGCAGGTGGTCTCCGAGGACAGCAAGACTTATGGTCTTACATACCTTCCTACCTCCCCTAGGAGTTGAATTCTCTATGCTTTTTATATAACTGAGTTCCGCATGAGTCAGGCAGGTGGGAACAGGGCCGGTCTTAGCAAGTGCGGGGCCCTGTGCAGACCAATTTGGTGGGGCCCCATCCTAGCCCTGCCCCACCCTAGCTCCACCCCATTGATAAGATTATTCCATTTTTAGAATTTTTTTTTAATGAAATTTCAAATAAAGACAAATGAAGCTAAACTTGTACAAAAAAACTGATTGAAATAATAAGCACAATGCTATCATCATGAAACCTCCCCTCCCCAGAAATTATTCAGTTCAAGTCCACAATTAGTAGTTCCAATTCTCATAACAAAGGAGAAAATAAGGAAAAATATTAAGAAAAGATCCAGCACAGTGCTACAGTGTACAAGGTATGCCAGGAATGCTTTATCTGCCTATGGCTGGAGAGAGGTTGAGTGACTCGATGCGGTCCCGGTCCGGGTCGGAGCAGAGGCACGAGGCAGAGTTGAGGCACACTGAGCGGGGCCCCCTTAGGCGCGGGGCCCTATGCGGCCGCCTTGGTCGCCTCTGCCTAAGACCAGCCCTGGGTGGGAAGGCATGCGTGCATGCGTAGTAGGCTTGCCAAAAGCTTCCAGAACATGAAGGAACTCTGCACAGCATCTGTACCGAGGCTCCTTAGATGACATCACCCAGATGTGAGAACATATAATGCCCAGTCCCCTCTCTTGGATGCTGAGCTCTAAAGTGACAAATGGCAACAGAGTTCATTTCCAGTTTTCCATATTGGATCTTGTGGACTGTTTGCCTTTTTATGTTTTTTCAGCCTTGAAAACACAGCCACACAGGTGTTTTAAAGGTAAAACAAAAATTAATGTATGTGCAAGGTAGGAGGTGACCTGTTTCCTTCACAGGTCTGGAGAAAATAGACAGAGATCTGGCAAGGCCACTACGTGTACTAGTCAGGCTCTCAAAAGACAACACAAACACCTTGTCTTTAGACTACAGTCTCAAAGTTAAAATACTGTTTTCTAGTATTCAGCACAACTGGGGCCAGGCTTTGCCCTTAGTTCCCAAAGATACTGTTTATGCTTCTGCAGCTTACATTCTCCGAGGACAAGCAGGCTGCTTGTTCTCACTGATGGGTGACGTCCACGGCAGCCCCTCCAATCGGAACACTTTCTAGCAAAGTCCTTTGCTAGTCCTCGCGCACCGATGCGCACCGCACATGCGCGGCCGTCTTCCTGCCCGAACCGGCTCGTGCCGGCCAGTCTTCTTTTGTCCGCGCTCGGTACGGTCGTGTTTTGCCGTTTGCGCCCCAAAGTTGACCTCGCACGTCGTTTATCGACTTTGTCTTTCCAAAAAAAAAAGAAAAAGTTGTCGGAAGGAGACCTTTATGGTTTTCTCCCTTCCCGTACTTCCAGTCTTTGCCCCGGTAAGTTTTCTTTCGTCGTCGGGGTAGGCCCTATTTAGGCCTCGGTCGAAGTTTTTCTTCCCCCTAATTTTTTCAGTGCCAATTTCGCCATTTCGAGTTTTGATCTCGTCGGCGCGATTTTTCCGCCCATGACATCGAAGTCTTCCAGCGGCTTCAAGAAGTGCACCCAGTGCGCCCGGGTAATCTCGCTCACTGACAGACACGTGTCGTGTCTTCAGTGTCTGGGGGCTGGGCACCGCCCGCAGGCCTGTAGTCTGTGTTCCCTTTTGCAAAAGCGGACTCGGGTAGCGAGATTAGCCCAGTGGAACGTTTTGTTCTCGGGCTCTTCGTCGGCATCGGCACCGGGAGTATCGACTGCTTCGACGTCGTTGGCGCCTGGACCTTCATCTTCGTCCCCGATTGCATCGAGGCATCGGCCCTCTGCATCGGGGCGACATCGGAAGGCTGCGTCGGCGTCGGTGGTATCGAGACCTCCTCGTCTGCTGATGTCGTCAGACGGTGGTGCTTCGTCTGGAGTGCAGGTGAGGGCTGTCCATTCCCCTGCTGGTGGCGGTGAGCCTTCGGGTGTGTCTCCCCCTACCCTGAGGGCTCCTGCGGTACAGCCCCCCCGAGACCGACCTCCTTCGGCCTCGGCCCCGAGGAAGAGACGGCTGGATTCTACGTCCTCCTCGTCGGTACCGGGAAGCTCCGGTGACATGCTTCGTTCCAAGAAATCAAAGAAGCATCGTCACCGGTCCCCTTCCCGTGTCGGCACCGAGAGCTCTGGGTCGCCGAGGGAGTCGGCACCCAGTAGGCATCGGCACCGAGAGGACCGCTCACCCTCTGTTCAAGAGGTGTCAATGCGCTCCCCTTTGGACAGCCCGGAACAGCCTCCACGCCCGGAACAGACTCTGACATCGACGCCTGCATCGACTTCCATGCCTTTTTCTGCAGCCGCTCTGAACGAGAGCCTCCGGGCCGTTCTCCCAGAGATCCTGGGAGAGCTGTTGCGCCCTACCCCTCCGGTACCAGGGGTGCTTGCGCCACCGGTACTGTCGAGTGAGGCGCCGGCTGGCCCATTGCCCGGGGTGAGGTCTCCGGCACGCGGTACCGACTGCGGTAGCCTCCCAGGAAGGCTCCCCGACTACGTCGGCGGAGGGAGCTTCGCTGGTGCGGGCGAGGGAGTCTACCTCTCGACGCTCCCACCAATGGCCGTGGTTCCACGGAGTCGAGCCGGGCACGGTTGCAGACACAGGTCCGTGAACTTGTCTGACACCGATGGTGAGGCCTCGTGGGAAGAAGAAGAAGACATCAGATATTTCTCTGACGAGGAGTCTGAGGGTCTTCCTTCTGATCCCACTCCCTCTCCTGAAAGGCAGCTCTCTCCTCCCGAGAGTCTGTCTTTCGCTTCCTTTGTCCGGGAGATGTCTACGGCCATCCCCTTCCCGGTGGTTGTGGAGGACGAGCCCAGGGCTGAAATGTTTGAGCTCCTGGACTATCCTTCTCCACCTAAGGAAGCGTCCACAGTACCCATGCATCATGTCCTCAAAAAGACATTGCTGGCGAACTGGACCAAGCCACTAAGTAATCCCCACATCCCCAAGAAGATTGAGTCCCAGTACCGAATCCATGGGGACCCAGAGCTGATGCGCACTCAGTTGCCTCATGACTCTGGAGTTGTGGATTTGGCCCTAAAGAAGGCCAAGAGTTCTAGGGAGCATGCTTCGGCGCCCCCGGGCAAGGACTCTAGAACCTTGGACTCCTTTGGGAGGAAGGCCTACCATTCCTCTATGCTCGTGGCCAAAATTCAGTCGTACCAGCTCTACACGAGCATACACATGTGGAACAATGTGCGGCAGTTGGCGGGCTTGGTGGACAAGCTTCCCCCTGAGCAAGCCAAGCCATTTCAGGAGGTGGTCAGGCAGCTGAAGGCGTGCAGAAAATTCCTGGCCAGAGGGGTGTATGACACCTTTGATGTTGCGTCCAGGGCCGCTACTCAAGGTGTGGTGATGCGCAGACTCTCATGGCTGCGTGCCTCCGACCTGGAGAATAGAATCCAGCAGCGGATTGCGGACTCGCCTTGCCGTGCGGATAATATTTTTGGAGAAAAAGTCGAACAGGTGGTAGAGCAGCTCCACCAGCGGGACACCGCATTCGACAAGTTCTCCCGCCGGCAGCCTTCAGCCTCTACCTCTACAGGTAGAAGATTTTTTGGGGGAAGGAAGACTGTTCGCTACTCTTCTGGTAAGCGTAGGTACAATCCTCCTTCTCGACAGCCTGCAGCCCAGGCTAAACCCCAGCGCGCTCGCTCTCGTCAGCAGCATGCGCCTCAGCAAGGCCCCTCGGCTCCCCAGCAAAAGCAAGGGACGAGCTTTTGACTGGCTCCAGGAGAGCATAGCCGACATCCAAGTGTCAGTGCCGGGCGACCTGCCAGTCGGGGGGAGGTTGAAAGCTTTTCACCTAAGGTGGCCTCTCGTAACCTCCGATCAGTGGGTTCTCCAAATAGTCCTGCAAGGATACACCCTCAATTTGGCCTGAAAACCTCCAAATTGTCCACCGGGAGCTCAGTCTTACAGCTTCCAGCACAAGCAGGTACTTGCAGAGGAACTCTCCGCCCTTCTCAGCGCCAATGCGGTCGAGCCCGTGCCATCCGGGCAGGAAGGGCTGGGATTCTATTCCAGGTACTTCCTTGTGGAAAAGAAAACAGGGGGGATGCGTCCCATCCTAGACCTAAGGGCCCTGAACAAATATCTGGTCAAAGAAAAGTTCAGGATGCTTTCCCTGGGCACCCTTCTTCCCATGATTCAGGAAAACGATTGGCTATGCTCTCTGGACTTGAAGGACGCCTATACACACATCCCGATACTGCCAGCTCACAGACAGTATCTGCGATTTCAGCTGGGCACACGTCACTTCCAGTACTGTGTGCTACCCTTTGGGCTCGCCTCTGCGCCCAGAGTGGTCACAAAGTGCTTAGCTGTAGTAGCAGCGGCACTTCGCAGGCTGGGGGTGCACGTGTTCCCATATCTCGACGATTGACTGGTGAAGAACACATCCGAGGCAGGAGCCCTGCAGTCCATGCAGATGACTATTCGCCTCCTGGAGCTACTGGGGTTTGTGATAAATTATCCAAAGTCCCATCTTCTCCCAGTGCAGAAACTCGAATTCATAGGAGCTCTGCTGGATTCTCGGACGGCTCGTGCCTATCTCCCAGAGATGAGAGCCAACAACTTGTTGTCCCTCGTCTCGCGGGTGCGAGTGTCCCAGCAGATCACAGCTTGGCAGATGTTGAGATTGCTGGGCCACATGGCCTCCACAGTTCATGTGACTCCCATGGCCCGCCTTCACATGAGATCCGCTCAATGGACCCTAGCTTCCCAGTGGTTTCAGGCTGCTGGGGATCTAGAAGACGTGATCCACCTGTCCACGAGTTTTCTCAAATCCCTGTATTGGTGGACGATTTGGTCCAATTTGACTCTGGGACGTCCTTTCCAAATTCCTCAGCCACAAAAAGTGCTGACCACGGATGCGTCTCTCCTAGGGTGGAGAGCTCATGTCGATGGGCTTCACACCCAAGGAAGCTGGTCCCTCCAGGAACGCGATCTACAGATCAATCTTCTGGAGTTACGAGCGATCTGGAACGCTCTGAAGGCTTTCAGAGATCGGCTGTCCCACCAAATTATCCAAATTCAGACAGACAACCAGGTTGCCATGTATTACGTCAACAAGCAGGGGGGCACCGGATCTCGCCCCCTGTGTCAGGAAGCCGTCAGCATGTGGCTCTGGGCTCGCCATCACGGCATGGTGCTCCAAGCCACATATCTGGCAGGCGTAAACAACAGTCTGGCCGACAGGTTGAGCAGGATTATGCAACCTCACGAGTGGTCGCTCAATTCCCGTGTAGTGCGACAGATCTTCCAGGTGTGGGGCACCCCCTTGGTGGATCTCTTCGCATCTCGAGCCAACCACAAAGTCCCTCAGTTCTGTTCCAGGCTTCAGGCCCATGGCAGACTGGCATCGGATGCCTTCCTCCTGGACTGGGGGGAGGGTCTACTGTATGCTTATCCTCCCATACCTCTGGTGGGGAAGACTTTGTTGAAACTCAAGCAAGACCGAGGCACCATGATTCTGATTGCTCCTTTTTGGCCGCGTCAGATCTGGTTCCCTCTTCTTCTGGAGTTGTCCTCCGAAGAACCGTGGAGATTGGAGTGTTTTCCGACCCTCATCACACAGGACGAAGGGGCGCTTCTGCATCCCAACCTCCGGTCCCTGGCTCTCACGGCCTGGATGTTGAGAGCGTAGACTTTGCCTCTTTGGGTCTCCCGTATCTTGCTTGCTTCCAGGAAAGATTCCACTAAGAGGAGTTACTTCTTTCTGTGGAGGAGGTTTGCCGTCTGGTGTGACAGCAAGGCCCTAGATCCTCGCTCTTGTCCTACACAGACCCTGCTTGAATACCTTCTACACTTGTCTGAGTCTGGTCTCAAGACCAACTCTGTAAGAGTTCACCTTAGTGCAATCAGTGCATACCATTACCGTGCGGAAGGTAAGCCGATCTCAGGACAGCCTTTAGTTGTTCGCTTCATGAGAGGTTTGCTATGATCAAAGCCCCCCATCAAGCCTCCTACAGTGTCATGGGATCTCAATGTCGTTCTCACCCAGCTGATGAAACCTCCCTTTGAGCCACTGAATTCCTGCCATCTGAAGTACTTGACCTGGACGGTCATTTTCTTGGTGGCAGTTACTTCAGCTCGTAGAGTCAATGAGCTTCAGGCCCTGGTAGCCCAGGCCCCTTACACCAAATTTCATCATAACAGAGTAGTCCTCCGCACTCACCTTAAGTTCTTGCCAAAGGTTGTGTCGGAGTTCCATCTGAACCAGTCAATTGTCTTGCCAACATTCTTTCCCCGTCCTCATTCCTGCCCTGCTGAACGTCAGCTGCACACATTGGACTGCAAGAGAGCATTGGCCTTCTATCTGGAGCGGACACAGCCCAACAGACAGTCCGCCCAATTGTTTGTTTCTTTTGATCCCAACAGGAGGGGAGTGGCTGTGGGAAAACGCACCATATCCAATTGGCTAGCAGATTGCATTTCCTTCACTTACGCCCAGGCTGGGCTGGCTCTTGAGGGTCATGTCACGGCTCATAATGTTAGAGCCATGGCAGCGTCGGTAGCCCACTTGAAGTCAGCCACTATTGAAGAGATTTGCAAGGCTGCGACGTGGTCATCTGTCCACACATTCACATCTCATTACTGCCTGCAGCAGGATACCCGACGCGACAGTCGGTTCGGGCAGTCAGTGCTTCAGAATCTGTTCGGGGTTTAGAATCCAACTCCACCCCCCTAGGCCCATGTTTGTTCTGTTCCAGGCTGCACTCTCAGTTAGTTGGTAAATTTTTTAGGTCAATCTCAGTTATGTCCTCGCCGTTGCGAGGCCCAATTGACCATGGTTGTTGTTTTGAGTGAGCCTGGGGGCTAGGGATACCCCATCAGTGAGAACAAGCAGCCTGCTTGTCCTCGGAGAAAGCGAATGCTACATACCTGTAGAAGGTATTCTCCGAGGACAGCAGGCTGATTGTTCTCACAAACCCGCCCGCCTCCCCCTTGGAGTTGTGTCTTCCCTTCTCTTTGTTTTGCTACATATGAGACTGGCCAGCACGAGCCGGTTCAGGCGGCAAGACGGCCGCGCATGCGCGGTGCGCATCGGCGCGCGAGGACTAGCAAAGGACTTTGCTAGAAAGTGTTCCGATTGGAGGGGCTGCCGTGGACGTCACCCATCAGTGAGAACAATCAGCCTGCTGTCCTCGGAGAATACCTTCTACAGGTATGTAGCATTCGCTTTTCAGTGGTGGAGGCATTGGGCCTCCCCAGTCCTGCTAAGTCTCCCACTCCCATGGGTCATCTCCCGCACTCCCACTGGGGTACAGCCATCTCCCACTGCATAGCCTCATCTATTGGCAGCAGGAGATTGCTTAATAAAACATCATCTCCTACTGCCATGGGACCAGTCTTGTGATAAGAGCTGCAAAATCTCACAGCTCATGTGCAACAGGAAGTGCCTCATCTGAGAGCCTGTTGCATCAGCAACTTTAGTGATTTTTTTTGTTTGTTTGTTTTACCTACCTCGTAAACAAGCATCAGTCCTCCTGTCTTGCCTGCCTCATTTGCTGCTGCTGCGGCTGCTGCTGCTCGGGTATGGAGGAGGGGCCTCTGCTTGGCTAGGCTATTTTTCCTATGCTTTGCAGCAGCTCTGCAATCACTGCCTTCCCCTGCAAATCAGTCTGGCACATCTTGGGTCTCTACTATTAGTGACCCTCCAGGACACAGAGAAACCTGCAGCAAAGTCCAGAATCTCGGTGCTGCCTTTAAATAAGTGGGACTCGTCCCATGTCGCTGGAGGAAATCCAGGTACTCATCCAGTCCCAGACCTACTACTACTACTACTTATCATTTCTATAGCGCTACTTATTAAGACTCTCATAGACTTATTACTGTAAAGTCATGATATCTTAGAGTATAACCTTGGTACACCAGTCAGCGCTGCGTAACCCTAGTAGCGCTTTAGAAATGTCAAGTAGTAGTAGTAGTAGTCACACCTGGAGTCTCTATTATTTTTATGAAGTCTCTTTTATTGAATAAATCATATATAATTTACTCACAGTCAGATGTTAAGAAGTGCTGCTCCAGGGCACAGAGACTCCGAAATCTTGAGAGCTGTTGGAGGTGGAGATCTGAGGAGAGGTAGCTTTATTGCAGGGGAGAAAGATAGTTGAACAGGTAGAAGTGGTTCAAAGCTGGGTGACTGGAATGTGCGATATCTCGTTAGGGAGGAGATATTTTCAAGGTAAAAAAGTTCGTTGCAGGGAGTTTCAGCAGGACAGAGCTGTCTGGAACAAGATGGTGCATGCTCCATGTCTCTAGCAAGATGGTGAAATGGCTCATGGCTGCAGGGACAAAGGGGTGTTGAGGTCTCACACAGGCTCAGGGAGGAACAGATAGAGACCAATGGGGACAGAGCCTGCCATCGGTTAGCAAGGGGTGGTCCTAGAGGACGGCTCTCGATTGGAGGGAACGGTCATACCTGGCTGACCTCTCAGGACAGAGCTAGTAAGACTGAACAGAAAATGATAGCAAGTAGACACAGGAGCCAGGCTTGGCTGAAAGAGAAAAGAGGTCTGGGCAGCCTCATAACCAGTGGTAACCGTTCTTATTCAGACAAACAAGTGTGGTTGCATTACCTGTGAACTACATTACACACAATGCCTTGCTCACATATCTTTGCCGAGGAAACTACAACAGTGAAGGTCCTTAGAAATGAGAATATATTTAAAGGCATTAAATACATTTTAGGATCACATTATAAACCGGTGCAAAGCTGTCAGAGGACAGAACACTACTAGACGTATGCAGCGCTGTGCATTTGAACATGAAGAGCTGCCACATCATTAGGCTGCCTCTCCAGCCCTGCACCACATGGACATTGATCAGGGTCTCATCCAGGGCAGTAAACTTCTGGAAGGAATTTTTTTTGCAGTGCCCAGGGGACACAGACCAGGTTAAAAAAAAAAAAAAAAAAACCAAAAAACTTTATATTATACTGGTAAGCTGGGTGGGGGTGAGTTCTGCAGTGTCCCGGTTAAAAAAAAAATCAAAACAAACACAGTCTTCTTTTTCATGCTGTTGGCAGGGTGTGGGCTCTGTAGTACCAAGGTTAAACAATTTTTTTAAATTCTGGGTGGGGGGATTGGGAAGGGCAGGACTGATGCCAGGCTATGGGGGATGGGAGGTAAGGAAGGGCAGGGCTATGCTGTGCTACAGGATGATTTCCAGGTTATCCAGTTCCAGGATGGAAATTTTGGGATAGTCCTGGATTTCTGACCACCCTATCTTGGAGTATTATGGAATTTGCATCACTGATTTCAATGGGCAGGATCAAGCACTGCAAATCCCACACTGCTGTAGGTTATAAATTCTAAACCAGGTCTGTCCCAAAATCTCCAACCTGGAACTTTGTAACCTGACATCTCTGTGACTTCTAATTTTTGGTCCTTTATTCTGCAATTAGTAAGGGGTGGTCTGTGTTCTGTATGTGACCAAGGTGAGAGATCCTGTGTGCATGTAGTTCATGTGGGGATTTATACGAGTCTGATTTGTCTGGCTTTTTCAGTGGGAATGTCAGTCTCGGAAGGGAGAGAAAGCAGTAGAGCCAGAGGAAAGAAAGAGACTTCAAAGCTATTTACGTGTTTTATGAATACAGCTTAATCAGTTATTTGCATTTGTTACAAAGCAATGTTTGAAGGATATGTGCCATTTGCTTGTTATTTTTCAGGATGCTGTGATGTGTGTTGAGGTGTTTGCCTTATAGTAGACATATCTGGTCAAGTTTTAAGTTATGGGATAATATAACTATATTTTAAAATGTCTGTGTTTCCATTAAGTATGTATGTGGTTTATGCTGATGCAGGACAGCTGTTGGGCAGACTATTTACTTAGAAATCCATCATCAAGTGCACTCGGCATTATTTAGTAGTATCCCAAGAAACACTATTCACACCTATATACATGGTGCCCACCCATATTAGCTCTGGGCCCACCCAAAATGTCAGGTCTGGCTACGCCACTGGTTTTACTAAGCCATCCCCTGCTGCCCAAGAGAGAAGCTGCTTGTTGCTGCCGACCGAGGTCCATTGGAGGAAGAGCCAAGAGGTAAACTGGGCAGGCAGTCATTGGGGGTGTGACTGGTTGGAGTAAGGGGCATGGCTGGGTGGAGCTAGGAGTATGGCTAAAATCTCCCTCTTGGTGATCCGGCTCCCTTGGTAGCTCTGCCTCCCTGACTGATCTGTGCTGAGAACCTTCCTACCTTGACCACGCTCTCCCTGCCCTCTCTTCTGCTGAGTCATCTCTTCCTTGCTCTGTGACCGTGCTGCTAAGGGGAATGATAATTTCCTATAGACTCCCTCACACCCCTATCTCAAATTCCTTCCTCCAGTAATTTTGGAGTTCTATCTGAACCAGTCATTCATGTTTGCTACATTTTTCCTTCCTCCTCACCCAAGCTGAAGTTCACCTTCGTACCTTGGATTGCAGAAGAGCCTTTCTCTATTACCATCATGGAACTAAGGATTTCTGGGAGTCTTTTCCATTATTTGTGTCTTATGACCTTAATCTCGGAAAACCAGTTTCCAAATTAACACTTCCCAACTCCGGAGTGGAGGAGTGGCCTAGTGGTTAGGGTGGTGGACTATGGTCCTGAGGAACTGAGTTCAATTCCCACTTCAGGCACAGGCACCTCAAGTCACTTAACCCTCCATTGCCCCAGGTACAAATAAGTACCTGTATACAATACGTAAGCCACATTGAGCCTGCCATGAGTGGGAAAGTGCGGGGTACAAATGTAACGAGAAAAAAAACACTTCCCAACTGGATAGCAGGTTCTATTTCCTTTTGTTATACAATTGTGAATCTTTTACCACCTGGGCATGTAGGAGTGCACCACCTCAGGGCAAAGGCAACCTCTGTAGCTATCCTGAGGTCAGCATCCTTCATGGGTATCTGCAAAGCAGCCACATGAGCATCTATCCATATGTTTACGCAGCTCCACTTAATCTAGTGTAGTGAAAGGGCTCCTAAGGTAATATCTCCCTTGGTACAGTTTTAACAGTGAAGCATAGGGAGCAGGCAGTGTACACTGGAGGTCAAGAAAGCCTCCCTCTGCAAAAAGATACACTTGAGTCATAGTAAATATCTCAGGTTTGTTTTAGAAGCCTTGATGATCAAATAATGCTAAAGTTGCCCACTGTTTCCAGATTTACCTAACAGGTTTGATCCAATCCTGGGCATACTTCATTGCACCTTCAGTTCTGATTTCATCTCCACTGGAATTTGTCACATATTAGGGATGGGTGGCAAGAAGAGTTTTTTGTTTCTTATTTCTCATGATGTTTCTAGGATTGATTGTTTTATTTGTTTTATTTAACCATTTTTTTTTTTGTCACAGTAGCAAAGTTGTTCATTTCACACTCGTTGGTAGAGGGTGCATTCTTTCTGAAAGAGTGCACACTATCAGGCTTATTTTCGAAAGAGAAGGGCACCCATCTTTCGACACAAATCGGGATATGGGTGTCCTCTCAGGGTCGCCCAAATTGGCCTAATCGAAAGCCGATTTTGGGCGTCCCCAACTGCTTCCTTTCGCGGGGACGACCAAAGTTCCCAGGGGCGTGTTGGATGCGTAGCGAAAGCGGGACTGGGGTGTGCCTAACAGATGGGCGTCCTTAAGCGATAATGGAAAAAAGAATGGTGTCCCTGACGAACACTTGGCCGACTTTACTTGGTCCTTTTTTTTTTATTTTTTTATTTTTTAAGAGTATGGGTGAAGGACGTCCTTCGCTATGCCTCCATCCCTAAGATGGCAGTTGAGGACATCCAAAATGTGGATGTTTCTGTGAGAAGGATGTCCATGGCTGGATGTTTCTGTGAGAAGGACGTCCATGCCTGCTATGCCTCCGACACCCCCTTTATTTATTTGGATTTTGGATCACAAGTAGCAGCAGTGGGATTTGAACCGGCCACCTCTGGATTGCAAGACCAGTGCTCTAACTACTAGGCCACTCCTCCACTCCCTTGAAATTTGGCCATCCCTGTGGGGGAGGGGCAGTATGCCGGTCCCTAGGGGGGGAGGTATGTGTGTGTCAGCGCAGGCATAACGAAGGCGTGGACGTTCTTCTTTCAAACATTTTGGATGTCCTCAACTGTCCCCCCTCACAGGGATGGCCAAATTTCAAGGGAGTGGAGTGGCCCAGTGGGTAGAGCACCGGTCTTACAATCGAGAGGTGGCCGGTTCAAATCCCACTGCTGCTACTTGTGATCCAAAACCCAAATAAATAAAGGGGGTGTCGGAGGCATAGCAGGCATGGACATCCTTCTCACAGAAATATCCACATTTTGGACATCCTCAACTGCCATCACGGACGGAGGCATAGCGAAGGAAGTCCTCAACTGCCGTTGCAGAGATGGAGACGTAGCGAAGGACGTCCTTCACCCATACTCTTTAAAAAAAAAAAAAAAAGACGTCCCTGACAACCATTTGGACGTTTTCACCTGGACTTGTATTTTTCTAAGGTTGTAGGCGGCTATTATATACTCAGCTTGTCTGCAAGTATGAAACTGTTTTTGGCATGTGCAGAGCAGCCACGCATAATGCTTGGCTGCTCTGCACTGGCTTCCCCTCCTTAGGAAGGAAATCATGTGCAAATGAGCTAACAGTGAGCAGCTCATTTGCATGTGATTTCCTTCATGCATGCCCGTTCCTTTCCGAATTGCTACGGGATCGGTAAGGGAAGGGCTTTTTCCGTTCAGTTAGTGCATCAGTTAGTCCACTGCAGTGCCCCCTAGGGTGCCCGGTTGGTGTCCTGGCATGTCAGGGGGACCAGTGCACTACGAATGCTGGCTCCTCCCACGACCTGGGTTTCCCCGCCCCTTCCTGGAGCTGTCCTGCAAGGACGTCCCCAGGAAAACTTGGGCATCCCTTTCGATTATGCCCCTCCACGTATGCATGCGCAGTAGTTTGAACATATGAAATATTTTGCGCATGTGCAATGGGTCCCCAGTTTGCCAGTAGTATGCACTCGCTTGAAAGATTGTGTGCTTTTAATTGGCAAACAAAACATTCATTTTCATGTTTTTTTTTCCTGCTTGCTTTCATTTGATAACGACATGCAACAACATGGGAAATGTTGTTGATATTTCTCATGTCATTGCAAACAAATGCCCATCCCTATCATATATATATTGTGGTTAAACAGGAACTTGGAGAAACAATGTGGCTCTGTAGCACAGGACTACAAATCTTTTCCAGAAAGCTCTGGAATTGTATTCTAAGCTCTTTGAGCAGGGACTGTCTTTTTGTGTATGGTGTACAGCGCTGTGTATGTCTTGTAGCGCTATAGAAATGATAAGTAGTAGTAGTATTCCTTTTGATGCTACACACAATCAATATGATCCACTTGTGTGATTGGTAAGAGGGTAATTCTATAACAATTTGTGCCTTATTGTGAGCCATTTGTTTGAAGTAAGAGGGCCATAATTGTAAATAAATACATTTATTGTTTTGGTTTTCTGCTATAGCTAAGGATTAGGGAACCAAATAGTGCTGGTTGTCTTTGTGTTTTTAGTAATAAGGATGCCACTCTACTGAAATTACTAGTGCATTTTACTTGTCACCAGATAATTTTCAACTGGCAGTAGCTTCTACTGTTAATTTGAGGTGAAAGCTGTGGCGTAGCCACGGGTGAGCTTGGATGGATACAAGCCTACCCACTTTGGATTCAGGCCCACCCAGCAGCAGCACAGCAGTGATTTGGCTGGCGGAGATCTCCGGGCAGGGTTGTCATGCACATGTACTTTGGGCTCAGGCCCACCCAAAATTGAGTGTCTGGCTACACCCCTGGAAAGACTTTCCGTATCTCAATAAACTCCTCTCCCTCCTAACACATGCATCCCTCCCCAACTCTCTCACACGTGCTCTGTTTTTTCTCTCAAAGATAATCCGCTTTCCTTCTTTTATCTCTACACCTCTTTCCTTTGTTCACCTTTCTTCCCTTCCTTACCTCTCTCTTCCACCCTCCACCCCTTCAGTTTTCACTCTTTTTACTCTCCCTTAGCTCTGCCTTCCACCTCCAAATTATCATCTTCATTCTTTGCCTTTCCCTTCATTTGAGTCTCCATCACTCTTTTCTTTTCCTCCGTCATTCTCTCCTCCTCATCTCCCTCCCCCATCCATTTTTCTTTCCTGTTCTCTTGGCCTGCCCTAGCTCTTCCGAACAGTGGCAGCTGCGCAGGCCACAGAGTCTCTGAACATATCACCGGTCTCTGTGGCCCCCCTCCTTTGAACAGGAAGTTCAGGAATGGAGGAAGAAGGCAAGCACAAAAATAAATAACACTGCACATGTTCAGCACTATCCTTGGAAGAAGGATGCAATTTGGAGCAATAGTCCTGTTCACCATACTAGTATTATATCCCCAACTCATGACATCACTTCCTGACTGCTGGGCCATTTGGAGACTGGTGGATTGAAAGCAGGCAAATGGAAAGGTGCTTGTGCTTAGTATTGGCATGTAATGGATCAAAAACACTGAGTATGCCTAATACATAGATGTACATCTCTGCTTTATTTATTACAGACCAAACTGACAAATCTTTATATATTGGCAGCCATTATTTTGTCTACATAATTAGTTTAAGCAGTATACTTACCAGTCTTCTATAGAACACTCACCCAGTGTTTAATATAGCACCTGTCCAGCAGTATAAAGCCAATTTTGCTGCTTTTCATTTTTTTAAGTTCTGACCTGATTATAAAGCTCCAAGAGAGGTGATACTGATTGCTACATGGGGCTCTAAGGGTTTTTGTTATAGGTATAGAATAAGAGAAGCCCCTAGATTCTAAGCCAAATTTGTCAAAATTGAACAATAGATTGATAGTTCTCTGACACTGCAATATTTTGTTGATATTTTTTTAGCTACCGCTAGTGTTGTGTTGTCAAAACATAACACTGTGTCAAATCTGTTAGCATTGTTATCTTCTACCAGTCTCAATCCAGGAGACAGATTTAGTATTGTACTTACGCTTGGACATTGCACAGAAGACTGCGGTAAGTATCTCTGCTTTATTTTTATGAGTTTGTAGCTGTGGTGGTTGAATAGATATTAAACCACAAACACAAAACGGCAAAGTGGACGATGGGTGGGAGAAAATTCTTTATTCAACATTAGAGAGTCCCGATACGGACTGTGTTTTAGCTCTAAGGCCTGCATCAGGGGTCCTATCCAAATCCAAGAAATAACTCACATGACATGAAGTTTCTCCCACCCAGTGGTGTGCTGGAACAGGCTCTCACAGGCTCGCAAGAGCCGGTTGTTAAGTTTTTAGAATTTTGGGAGCCGGTTGTTACAGTAGGGCCCTCCATGGCTACTTTAATAACTGGCTCCCAAAATGTGGGCTTGGGCCCCCTGCTGAATTATCTTTTACTTTGCTGGTGGGGATGCTGAGCCCTGCCAGTCAAGTAATAGACTACTGCTACTCCCTGCTCCTTGTTTCCAGCTCTGGGCAGCAGGCTGGGACTTCTCGAGCATGTGAGAGAAGTTGCAGCATACTGCTCAGAGCAAGACATTGAGAGTGGTGGCAGTCCATTTATTGGCTGCCAGCAAAGGTATGCCTAGCTTGCCAGCACGAAGGGAGGGAGGAGAGAGAGGCAAGTGTTGCTCCCCCCCCCCCCCCCCCCCCCGGCCACCCCTGGCCCTTTCAACTGCAGAGCTGGGTACGTCCGGAGAAAGAGCCTGTTGTTAAAAATTTACCAGCACAACCCTGCTCCCACCCATCGTCCACTTGCTGTTTTGTGTTTGTGGTTCAGTGTGCTGCAGAGTAAGTCCTCTTTGGTTTGTTGTTATGAATAGATCATTAAGACAGAACAATTTTAATGAGCAGCACAAAATGATCTTTCATGCGTATATGAAAAGACTAGTAAATATAGGAATAATGAGAATTATGAAGAATATGGAAAAGAAAGATGGCAATTTTCCAAGGCATTTACCATAGTATATTGTCCTGGCTAAAAAATTGCCCCTCTGCCTGGTTAAAAGTAGGTATAGTCTTTTTATAGTACTAAACAGGAAGAACTGGTTCCCCACAAAACAGTAAAAAAAAAAAAAAGGAATAAAATAGGGACTGCCATAAAAAAAAACCAGGGAGACCTGGTCCTCAGTAAGAAGTCTTTATTATACTGTATATCTAAAAGGACAGTATGAGGACTCAACATGAACCATGTTTTGGTGACAGTACTTGCATCAGGCATCCAAAAATGTAAATCCTAGTAAACATAAATACAAACTATAAAAATAAAATCTCTTATAGACACATAAATAGCCATGCTGGTGGAGCAAAATATAACAATGTTAATAAACGGTGAAATCTCTTGTTACCACATTTTAAAAAACACAGAATCTCTTAAAATATACAGTAAGTCTGATAAAAGAGAGACGTGTGTATGTATGTGTGTGTATATATATATATATATATATATATATATATATATATATATAATCCATTAGCAAACAAGTGACTAAAAATGACAGAGAAGTACCACACAGCTGTGTTGTGGTAAGATTCATCACAAAACTTATTTATATTGAACTAGATTCTATATGTGGCACCTGAAAAATCAGTGCCAAAAATATTTATGACATCATACTTAACTAGATAATCATGTACTAAAATTTACATTTTTAGTATATTTCTATTTCATCAGAAATATTTTACTCATTTCTCACTGTGTGCACACTGAAACAATACAGTTTTTACAGATGTAAACTTGATTCAATTACAGCAGGTAGACAATTAGAACCTTAAATACCAGTTACAAAATTTTATATTGAATTCTATGTTCGATCAGTAACCAATGGAGATGTATCAATTTTGGGAAATATAATCAATTCTAGGTAAACCGCGTAACAGACTTGCAGTGACATTTTGTGCTATTTGTAGACACCTCAATGTCTTTTTTGGTAATCCAGTTAACAAGCTGTTACAGAACTGAAGTGCAGAATAATACTTTACACAACCAATTTGAAATTTCCTGGGCTAGGATCATGTCTAAGATGTCTGTCTGTTCTAAGCTTGGAAAAGATGACACTTTATCTGTGCTATCTTACTTGGGAAATTGTTCTATAGTAAAGAAGCCATAATTGAAAAAGCCTTTTTTCTTCATGTTTCTAACTTGCCTTTTTTCTTGAAGGAATGCATAATTGAACTGTAACGCAATACCACTCTGTATTTCTCACACCGGAATTGGCGATCGCCATCACGGTAGTATGTAAGCCACATTGAGCTTGCAAATAGGTGGGAAAACGTGGGCTACAAATGCAACAAATAATAAATCCTCATTGTAAAATGCAATTTATGTCCATATATATATATATATATATATATATATATAAGAGCACAACTTCTGCTATGCATAAATAGGTTCTTCACCATTTTTGATCTTAAACATAAGAATCCAAACTTTAAAATGGATTCTAAACTTTACAAGAAGCTGATTTCATCCCTTCAACACTAGTGACATTTGATCTGTACTTTTTTAATCCCCCCCAAAATCTGGGCAACAGTGTCCTGGACTATTTGCAAATCACAGATTATCATTTGAGGCAATCTGAATAGCAGGAAATTACAGTAACCCAGGAGTGAAAGTATAAGTGTGAATTTTCAAGTCCTTTAGAGGATAATTTTTTCACAGGACAACTAGGGTAAGAAGGAAAGGTGCTTATGTATGTGCTGCTTTATAAAGAAAAATAGGCCCTAATTTTTCTTTCTAAAATACTAGAGTAAATGGTATAATACACTTAAAATTACAGGCACAGAGATGTACACAGGCCCCAGAGCTGGTATACTTGACCATGCCAATGTTTGACAAGTACAAGCTTAAATTATACTGTTTTATAATCCATGCACATACTTGTATATCCCACTCATACCCTTCCCAAACTTCACCCATGTACAGTATATGCCCATTGGCAAAGTACCTTCCATCAGATCTACACCTGTACTTATAAAATAGTACCCAGCTTGAAAGAGGTCATTAATGCGTGTAAGTAACCACACCTAGATTCTCCATTGACAAGCAGAAGAGATGCAGGCACACTAAATGGTGATGTCATCCTGATGGCTCCTGTGAACAGGCTCTCCGATAGCTCAGGAAGCTGTTTAACAGGCACTCTGAGCATATGCGGTTGTTCCTGTGCTAACAGATTCACTTCCTCTTCCTCGGTCTTACATATCCACTCCTGTAGTCATATATCAGCTCTCCAACTTCCTCACAAAAATGAAAAAGGAAGAATAAAATACAAGATATTCTGCCTCAGGAGAACATAGAAAACAAAACCCCTCCTAATCCCTCTCTGGTCCAGGCTAGGGAGAAGCAGTAAATTCAGTTTACAGTTTATTAAAAATTGTTCTATATCACTTTATCTTAATAAGAACTCGGCAGTTTACAAAACTAAAGGAAAAGGAATGCCATTAAATTGATAGAACAGAAAACACACAACACTAAGGGCCCTGTTTACAAAAGCGCTAGCGTTCATTATCACGCTCTGTGTAGGCGTCCACAATATTCCTATGGACTCCTACACAATTAGCACGTGCTAACAAACACCAGCGCACCTTCGTAAACAGGGCCCTAAATAAGCAAAGAATAAAAAATCATAGATGCGAGGACACCTACAGTACTAACTAGCTGCAAGGTAGTGCTGTCCCAAATGCTGAAGTGAAAAAAATGGACGTTTAGCGTCGTTTTAAATCTCTTCAATGAGCCTTCCAACCGCTCCCTTCCCAGAAGAGCATGCCACACAACTGGCACCAAATAGAAAATCACACTCGATCTTGTGGTTGCCCGAGAGGCCCTGGTCAAAGATAGTACCACCATTCTGCCCTCCTCCGCAGATCTCAGCTGCCTGGTAGGGACATAACAATGATATTAAATTTACAAGAGTAGAAGGAAGTTAATCAAAAAGAGTGTTCCATAGCGTCCCTCTAGACTGGTACGGATGGGTTATGAACTCCTACCAGCATATGGAGACTGAGAACAACGGAGTTTCAAGTAAGCCTATAAGTGAACTGTTCTCAGTCTCAACAAATGGTAGCAGTCCTGGTAGCTGGGGGAGGGGGGGTAGATTTAGTTCCATTGGGGCTAATCTTTGTGTAATTTTAAGAAAAAAAAGAGAGAGAGGTCTTCCTCTTGGTGTTTGATTCTGTTGTTTTCTGGCTGCTGGACTGGGGTTGAGGCCTGTAGGGGTCTCTTTCGCCCTAGGAGTGTCATACCCAGGTGGCTGGGTCCTCCCCTTCCCCATCCTGAGACCTTTCTTGGGGTATCCTAGGGTTGTAAGCCTCAACTGTCCTGCTGTGTCTTATGGAAGACAGACGGTCTAGAGAGCCTGAGGGGTCTGCCTTTTGTCACTCAAATAGTTAAAAAAAAAAAAAAAAAAGTAGTACAAACCTTAGCCTCTTACAACCTGCCCCTCGCAGCTCTGGTGGATGTCTTCCCCAGTTGTTCTGTGTTTCTTTGCGAGTGCTACTTGGTGGGGTTTCTTCGGTGGTCCCACGGACACTGGGGGAGATGGCCTCACAGTGTCTGAAGTGCTGTGCAGTTTGCCAGCATCAGATCCTTGATGCGGCAGGGCAGTATTCTTTTTGTACCATGTTTTTGTGCATGTTGAAGCATGGGCAGTGGCTGTGCTGATTCCCACAAACGAGACCTTGGCGGGGCTGAGTGTGGAAGGAGAGCAGATTGTAGTGGCGGCTCTGGTTTCGGCGGGAACTGATGAGTCAATGCCCCATCTGCTACTGCATTTGTAGCTGGTTTCCTCCCCTGGGTCCCTGCAGGGTGGACTGGTCTTGCTGGGTCCCTTAGGGGTGGATTTCCCCATGGATTTTATTATGGCCATGTACAAGGCCTTTTGTTTAAAGAAAGTGGGTAACTCACCTGAGCTGCAGCAGGGGGCTGCACTGCGAAGGGGGTCCTCTTTTTTTTTTTTGCCTCCTCCTAAAAGACAACGGGGAGACTGGGAGGAGGAGGACCTTTTGGAGTACAGTTCTCCTGGTTCTGAGGCGCATTTGGATAGGTGCAAGGATGAAGATGCCATGGACCAGGAACAGTGTTTGAGAGAAGATGTCTGGTAGGAGAAGTGGTCCCCAGGGGAGCACTCCTCTGTCATGTGAATCTTTCATTGTTAGGAATTACAGGAGCTTATTGCGCAGATGTTTGCAGTTCTGAAGTTTGAGGAAATGCCTAAGGAGGCACCTTGGACAGTGGATCCTCTACTCAAGCACATTTGGAAGTCCTCTAAGTCTTTTGCTATGCATCAGGACATTGGAGATGTAATTCAAGCACAGTGGAATGCGCCACATTGCGAAGTTCATGATCCAGCTTTACTCCATTCTGGAACAGGATAGGGAGCCTTTGTGGCCACCTGTGGTGGATGCTGTTGTCTCCGCCTATCACCAAGAAGAATACCATTCCAGTGGATGGTGGCACAGCCCTGAAGGACCCCCAGATGGAAGCGCTGCTGAAGCAGAGTTTTGATGTGGCAGCACTGGCAGTGCAGGTGGCTATTTGTGGGTCTTAGTGACTCGGGCCTGTTTTCATTGGGCAGAGTGCATTCTGAACAGGGACTCAGAAGATTGGAGTTTGGTTGATCAGGAGGCAGCCAAGCTTGAGATGGACTCTTCTCTTTTGTTGGATTTTCTGTACAATCTCCTCCATGCTTCTTCTAAGTCTATGGCGCTTGGTGTGATGGTGAGGGGGTCATTGTGGCTCCGAGATTGCTCGGAAGATGCTGCCTCCAATTCTAAGATCTGCAAGTTTCCTTTTCACGGTTTTGTTTTGCTTGGAGAAGACCTGGACAAGCTGGTTAAGAGTCTAGGGGAGACTAAAGTCCTTCTTCTGGAGGACAGGCCTCGGGCAGTTGGCAGAGGTGCTTCCAGAAAGAGTAGGTTTTGTGAGGCTTGCAGATATAAGTTGCACAGAGGAGATAACCCTCAGCATAGCCATTTCTTTCAGAGGCTGCAGTCCTGCTGGGGAGGCCAAGATTCTGGGTCCTCAATGGCTATCTCAGGGTGTGCTGCCGAGTGAAGGTGTCTGGGTCCAGTTCCCGGTTCCTGTGGGCATGATGCTGCAGGATTTCTATCGGGGATGAACCCATATTACCTTGGACCAGTTGGTGCTCGAGGTTGTTTGTGATGGGTATGCCCTGGAGTTTGCCTGCCCCCTTTCAGATGCCTTCTTGGAATCTTTCAGTCTGGCTTGTTGGAAGGTGAGAATGGTCTAGGAGATTTTTTGAAGGCTGGTGGCCTCGAAGGCTGTGGTTCCAGTGACAAGTGCAGAAAGGGGCTTAGGTCATTACTTTATCTACTTTGTAATGCCCAAGAAGAAGGGCTCTTTCCGACCCATTCTAGATTTGAAGGGGGTAAATAAAGCTCTTCGGATGCCCACATTTCTCATGCACACTTCACTTGACATCATGGCAGTACAGCCCGGAGAGTTTCTTTTCTCGTTGGATCTGAGGGAGGCATGCCTTCATATTCCTATTCATCAGGCTCATCAGTGGTTCCTTCGCTTCACTGTTTTGGGGGCAGCATTATCAATTTTGTGCGCTCCCCTTTGGTTTAGCCACAGCACCCCATAAATTTTCCAATGTGATGATGGTGGTAGATAAGGGGGAACCAAGTCACAGCACCCTGTACATTTTCAAAAAGTGATGGTGGTAGTAGATAAGGGGGGAAGCAAGATGCCTTTTGCAAAGAGGACGTCTTGGTTCCCCCTTATCTAGACGATTAGCTCATTTGGGGGAAGTCCTATCTGGAGAGTATGTAATGGATACTTCGAGAGTAGTGCATGTTCTGCTATGGTTAGGCTGGGTGGTTAACCTGTCCAAGAGTCATCTGCAACTGCCTCAGACCTTGGAGTATTGGGAGGTTTATTTTGATACCAAGGAAGATTTTCTGCTCAAAGTAAGTGGCATGCTATTTTGCAGAAAGAAGTACTTCATTAACAGCTGATAGATCTTTGGTATTGAAAAGACTATCAACCAGATTGAAATGCTTTCTTGTGTTCAAGGAGTCATCACCCACAAATTTGCAATAGTAGTTAGAGCGAATGCTACATACCTTATGAAGGTATTCTCCGAGGACAGCAGGCTGATTGTTCTCACTGATGGGTGACGTCCATGGCACCCCCTCCAATCGGAATCTTCACTAGCAAAGACGTTTGCTAGCCCTCGCACGCCCATGCGCACCGCGCATGCGCGACCGTCTTCCCGCCCGAACCGGCTCGTGTTCGTCAGTCCCGTATGTAGCAAGACAAAAACAAGGGAAGACACAACTCCAAAGGGGAGGCGGGCGGGTTTGTGAGAACAATCAGCCTGCTGTCCTCGGAGAATACCTTCTACAGGTATGTAGCATTCGCTTTCTCAGAGGACAAGCAGGCTGCTTGCTCTCACTGATGGGGTATCCCTAGCCCCCAGGCTCACTCAAAACAACAAACATGGTCAATTGGGCCTCACAACGGCGAGGACATAACTGAGATTGACCTAACAACTTATCCAACTAACTGGGAGTGTAGCCTGGAACAGAATAAAACATGGGCCTAGGGAGGTGGAGTTGGATTCTAAACCCCAAACAGATTCTGAAGCACCGACTGCCCGAACCGACTGTCGCGTCGGGTATCCTGCAGCAGGCAGTAATGAGATGTGAATGTGTGGACAGATGACCACGTCGCAGCCTTGCAGATCTCTTCAATAGTGGCTGACTTCAAGTGGGCCACTGACGCTGCCATGGCTCTAACATTGTGAGCCGTGACATGACCCTCAAGAGCCAGCCCAGCCTTGGGCGTAAGTGAAGAAAATGCAGTCTGCTAGCCAATTTGATAAGGTGCGTTTCCCCACAGCCACTCCTCTCCTGTTGGGATCAAAAGAAACAAACATTTGGGCGGACTGTCTGTTGGGCTGTGTCCGCTCCAGATAGAAGGCCAATGCTCTTTTGCAGTCCAATGTGTGCAGCTGACGTTCAGCAGGGCAGGAATGTGGACGGGGAAAGAATGTTGGCAAGACAATTGACTGGTTCAGATGGAACTCCGACACCACCTTCGGCAAGAACTTAGGGTGAGTGCGGAGGACTACTCTATTATGATGAAATTCGGTGTAAGGAGCATGGGCTACCAGGGCCTGAAGCTCACTGACTCTACGAGCTGAAGTTACTGCCACCAAGAAAATGACCTTCCAGGGCAAGTACTTCAGATGGCAGGAGTACAGTGGCTCAAAAGGAGGTTTCATCAGCTGGGTGAGAACGACATTGAGATCCCATGACACTGTAGGAGGTTTGATGGGGGGCTTTGACAAAAGCAAACCTCTCATAAAGCGAACAACTAAAGGCTGTCCGAGATCGGCTTACCTTCTACATGGTAATGGTATGCACTGATTGCGCTAAGGTGAACCCTTACAGAGTTGGTCTTGAGACCAGACTCAGACAAGTGCAGAAGGTAGTCAAGCAGGGTCTGTGTAGGACAAGAGCGAGGATCTAAGGCCTTGCTGTCACACCAGACGGCAAACCTCCTCCATAAAAAGAAGTAACTCCTCTTAGTGGAATCTTTCCTGGAAGCAAGCAAGACACGGGAGACACCCTCCGACAGACCCAAAGAGGCAAAGTCTACACTCTCAACATCCAGGCCGTGAGAGCCAGAGACTGGAGGTTGGGATGCAGAAGCGCCCCTTCGTTCTGCGTGATGAGGGTCGGAAAACACTCCAATCTCCACGGTTCTTCTGAGGACAACTCCAGAAGAAGAGGGAACCAGCTCTGACGCGGCCAAAAAGGAGCAATCAGAATCGTGGTGCCTCGGTCTTGCTTGAGTTTCAACAAAGTCTTCCCCACCAGAGGTATGGGAGGATAAGCATACAGCAGGCCTTTCCCCCCAATTCAGGAGGAAGGCATCCGATGCCAGACGGCCGTGGGCCTGAAGTCTCTAACAGAACTGAGGGACCTTGTGGTTGGCTCGAGATGCGAAGAGATCTACCAAGGGGGTGCCCCACACTTGGAAGATCCGGCACACTACTCTGGAGTTGAGCGACCACTCGTGAGGTTGCATAATCCTGCTCAACCTGTCGGCCAGACTGTTGTTTACGCCTGCCAGATATGTGGCTTGGAGAAACATGCCGTAACGGCAAGCCCACAGCCACATGCTGACGGCTTCCTGACACATGGGGCGAGATCCGGTGCCCCCCTGCTTGTTGATGTAATACATGGCAACCTGGTTGTCTGTCTGAATTTGGATAATTTGGTGGGACAGCCGATCTCTGAAAGCCTTCAGAGCGTTCCAGACCACTCGTAACTCCAGGAGATTGATCTGTAGACCTTTTTCCTGGAGGGACCAGCTTCCCTGGGTGTGAAGCCCATCGACATGAGCTCCCCACCCCAGGAGAGACGCATCCGTAGTCAGCACTTTTTGCGGCTGAGGAATTTGGAAAGGGCGTCCCAGAGTCAAATTGGACCAAATCGTGCACCAGTGCAGGGATTCGAGAAAACTCGTGGACAGGTGGATCACGTCCTCTAGATCCCCAGCAGCCTGAAACCACTGGGAAGCTAGGGTCCATTGAGCAGATCGCATGCGAAGACGAGCCATGGGAGTCACATGAACTGTGGAGGCCATGTGGCCAAGCAATCTCAACATCTGCCGAGCTGTGATCTGCTGGGACGCTCGCACCCGGGAGACGAGGGACAACAGATTGTTGGCCCTTGTCTCCGGAAGATAGGCACGAGCCGTCCGAGAATCCAGCAGAGCCCCTATGAATTCGAGTCTCTGTACTGGGAGAAGATGGGCCTTTGGATAATTTATCACAAACCCCAGTAGCTCCAGGAGTCGAATAGTCATCTGCATGGACTGTAGAGCTCCTGCCTTGGATGTGTTCTTCACCAGCCAATCGTCGAGATAAGGGAACACGTGCACTCCAAGCCTGCGGAGCGCTGCTGCTACCACAGCCAGGCACTTCGTGAACACCCTGGGCGCGGAGGCGAGCCCAAAGGGTAGCACGCAGTACTGGAAGTGACGTGTTCCTAGACTTAATCGGAGATACTGTCTGTGAGCTGGCAGTATCGGAATATGCGTGTAAGCATACTTTAAGTCCAGAGAGCATAGCCAATCTTTTTCCTGAATCATGGGAAGAAGGGTGCCCAGGGAAAGCATCCTGAACTTTTCCTTGACCAGATATTTGTTCAGGGCCCTTAGGTCTAGGATGGGACGCATCCTCCCTGTTTTCTTTTCCACAAGGAAGTACCTGGAATAGAATCCCAGCCCCTCTTGCCCCGGTGGCACGGTGTAGGTGGTTATATATATATTTTGTAAGAGGCCAATTCCTACCTATGTACTCGCTTATGTCTAGGGGGCGTGGCCTCTGCCCAACCTTAGCTGCATGGAAAATAACGGACAGACCAATGGAATATATTAGTTTATTTATACAGCGTTATATACAAAAATATAGAAAACTCTTATCAGCTTATAGCATCAGCAATTCCTGATTGCATGCACAATGATACCAAAAAAATATAGAGAATAACTATGATTATCCTATTGGCTAATCTGTAATGACAGATAAACACAATACCAAGATCCTAATGATTACCACACAAATCTTATGCTAGGCTAACAGCAACTAGAGATCATAAATCCTGACGTCACACATCTGATGGGTCCGAGCACAGACTAATTATCTAACCCAGCCTGAAGGAAGTAAACTATGATCTCACCGTCCCGGTTTCCAGATCAGATTCCTTCCAATGCCTCAGCCGAAGGTCTCAGCGAGGTCCCACAAGCTCAGGTGATGCACTTGTCTTGATCAGCCACAGATGATACAGACTCAGTATAGATCCTGTAGACAGCTGTAATCTGGGGAAAAGCTTTGCCAGGTATTATCAGTAAGTCTCTCAGGTAAATTAGGTGCTTGCAGAAATGCAAGTGTTCTCCTCTTCTGTTCTTCTCTCAGGAACTAGACTCTTTCTGTTCCCGCTTCTCAGATCAATCAGTTTTCTGGGAGCCAATCAGAAATAATCCCACCATGTACTCCCAGCATCTGTATGAAGCTTCCTTTGTCCGTCTTATCTCGTAAGCTCTCTCTCACTCTCTCTCCCTCAGGGACATGCATTCTCCCCCGATACAGAGTGACCTTGGAGGTGGTGCAGGCTTCAGTAAGTCTATTACAAGCTGAAATTCTGACTTCTGCACAGTTGGTAGTCAGACATATAGGTGAAAGGTTGCAGCGTCCATTTTGGCTGTAAAGGTGCTCTCATATGCACACAGGGTGGGTGAGATCACAGCAAATACTCCTACAACGGGCTCGACCGCATTTGCGCTGAGAAGGGCGGAGAGTTCCTCTGCAAGTACCTGCTTGTGCTGGAAGCTGAAAGACTGAGCTCCCGGTGGGCAATTTGGAGGCATAGAGGCCAAATTGAGGGCGTATCCTTGCCGGACTATTTGAAGAACCCAACGGTCGGAGGTTATAAGAGGCCACCTTTGGTGAAAAACTTTCAACCTCCCCCCGACCGGCAGATCGCCCGGCACGGACACTTTGATATCGGCTATGCTCTGCTGGAGCCAGTCAAAAGCTCACCCCCTGCTTTTGCTGGGGAGCTGTGGGGCCTTGCTGAGGCGCACACTGCTGACGAGAGCGAGCACGCTCGGGCTTAGCCTGGGCCGCAGGCTGTCGAGAGGGAGGATTGTACCTACGATTACCAGAAGAGTAGGGAACAGCCCTCCTTCCCCCATAAAAACATCTACCTGATGAGGTAGATGCTGAAGGCTGCCGGCGGGAGAATTTGTCGAAAGCGTTATCCCGCTGGTGGAGCTGTTCTACCACCTGTTCGACCTTTTCCCCAAAAATGTTATCCGCTCAGCAAGGGGAGTCCGTAATCCGCTGCTGGATCCTATTCTCCAGGTCAGAGGCACGCAGCCATGAGAGTCTGCGCATCACCACACCTTGAGCAGCGGCCCTGGACGCAACATCAAAGGTATCATATTCCCCTCTGGCCAGGAATTTCCTACATACTACTACTACTACTTAGCATTTCTATAGCGCTGCCAGGGTTACGCAGCGCTGTACAAGTTTAAACATGGGGAAGGACAGTCCCTGCTCTAGAGAGCTTACAATCTAAAGGTAAAAACTATGTAGTCAGTGTAGGTATCAGGAATGGGAAGGTGGTTAGGCACCAAAAGCAAGGGAGAAGAGATGGGCCTTGAGTAAGGACTTGAAAATGGGCAGGGAGGGCGCATGGCGTATGGGCTCAGGAAGTCTGTTCCAGGCATAAGGTGATGGGAGGCAGAAGGGGCGGAGTCTGGAGTTAGCGGTGGTGGAGAAGGGTACAGAAAGGAGTGATTTGTCCTGAGAGCGGAGGTTACGGTTGGGAACATATGGGGAGAGGAGGGTAGAGAGGTAATGGGGGGCTGCAGCTACATGCCTTCTGCTGCCTGACCACCTCCTGAAACGGCTTGGCTTGCTCAGAAGGGAGCTTGTCCACCAAGTCCGCCAGCTGCCGCACATTGTTCCGCATATGAATGCTCGTGTAGAGCTGGTATGATTGAATCTTGGCCACGAGCATGGAAGAATGATAGGCCTTCCTCCCAAAGGAGTCTAAGGTTCTGGGGTCTTTGCCCGGGGGCGCCGAAGCATGCTCCCTAGAACTCTTAGCCTTCTTCAGGGCCAGATCCACCACACCAGAGTCGTGAGGCAACTGAGTGCGCATCAGCTCTGGGTCCCCATGGATCCGATACTGGGATTCAATCTTCTTGGGAATGTGGGGATTAGTTAGTGGCTTGGTCCAGTTCGCCAGCAATGTCTTTTTTAGGACATGATGCCATGGGTACTGTGGACGCTTCCTTAGGTGGAGAAGGATAGTCCAGGAGCTCAAACATCTCAGCCCTTGGCTCATCCTCCGCGACCACCGGGTAGGGGAAGGCCGTAGACATCTCCCGGACAAAGGCCGAGAAAGACAGACTCTCGGGAGGAGAAAGCTGTCTTTCAGGGGAGGGAGTGGGATCAGAAGGAAGGCCATCAGACTCCTCGTCAGAGAAATATCTGATGTCCTCCTCCGCGTCCCACGAGGCCTCACCATCGGTATCGGAGACAAGTTCACGAACCTGTGTCTGAAGCTGCGCCCGTTCCGACTCCGTGGAAACACGGCCACGGTGGGAGCGTTGAGAGGTGGACTCCCTGGCCGGCAGCGGCGAAGCTCCCTCCCCCGACATCGTCGGGGAGTCCACCTGGGAGGTAGCCGAAACCGATACTGCAAGCAGTACCGGTACCGGGGACCTCACCCCGGGCAAAGGGCCAGCCGTCGCCTCACTCAACGGCACCGGTGGCGCAGGCACCCCCGGTACCGGAGGAGAAGGACGTAACAGCTCTTCCATTATGCCTGGAAGAACGGCCCGGAGACTCTCGTGCAGAGCGGCTGTGGAGAAAGACTGAGAAGCCGGTGCAGGCATCGAGGTCAGAATCTGTTCCGGGCACGGAGACGGTACTGGGCTGTCCGGGGTAGAGCGCACCGACACCTCCTGGATGGAGGGTGAGCAGTCCTCCCGGTGCCGATGCCTGCTGGGTGCCGACTCCCTCGGCGACCCAGAGCTCCTGGTACCAAGTCGGGAAGGTGACCGGTGACGATGCTTCTTCGATTTCTTCGAGCGAAGCATATCACCGGAACTCCCTGGTACCGATGAGGAGGACGTTGAATCCAGACGTCGCTTCCTCGGGGCCGGGTCCGAAGATGGTCGATCCCGGGGGGGCTGTACCGCAGGAGCCCTCAGGGCAGGAGGAGACCCACCCGAAGGCTCACCGCCACCAGCAGGGGAATGGACAGCCCTCACCTGCACTCCAGACGAAGCACCACCGTCCAACGACATCAGCACCAGCGGGGGTCCCGGTACCGCCGACGCACTCTTCCGAAGTCTCGGTACCGTCGATGTAGGAGGAATACGCCTCGATGCCGTCGACGCCGATGCAATCCCCGAAGACTTCGGTGCTGCCGATTCACTCGATGAATCCCGAGATGCTGTTGCTGTCAAAGCGCCGGAGAACAGAACGCTCCACTGGGCTAATCTCGCTACCCGAGTCCTCTTCTGCAAAAGAGCACAAAGGCTACAGGCCTGCGGGCGGTGCCCAGCCCCCAGACACTGAAGACACGAAGCGTGCCTATCAATGAGCGAGATTATCCGGGCGCACTGGGTGCACTTCTTGAAGCCGCTGGAAGGCTTCGATGACATGGGCGGAAAAATCGCGCTGGCGAAATCAAAATTCGCGATGATAATAGGCACCGAAAAAAAAGGGAGAAAAACCCGTACAGGCGGCCAAGAAGGCCGCTCCCGAAAGCGAAAGGACACTTATGCTGGGAAAAAACTAGAAATACGGGAAAAAAGGGGAACCTTTTTTTTTTTATATATATAAACAAACACAGGAAAAAAAAAGTAGAAAATGTGAAAGACGCGCGAGGTCTTCTGAGGGGCACGAAATGGCGGCAAAACACGACCGTCCCGAGCGCAGACAAAAGAAGACTGACGAACACGAGCCGGTTTGGGCGGGAAGACGGTCGCGCATGCACGGTGCGCATGGGCGCGCAAGGGCTAGCAAACGTCTTTGCTAGTGAAGATTCCGATTGGAGGGGGTGCCGTGGACGTCACCCATCAGTGAGAAGCAGCCTTCTTGTCCTCGGAGAATTTTTGCTTCCTTCATCATGTTTTTATAGTCTCTGAGTGCTCTCCACATTATCCTGCCCTGGGTGCTTTCATCTGTGTGAGCCGATTTTTAAAAAAGGTTCCAGTAGAGATCCGGGAAATTATAGACCGGTGAGTCTGACGTCGGTGCCAGGGAAAATGGTAGAGCCTATTATCAAAAACAAAATTACAAAGCACATCCAAGGACATTTGTCATGTAGGTGAATGTCTCCTTGTCTATGCTCACCTCGCCCTCTGGTGGCCAGAACCGTGGCTGCTATGGACTGTCACATGTTCCGGTCCGGATATTCCGGGCTGCCAGACTTGCTTCTCTTGTTTGTGCCTGAACAGCACCCGTAGCTGCCTTGTGATTCCTGCAGCTGAACTTCAGCAGCTGATGGGCTTTATTAATCA
This sequence comes from Microcaecilia unicolor, assembly GCF_901765095.1. Taxonomy (NCBI): domain Eukaryota; kingdom Metazoa; phylum Chordata; class Amphibia; order Gymnophiona; family Siphonopidae; genus Microcaecilia; species Microcaecilia unicolor. The sequence goes on from NC_044035.1 coordinate 326,682,716, forward strand.
CCTGGAAACTTCTGTGTTTGCCTTTGCATCGTCTAAGGTCCCTGGTTTGTTGGTGCTTTGTTGCACTTCTGCCTAGTCTTGTTTCTTGTTTGTTTCTTGTCCAGTTCTAGTTAGTCTGTGTGTAGTTTAGCTTAGTTTTCTTGCTTATTTTCCTAGTCTTATTTCTGGTCTGTCTTCCTGGTCTAGTTTCTGTTTGTGTCTCTTTCTTAGTGGCTGTGTGGCAGCTTTCAGTCCTGACTCTTTTCTGTCAGTGTTGTACGCCTTGTAGCGCTATAGAAATGCTAAATAGTAGTAATAGTTTTAGTGTCTGCTTGTCAGCTTTCAGTTCCTGTCCTTTAGCTTGTCCATTTCCTGCTTTGTGTAGTATTGTCTGTCTGTGAGTCCTAGCCCAGTTTCCTGCCTTGCTGCCCATGTATATTCCTTTCCCCTCTGACCCTCAGTCCCTGTTCAGCCTAGTGGGTATCCAGTTCCTGCCCTGTCCGGTAAGTCCTGCCAGCCGCCTGCACCCAGGGGCTCAACTCCTGAGGAAATGCGGTCAAGTGCAGATGAAGTCTAGCTGTTTCTGTCGAGTTCTGCCTTGTCTCTGGTGTGGGGTGGTTTTGCCTGCCACTGCTGCTCCACGGCAGTGGCCCAAGGGCTCACGAACCTAGTTTCTGCCTTGAAAACCTGACAGACGGGGATTACTGAGACCATGTCAACACGGCTTTTGTGTGGGGAAATCTTGCCTGACCAATTTACTTCAGTTCTTTGAAGGAGTAAACAAACATGTGGACAAAGGGGAGCCAGTTGATATTGTGTATCTGGATTTTCAAAAGGCATTTGACAAGGTACCTCATGAAAGGCTACAGAGGAAATTGGAGGGTCTTGGGATAGGAGGAAATGTCCTATTGTGGATTAAAAACTGGTTGAAGGATAGGAAACAGAGAGTGGGGTTAAATGGGCAGTATTCACAATGGAGAAAGGTGTTAGTGGGGTTCCTCAGGGATCTGTGCTAGGACCGCTGCTTTGTAACATATTTATAAATGATTTAGAGATGGGAGTAACTAGCGAGGTAATTAAATTTGCTGACACAAAGTTATTCAAAGTCGTTAACTCGCGACAGGATTGTGAAAAATTACAGAAGGACCTTACGAGACGAGACTGGGAGACTGGGCGGCTAAATGGCAGATGACGTTTAATGTGAGCAAGTGCATGATGATGCATGTGGGAAAAAAGAACCTGAATTATAGCTACGTCATGCAAGGTTCCACGTTAGGAGTTACGGACCAAGAAAGGGATCTGGGTGTCGTCGTCGATAATACACTGAAACCTTCTGCTCAGTGTGCTGCTGCTGCTAGGAAAGCGAATAGAATGTTGGGTATCATTAGGAAAGGTATGGAAAACAGGTGTGAGGATGTTATAATGCAGTATTGCTCCATGGTGCCACCACACCTTGAGTACTGTGTTCAATTCTGATTGCCGCATCTCAAGAAAGATATAGTAGAATTGGAAAGGTGCGGCGAAGAGCGACTAAAATGATAGCGGGGATGGGACAAACTTCCCTATGAAGAAAGACTAAGGAGGCTAGGGCTTTACAGCTTGGAGAAGAGACGGCTGGGGGGAGACATGATAGAGGTATATAAAATAATGAGTGGAGTGGAACAGGTGGATGTGAAGCGTCTGTTCACACTTTCCTAAAATACTAGGACTAGGAGGCATGCGATGAAACTACAGTGTAGTAAATTTAAAACAAACAGAGAAACGTTTTCTTCACCCAATGCGTAATTAAACTCTGGAATTCGTTGCCAGAGAATGTGGTGAAGGCGGTTAGCTTAGCAGAGTTTAAAACGGGGCTAGACGGTTTCCTAAAAGACAAGTCCATAAACCACTACTAAATGGACTTATGAAAAATCCACAATTCCAGGAATAACATATATAGAATGTTTGTACGTTTGGGAAGCTCGCCAGGTGCCCTTAGCCTGGATTGGCCGCTGTCGTGGACAGGATGCTGGGCTCGATGGACCTTTGGTCTTTTCCCAGTGTGGCATTACTTATGTAAAGACGTCCAGGTGTTAGGTATGCCCAAGTCCAACCTTCACTACGCCTCCGACACGCCCCCTTGAAATTTGGACGTCCTTGCGATGGACTGCAGTTGGAGACGTCCAAAATCGGGTTTTGATTATACCTATTTGGATGTCTCTGGGAGAAGGACCGCCATCTTCTGTTTTACGTCAAAAGATGGATGTCCTCTTTTGAAAATGAGCCCAATAGAGGCTCATTTTCAAAGCACTTAGATTTACAAGGTTCTATAGATTACTGTGGAACTTTGTAAGTCTAAGTGGTTTGAAAATGAGCCCCATAGGGGCCTATATACTGATCTGCAGCAAATTTGAAAGGCTATCCTATGTAAACTTTCAAATTTACAATTGAATAATTCTATAAATTGAAGACTCAGTGCACCTAGCACCAATTCTATAACTGCATCTTGTTGCTAAGAATCAATTGTAGAATGCTGGAATATGGCAGCATTGGCAAACCCATGTTTAGGCATGCCTTTATACGCCATGTCAATAGCAGATGTAAGCTGGCACACCTAAGTCTGACAAGTGACGTGCATAATTTATAGTATTCTCTATGTGTGTAAGTGGGAGACATGCCAATAGCCCACCCATGCCCCGCCCATGTTTGTCCTCCTTGCAGTTAGGTGCTATGACCTATGGAACTTTGTAAGTCTAAGTGCTTTGAAAATGAGCTACGTTATAAAATAGTACCTAGTGCACAATTGTCAATTAATGACACCTTTGGTGCATCTAAGTGGCATATACCTCTAGGTATCAGCTTATATTCCCCATATTTATTATTATTTATTTTAAAAATCTATAGACCACCTATAACTAGGTGGTTTCCATAAAAACATTCATAATTATAAACAAAACAACCATACAAAATATACATTTAAAAATAAACAATAATAACTTCTCATCAATATGCCACTACAGAGACAAATCTATATATTATCGAAAAACTCTGTCACAAACATTTGGGTCTTGTTTTTTAAGCTGTGCAAAACTACCACAGTGACAAAGCTGACCAGGAAGTGCATTTCATAACAAAATTTCAGCTGGAATAAAGGCTGAGGTTTGTGTATCCGCATTGCATAACCGGGCTACTTCATCAGTAGAAAGCCACATAAAAGTCTCTGACCTCAATGCACGTTTTGGTTGATAGACAGTCAAGACTTGTTTCAGATAGGCTAGATCATCAGCAAACAAAGTCTGGTGTTCAGTCATCAGTACCTTAAATTGTATTCTTTACAGCATGGGTAACCCATGCAATTGTTTAAGCACTGGAGTTACATGAGAAAATTTCAATATTCCTACTATGACTCGAGCAACTGCGTATGTGTGTTAAAATGTGCTTTATGATGGACTGAGCTAATCTTGTGCAGGTCATAGCAATAATGCTAAATCATTCTTCCTGATTCTCTTGTTGTTCTTCCTATGGGCATCCTCCATCAGGCAGTCCCCACTCACTCCAGCTGGCAAGAGGAACTCCTCAAACCTGTCTTTTGCTGACTAGTCATCTCGTATTTAAGGTCCACATTCTGTAGCTCCTAGCACCCTATCCCCAACCCTGGCTATCTTCTTTCTGGGCATCTCTTATCTCCCTGGCTAGTAGAAGGAGGGTCTCGTATGTGCCTCCTGCAAGCTAGCTGTGCACTGTAGTTTATGACATGAAGCTGCAGTGAGTGCCATTGAAGTACCACACAGCTAGCTGGCAGTCGGTAAGCATAAGGCTCTTTTCCTGTTGATTTGGGGGTACAAGAAAGGGAGGATGATTTCATGTGTACCCAAATAGGGAAAATAATCATATTGTGGGGATACTGCTTAAGAGGTCTGGTGTGGGGGGGGGGGGGGGGGGGGGGGGTGAGGAAATCATTGACAGTAATGTTGGTGGAAGGTGAGTGGTAGTATATGACATAACAATTCTAATAAAGGTTGTGACTTGTTTGTTTGTTTTTTTTATATATAAATGCTTTCTTCTACAGAAGAAAATCAATGTGACCTGCTAAAGAGTAGTGGCCTCCCACTTATAATTCAGGTGTTAACTGAATCTCATGATGAAGAAATGAGCAAAGCAGCCACTTTTGTTCTTCAGAACTGTAGGCAAATCAGTAAGCTCTCTACTACTTTTTTTTTTTACTTTGAAAATGTATTATCTGTCTAATTTTAATACTACTTTTTTGTCTGCACAAGGAACTATTTTAACTTGACTGGAAATAAATCACATATAATTTAATGTTGCTATACTATTATAATATATATATTTTGGTAACACATTCTTATAACAATATAATTTAGTTTTAATTTATGCCTGGGGAATTATACTGCCATACTAAAGTACTAAACCTGTGTAGTAAGCATTATGGGAACAATTCCATACTGGGTGCCACAAATTAGGCGCCTAGATGCAGCACACTAAGCATGAATTCTGTGATGGCATCTGGGCATCAAGATTCCATTATAGAATACTAGCATCTACGTGCCTACATTTAGGCATGCACTACAAAAATAAATGGGATCACAGAAGGGAGATCAGTGATATCAACACATAACAAAAAAAAAAACCCTTCCCAATAGCATCACTAGGCCAAGTTATGTACATAAGTATTGCCACACTGGGACAGACCGAATGTCCATCAAGCCCAGCATCCTGTTTCCAACAGTGGCCAATCCAGGTCACAAGTACCTGGCAAGATCCTAAAACAGTACAATACATTTTATGCTGCTGCTTCTAGAAATAAGCAGTGGATTTTCCCCAAGTCCATTTTAATAAAGGTCTATGGACTTTTCCTTTAGAAAGCCATCCAAACCTTTTTAAACCCCACTAAGCTAACCACTTTTACTACATTCTCTGGAAATGAATTCCAGAGTTTAATTACACGTTGAGTGAAGAAATAGTTTCTCTGATTCGTTTTAAATTTACTACTTTGTAGCTTCATTGTGTGCCCCTAGTCCTAGTATTTTTGGAAAGAGTAAACAAGAGACTTACGTCTACCCGTTCCATTCCACTCATTATTTATAGACCTCTATCAAATCTCCCCTCAGCCGTCTTTTCTCCAACCTGAAGAGCCCTAGCCGCTTTAGCCTTTCTTCACAGGGAAATCGTCTCATCCCCTTTATCATTTTCGTCGCCCTTCTCTGTACCTTGTCTAATTCCACTATATATTTTTTTTAGATGCGATGACCAGAATTGAACACAGTGTTTGAGGTGCGGTCACACCATGGAGTGATACAAAGGGATTATAACATCCTCATTTTTGTTTTCCATCTCTTTCCTTAATAATACCTAACATTCTATTTGCTTTCTTAGCAGCTGCCACACACCGAGCAGGGGTTTTCAACGTATTATCAGTGATGACGCCTAGATCCCTTTCCTGGTCGGTGACTAATGTAGAACCTTACATTACACGTAATTACTGTAATTCGGGTTCCACTTTTTATATGCATCACTTTGCACTTGCTTGCATTAAACATCTACCATTTAGATGCCCAGTCTCCCAGTCTCGGAAGGTCCTTTTGTAATTTTTCATAATCCTTTTGTGATTTAACATCTTTGAATACCTTTGTGTAGTTGGCATATTTAATTATCTCACTAGTTACTCCTATCTCTAGATCATTTATAAATATGTTAAAAAGCAGCAGTCCCAGCGCAGACTCCTGGCACTTGAATGTAAGGCATCTTGATACTGGGTTAAGCTAATATTATGTAATGGATTTTGGGTATCCAGGTAATCAGTATAGAATAGGCTCTCACCTTGTGGCATCAGTGCACTCTCAAGAAGAGCCTTGAGGACCCACTTATAGAACTACCACCATAATTTGTCTGCATTTCCATACTGTCTATGGAGAACCACAAAGCTTAGGTGGCCAAACAAATGGAGATATGAAACACATCTGCTAGTATGAGATCTTTATTAGTGGGCTGGCCCAACATGGCCATGTTTTGGCACAATGCCTGCATCAAGGGTCCTAAATAAAATACATAAAAAATGCACATAGGTTATCTGCTTAAAAAAGATAACTTTTTATCTGATGGCTATGTTAACTGTGATGATTTCCACACCAGACCGACAGACACTTCATGCCCTGCAGACTCTTTATTTGAAGAGAAAATGAGAGAAACTCCACTTTGCAGCATTTCTGTGCTGCATCGCCAACATGTCTTCCTCTAGATATAATTTTGTCAGTACTTGGATTCACTTTATACAACTATTGTAGAACTTTCTTGCGCTTTAGGTACACCTCCTTAATCCCCCAGTGGTGGCTGTCCCCCTCCCTCTCCCCTGAAAGTGAAGCTTGAAAGGGATACCAGGTTCTATGACAGTATTGTAGGCATTCTTAACAGAGCAGGGACTAGGTCTGAGGAGTAACAATGGTTGGAGCTGTGGACTAAGGGATCCAGGTTGAAATCCCACTTAAATTCTTTGTTTTTGTAATTGTGAGTCCTCCAGGACTCCACCTATATATAAGACAACTGCAAGCATGAAGGCTACTGGAGTGGTGTTCATTTGGGTACAGTTTGTATTTTTTTGTTCCTTGAGGGCTGATAATTTAAAAAACAGAGTTAAAATTGGATTTGGACCCGAGTTCCCTTGGTTTACATTTCAGTCCATTGTACTAACTACTAGGCTGACACTGCATGGACTTCTGTGTAGTTCTAAGAATGCTGCTATACAGACATCCATGTTCCTTGTTTTTACCCCGGTCAAAATTTGGACACTTCAGTTTGTAAAATGGATGTTCATGCTAGAAGTTTCCAGCACTTGGACATCCCATCTCACATGTTTTTGAATAGGCTTATCCTGTTCAAAAATACATGTGAGATGGACGTCCATCTGGGACATTCTGACATGGATGTCCTTTTGAAAATGCCCCTCCACATGAATAGCCATCAAAAATTTGAAGCCTTGGAGAATTATGATCGCAGATTGAATTTGAAGTTTGTAAACTTTCCCAAGTCTCCAGTTCTCTTTCCAGTGGAGATGGTAAAAGCAATATCTAAGGGAAGGTTTACCGACCCCTGCTGAAAATATACCACCAATTTTGAAGGATTTTTGTGTTGAATCGGGGGCTCCAGAATCTATGGGCCTAGTGGACAAGGAATTGAGGCTAGTTTTGATCTTAGGGGCTTTCTAGAAAGTTTTAGCCCTGTGGTAACTAAGGCGACCTTGATAGCCTCCTTTGCCCTGGAGTATAACCAGAATTAGATTCTTCATCTTTATTTTCAATTTAAAGGTGTCAGTTTTCTGAGTCAATCTGTTTTGATATTTCCTGACCTCTGTTGAGCCACTCAAATGAAATGGAGGGCTTTTTTAGCTCTCAAATCCCAAGTGGTGGCGTCAGGAAGGGACAGTTTTCCTTCAGCTCCCATGTAAATATATTCTTAAGTTTTCTGATAAGCCTTATGTTTGACTGGACCCAGAGCATTTAAAGAATTTCTGTTATCAAGGCAACCTGCAGTCCTGTTTATCTGTATCTATTCCCTCTAATGTCTCAGTTTGAGCTGAGCAACATTAGAATTGTGGTACAATGAAGGGTCCCATTTAATTTTTCAGCTATAAGATATTTCTTCAATTTTATATATATCCTTTGGGTATATATTCTTTTAGGCTTCCGCTGCTGGTATCATGATTGTTGCAGTTGTCTGGATCTTGCCACATCTGAGTAAGCAAAGCCAATGTTTCAGCCACTGTGCTGTTGCTTTCTTCAGGTTATGCTATGAAATCTACAGTTTGTCCTTATATATATAGTGGGTTCTCAAACTTAATTGGCTGAGGTTTGAGGTGGGTAGTTTCCTCATGAAGGAGGGGACTTCTGTTGGAAATTGAGGTGGGAAAGTCCTTTGGTCACAAATTTGAATTTTGGCGGGATAGTCCATTGGTCACAGTTTTAAATTCTGGCGGGAATGAGGCTTGAAATTTCAGTAGAACACTTCTGCCCCAGAGGGGGGAAGAATTTCTGTAGGTCATAGTCTAAAACTGTGGGGGTGGGGAAGAAGACTTTTGTCCTTCGTCACATGTCTTTTTTGTGTTAAATTTCTTTTGATTGAGCGATTGCCATGTTTTGTTTAGGATGAGCTCCTTGTCTCCATTGACGTTATTAGGAGGCCTTGCTATCTGTGTTGTCTCTTTTGATTCTTTTGGCCACCAACGATCTTCTCTCTCCAAGATTTTTGTGTCCTCAAATCTAATTATATGACAAGATGCCTTAGCTTGAAGGGCTACAGCTGGATTTTCCATGTTGCAGAGCTTGTGGTTTCTCTTAGGTTCTTGTAGCCTTTCCTCTACAGTGCGTCCGGTATCACCAATGTAATTTTGACTGCAACTTCATGGTATTTCATACAGTCCAGTGGTTTGGAACAGAGGTAGCCGGTCTTCTGGTGCGCACTGTTGGCTGTTTTGATGTTATTTTTTAGCAGTTTTCTTATGCAGTCCGTCACTCCTAGGACATAGGGGAGCACTATGAGTTTTTGTTTTGTTGTGAGGTCATCATGTGATGTCAACAGCAGCCAATAAACTTTACTGTATTCTGTAAGCTCCACCTATGTCCCGCCCCATGTAAACAGAGCAAGATAATAACATTTATAGACTAGTGCTTAAGCAGCATATTGGCATATATGCACGTAAGTATACATCTAAATATATATATGGTAGTATTCTAAACAGTTACACACACCCAATGGGGGTGTAAATGATAGTGCCTAGTTTATAGAATTGCCCTTCACGTATCCACAGCAACTTTCAAAGTAAACGCACATTTACTTTCCCTTTGAAAATTGATGCAACGCTTAGGGTTCAAAAAGCACTTCAGTAATGAGCAATGTGGACAGTTTGTAAAAAAAAATAATGGGGGCAATTTTCAATAATATTCAGATATTAGCTATCTAGTGTGTATTATTTAGAAGTTAAAAAAATAGAAGGTGTCTCAGGTTAGGGCTACTTGATCCACCGAGTCTGACCATTTCTGCCTTGATCCTTAACTTCTCACCAATCTCCCAGAGTTATTTGAATAAATTTAATCACAGGATAATTTTATAAGATGTTCTACATGCAGAAATAGGTGTTATAAAATTAGCTAGGGAATTCAAACAGAAAAGTATGTACTATCAATGCATAGTTCATACTTTTATATACAATAGTTGTAGGCATTCCCTGGGGTGGAATTTTGCATATCTAAGCAAAGTTTTGGGGCCGTTTGTACCTATCTCAGATAAGGTGTAAATAGGGGATAATTTTTAAATGAGACATGGGTGTACATGTTGCCATTATTAAAATAGGCATAGTATGTGTCTATGTACCTTTTATAGTCCTAAATACCCTATATTAAAATTACTGTCACAGCAACTAATATAGCTAAAACTTATCTGTTGTGAGCAAATTTAAAAGATAAAAAAAACAGCTTATGTGGCCAAGGCACAATGTTGGCTGTATAAGTGGTTTTGAATACAGTCCTCTACTGCTCACTTCTGCAGGAATGCCACTTCCACATATATCTAAATGTTTGCATTCTCTGAAGACAAGCGGGACAGGGTATTCTTAAGATGGGTGGTGTCATCTGATGGATCCCCAGCACAAGACGCTACCCAGCATTCCAACAAAAACTTCTAGAAGCCTTTGATAGGTCTGCATCTTGTATGCATGAATGCCTTTCCGCCTGCCTGAGTTGTATGGGACTCAGTTTTTTTACTTTTCTCAAAGAACTAAAGAGGCCGTGTGTGAAATACATTTTGGCACGCATAAGGGCTGACTCCTCATTGGCATTGAAGGCATCGGTCTCAATGGCTTCAGGAGTGGTACCGGACACTGGAGATGTCATCATTGAGGAAGTCTCCCCCTGCCTCAGCGTCAAATGCCAGAAACCTTCATTTGGACCAAGCATTTGATGGATGCTGCATGGATTTTGCTTCATCCGTGTCAGCATCAAAGGACTTCCGATGCTGGCCATTGAGCAATGACAACGAAGCATCAGCATTGGTCCTCCTCAAAGCATGGTGCTAGGAGTTTCAGGGCAACAGTGTCGTTTGTACTGGAGAAGCGTCAGCACCATAAGGATCACTTCCCCTAAGAAGCAGTACTGATGAGCCCTTCTCCATGAAGCCAAGGACACAGTGCAAGGTGAAGCCCACCTGCCTTAGGCGCAGGCGGATGCTTTTGTTGCCATCGCCACTTAGGTTCAGCGCAACCAGCAAGTCACAGCTCGGCAGATGTTGATGATGGACCACATGGCCTCTACAGTGTGTGTCACTCCCATGGCTCACCTCCATTTGTGTGGCATCCAGTGAACCCTTGCTTCCCAGTGGTGTCAAACCACGGGGAACCTTGTGAATGTGTTAGCCCAGTCTCTTTTCTGGTGACTGATTCAACCTAATTTGATCCTGGACTCCCATTCCAAATTCCTCTATGCCAGAAGATTCTGACTACTGATGTGCATCCAGTCTCGGATGGGGAACTCATGTAGAGGGGCTTCACACCCAGGGACTCTGGCCCGCTAAGGAGACCAAACTGCAAATTAGTCTCCTAGAGCTTCCAGGCAATCTGGAATGCTCCAAAGGTTTTCAGGGATCTGCTGTTGAGCAAAATTGTTCTAATTCAGATAGACAATCAGGTTGCCATGCACTATGTCAACAAGTGGGGGGGGGGGGGGTATAGTGATCTTGGGCAAGTCACTTAACCCTCCATTGCCTCAGGTACAAAATTAGATTGTGATCCGGACAAGGAAATACCTAGTGTACCTGAGTGTAACTCACCTTGAGCTACAACTGAAAAAAGGTGTGAGCGAAATCCAAAAAAACGTGTGTGAATTTTGGTCTTTGTATCTCTCATTGCAGATTATTACCAGGGCTTTAGACATTGCTGACACCTTCCCTGCACATGGGTCATGTGACTCGCACGTCTTGGGTCATTCTACAAATCTATTCTCATGTCTTCATTCCATTTTTATCAATAGCTTAATGGCTGGTAAATTACCAGCCCCAATGAAAACAGCTCTTATTAAGCTTATTTTGAAAAAATCAGATCTTGACCTGTTGCAGGCCAAAAATTATCTACCAGTGTCATATCTTTTATATTTTCTTTCTAAAATTGTGGAGTCCTTGATCAGCTTACTTCCTATGTAGAGGCTATCAATGCTCTACATCCTTGTCAATCTGGTTTTGTGTCCGTTTCAGTAGCGAAATGGTTCTTACTGCCTTAATAAGTGAATTTCATAGCAATTGGAGAGAGAAAAAAATTGCTCCGTTAGACTGTCTTGACCTGTCAGCGGCATTTGACCTAATTTAATCACAACCTTCTCTTACACTGTCTTTTTTCACATTGTATTTCTGGTGTAGTCCTGGACTGGTTTACTTCTTTTTTTTTTTTTTTTTTTGGACAACAGTTCTTTCAGCTCTTCTCCCCCGACATGTGGTGTTCATCAGGAGTTGGTACTTTCTCCAACACTATATTTAATTTGTTTGTTAGTCCTTTGGCTTTACTTATTCAGTCTTTGGGGATCAGTTCTTATTCTTATGCAGATGATTTTCTCATAGTCTATTACACTGATATGAGTTCAGTTGATTTACAGCCACATCAAAAATGTTTAGAACTTGTGGCGGGATGGCTAGAAGACAGGCCATTAGTTCTTAATCCTGAGAAGACAATAGCTTGTTGGGTAATTGGATCATTATCACCTCCAGCTGTTACTACTTTTTTATCTGGCAGGCACATTGTCCCCATTTCATCCTTTGATATCTTGGGGTCATATTTATTTTATTTTATATCATTTAACTGGATTTAACAAGTGCTTTAAAATCGGTAATAGTTTCTCTTGTGGTTTTTTTTTCTTCTACTTCCATAGGAGCCCCTCCCCTCCCCCATCTGCTTTTGTTGTAAGGCATTTGCATAGCACAGGTGGAGCATCTCTCCATGTGGTTTTTGTCTCTGCACAGAAGCTGGACAGGTTTGGGAGCTCTCAGATAAGACTATTTTCTGATTACTCCTACCGTACAGTTGTGGCTCTGGGCATTTCAATGCTGTTCTAGGGATAGGTTACAGCAAACACATTCCATAGGTCTTAAGCTTAAGCCCACTGACACTTCCTATATAGCTTTCCCAAATATACTACATATCATAAATTAACCCCACCCTAATTACAACCCCATCATAGTACAACTGTTCATGCCCATTTCAACAAATCAGGATGACTTTTATTCTCTGTAATAATTGTGGTGCTTTAGTTTCAAGGCCAAGCATCTGGAGACTTAAAGCTTGTCCTGTCTGTCTTCAGCTTGCTAGTTTAAAACAGGAGCTCAGCAAAGTAAAGCAGGAATTGAATGCACTTAAAGCAACTTCTAGGGCTGCACAGAATCATACCAAATTCTCACCACTGCCTCAAAGGATTATACCACCTAAGAATAGATGGTTCACAGTAGGCTCAGGCAGGCTTTGTTATGTGACACAGACGCATCCGCCCTCACAAGTGTTGCCCCTACAGAATTCTTTTGCTCCACTACAGCACTGTGTTGTTCCTGAAAATAAAACTGAGGCGGAAGAAAAAGAAAAAGCAAGGAAGGTGGATCAAAAAGATATGAAGGCACCCAAAGAGAAAAGACACCCCCAAATCACTAAAACCGAAACACATACTAGGAAATGTAGATGGAAAGCGATGACCACAAATGCTCGCAGTCTAAGCAATAAAGTTCATGACCTTCAAGCCCTGATGTTGGAGGCAAACTTGGACATAGTTGCAGTCACAGAGACATGGCTCAATGGTTCCCATGAATGAGATGCAAACATACCAGGCTATAATCTTTTTAGGAAGGATAGAGAGGGGCGTAAAGGTGGAGGAGTAGCTCTGTATGTGAGAAATGATATCACAGCGACTGAAATGACAGGGAACTGGGGAAAGGAAGAAGCAATATGGATCACCTTAAAAAGAAAGGATAGAATCTCTGTCCACGTGGGTGTTGTCTACAGACCCCCGACACAATTGGAGGAACTAAATAAAGATCTGATCGCTGATATTCAAAAGTTGGGGAAGAAAAGAGAGGTGCTGTTGTTGGGAGAGATCAATCTGCCGGATGTAGATTGGAAGGTTCCATCTGCAGAACCGGAAAGAAGTAGAGAGATCGTGGATGCTTTTCAAAGTGCTTTGCTCAGACAAATGGTGACGGAACCCACAAGGGAGGGAGCAACGCTAGATCTGGTACTCACAAATGGGGATAGTGTATCAAATGTCCGAGTGAGTGCCCACCTGGGCAGCAGTGACCATCAAACGGTTTGGTTTGATATGACGGCTGAGGAGGAGGGTGGCCACTCAAAACTGAAAGTCCTGGATTTCAAGCATGCTGACTTTAGTAAAATGAGGGAATACCTGAGGAGGGAGCTGATGGGCTAGGAGAACGTACGAGAAGTGGAAGGGCAGTGGTCCAGGCTGAAAGAAACTATAAATAGGGCCACAAACCTCTATGTAAGGAGAGTAAATAAAAGCAAGAGAAAAAGGAAACCGATATGGTTCTCCAAGCAAGTGGCTGAGAAAATAAAGGCTAAAGAGTTGGCATTCCAGAAATACAGAAAAACTCAAAAAGAGGAACACGGAGAGGAATACCGGATGAAACTGAAGGAAGCCAAGAGAGAGATACGTCTGGCAAAAGCGCGTGCGGAAGAACAAATGGCTAGAAAGGTAAGGAGGGGTGACAAAAATTTCTTAAGGTATATTAGTGAAAGGAAAATGACTAAAAAGGGAATTGTGAGACTGAAAGATGCTGCGAACCGCTATGTAGAAAATGATGAAGAAAAGGCAAATTTGCTAAATAGATACTTTTGTTCTGTTTTCACAGAAGAAAATCCTGGAGAAGGACCGAGATGGACTGACAAAAGTACATGTGAGAGTGAAGTGGATTTAGCACTGTTCACGGAAGAGAGTGTGTATGAACAACTAGGAAACCTAAAAGTGGACAAAGCCATGAGACTGGACGGGATCCACCCCAGGATATTGAGGGAGCTCAGAGAGGTTCTGGCTGGTCCTCTTAAAGATTTTTTTAATAAATCCTTGGAGACGGGACAGGTTCCGTGCGATTGGAGAACGACGGAGGTGGTCCCTCTTCACAAAAGTGGTGATAGGGAAGAAGCTGCAAACTACAGGCCGGTAAGCCTCACTTCGGTTATTGGAAAAGTAATGGAAGCGATGCTAAAGGACAGGATAGTGAATTTCCTGGAAGCCAATAAGTTGCAAGATCCGAAACAACATGGTTTTACCAAAGGGAAATCGTGTCAAACGAATCTCATTGAATTCTTTGACTGGGTGACTGGAGAATTGAATCAAGAATGTGCTATGGACGTAATCTACTTAGATTTCAGCAAAGCTTTTGACACGGTTCCCCACAGGAGGCTCTTGAATAAACTGGACAGGCTGAAGATAGGACCTGAAGTGGTGAACTGGATTAGGAACTGGTTGACGGACAGAAACCAGAGGGTGGTGGTGAATGGAATTCGCTCGGAGGAGGGGAAGGCGAGTAGTGGAGTGCCTCAGGGATCGGTGTTGGGACCGATTCTGTTCAATATATTTGTGAGTGACATTGCCGAAGGGTTAGAAGGTAAAGTTTGCCTTTTTGCAGACGATACTAAGATTTGTAACAGAGTGGACATCGGGGAGGGAGTGGAAAACATGAAAAAGGATCTGCGGAAACTAGAAGAATGGTCTAGGTTTGGCAATTAAAATTCAATGCGAAGAAATGCAAAGTGATGCACTTAGGGAGTAGAAATCCACGGGAGAAGTATGTGTTAGGTGGGGAGAGTCTGATAGTTATGGACGGGGAGAGGGATCTTGTGGTGATAGTATCTGAGGATCTGAAGGCGACGAAACAGTGTGACAAGGCGGTGGCCATAGCCAGAAGGTTGCTAGGCTGTATAGAGAGAGGTGTGACCAGCAGTAGAAAAGAGGTGTTGATGCCCCTGTATAAGTCGTTGGTGAGGCCCCACCTCGAGTATTGTGTTCAGTTCTGGAGGCAGTACCTTGCTAAGGATGTAAAAAAAATGGAAGCGGTGCAAAGAAAAGCTACGAGAATGGTATGGGATTTGCGTTACAAGACGTATGAGGAGAGACTTGCGGACCTGAACATGTATACCCTGGAGGAAAGGAGAAACAGGGGTGATATGATACAGACGTTCAAATATTTGAAAGGTATGAATCCGCAAACAAACCTTTTCCGGAGATGGGAGGGTGGTAGAACGAGAGGACATGATATGAGAGTGAAGGGGGGCAGACTCAAGAAAAATGTCAGGAAGTATTTTTTCACGGAGAGAGTGGTAGATACTTGGAATGCCTTCCCGTGGGAGGTGGTGGAGATGAAAACGGTAGCGGAATTCAAGCATGCATGGGATAAACATAAAGGAATCCTGTGCAGAAGGAATGGATCCTCAGAAGCTTAGCCGAGATTGGGAGGCGGGGCTGGTGTTTGGGTGGTGGGGCTAGTTCTGGGCAAGACTTCTACGGTCTGTGTCCTGAAAATGGGGCTAGTTCTGGGCAAGACTTCTACAGTCTGTGTCCTGAAAATGACAGATACAAATCAAGGTAAGGTATACACAAGAAGTAGCACATATGAGTTTATCTTGTTGGGCAGACTAGATGGGTCGTGCAGGTCTTTTTCTGCCGTCATCTACTATGTTACTATTTATACCCCACATTTTCCCACCACTGGCAGGCTCAATGTGGCTTACAACATTTAAGAAACAAACAGTAAAGTACAATAAAGTGAAAGTGATATGGATGGCGTAAAGTTACAGGGGTAAGGTAAACTAGTTGAGTTCACAAGGTCTTTATAGGATTTGTAGTCCAGGAATCACAGATGCAGGATTGGATCTTTAGGGTAAGCTTGCCCAAATAATTCAGCCCTGTCCTTTGGCCCTCAAATTTCTCATGTTGTTAAATCAGGTTTCTTTTTCTTACGCAAGCTAAAATCAGTCATAAGTTTTGGGATTATGATGCATTTTGGACTCGCTTTTCTTCTTTCTATCCTGCTTAAGGGAAAGTCCATCTAAGTGGCTGTTTGATTCGTGAGAGGTTTGTTGACAAAACCGCCTGTCAAACCTAAGCATCGCCCTCACCCAGCTGATGAACACTCCTTTTGAGCTTCTTGACTTCTGCCATCTGAAATACCAGACCTGGAAGGACTGGTTTTTGGTGGCAGTCGCTGCAACTTTCAGAGTCAGTGAGCTACAGGCCCTAATAGCTGATTCACCTTATACTAAGTTTCATCATAACAGAGTAGTCCTCCTAAGATAATGGACTAAAACCCATAGACAGTCCACCCAGATTTTTGTTTCTTTTGACTCAAACAGGATAGGGCAGCCATCAGTAAATACACTTAATCCAATTGGCTGGCAGACTGCATTTCTTTCACTTGTGCCTATGCTGGGCTGACTCTGGAGGGTCATGTATCGGCTCACAATATCAGAGCCATGGCTACATTGGTAGCCCACTTAAGGTCAAGTTCCATTGAAGAGATTTGCAAAGCTGCAAGGTGGTCTTCAATCCACACATTCACGTGTCACTGCCTTGAGCAGAATACCCAACACGACAACCAGTTTGGTGAAACAGTTCTACTGAATTTGGCATGTAGAATCCAATTCCACCCTTTTAGGCCTATTCTTTTTTTGTTCCAAACTGCACCTTCACAGCAAGCTTTTTTTGTTGTTAATGGTTCTTCTTGGTCTTGCCGTTGCAAGTCCCTGTTGACCACTCTTTGTTTTTGGGTTTTTTTTGTGTGAGCCTGGTAGCTAGGGTTCCCATATGTGAGAATACTCTGTACTGCTTGTCCTTGGAGAAGTTACTCACGTGTAGCAGGAGTTCTTTGAGGACAGCAGGACAAGTATTCTCGTATACACCCTCCCATGGAGTTTCATTCTTTTTTTATCCAACTGCGGGTCCCTCACGACTTGGGCAAGCAGGAAGGCAGTTGCGCCTGCACAATGCGGGCCTATCAAAGGCTTCAAGAAGTTTTTCTTGGAACACTGGGTAGCATCTGAACCAGGGATCCATTGGATGATTGTCACCCATCTGTGAGAATACTTGTCCTGCTGTCCTCGGAGAACACCTGCTACAGATGAGTAACTTTGCTTTTTGTGGAACCCCATTTATACGTTTATGATTATCCACCTTAAGGATGAACTATATTTAAATGGCCCTCTTACTTGAATAAATCAGTACTTACCAGGGTAAATGATATTTGAAAATTACCCTCAGTATGATATTAACCAGCATTTCCAAACATTATGGAATCAATTTATTCTCTGTTTTACAAAGCTGAGAAACTGTCTTTGAGACTAACAGAACATTCATCTAATCTGAATGAAGACACACTTCTAGATGAGGTACAGATAAAAGAGAGGAATTTGGGTGACCGATGGAAGAAAGCCAAAGAGATTCTGCAGAGAATTGAAGTTCTTGAAAACCAGCTTAATGAGGTAGATCTTTCTGGACAATTAGTATTAGGAAAAGTTTTAAGAACAATGCAAATAGTATTGACTTGCTTTATTAAATTGAAATTGCAGTCGATTTTTTTATATCTTCTCCGAGGACAAGAAGGCTGCTTGTTCTCACAAGTGGGTTGATGTCCGCGGCGGCCCAGGAATCGGTAAAAATTTTGCAAGCAAAATAATAGTCTTTCCAGAGAGAGCTGTGCATGCGAGAGCGACTTTCCGCCCACTGCGCGAGCGTGCCTCTTTAGTTCTTTTCTCTCCACAGTGAGGTGTGTTTCGTTTTCGCGTCGCTCCTCTCTCAGGCCCAGGAAGAACCTCTCTGTGAGATTCTCATCTCTTTAATTCTTTTGTTTTTTCTTTTAAATATATTTTTAAAAAACTAGTTTCAAGTAGTTTTCCCGAACTTCTTTTACTTTTTTCCCTGTTTCCTTTCTTTTTCGACCCGGCCAGCCTTTGTTCCTCGCAGTCGGGTTTTTCCCCTTTTTGTGCTTTTTCTTTTTTGGCACAATCGCATCGTTTGATTTCGCTGAAGCCATTTTTTCTTCCATGTCATCGAAGACACCCAGCGGCTTCAAACATTGTACTCGGTGCAACTGGACCATCTCAGGTACAGATACCCACACCTGGTGTATCCAGTGCCTTGGGCCTGACCATAGCCCACCCGCTTGTAGTCTGTGTCTTTGTATGAAGAAACGGACCCAAGCGTCTCGAGAAGCCCAACAAAAACTTTTTGGGGCTCAGTCCGGTCCATCGACATCGATTCCGAGGTTGGTGTCGACATCGACAGGAGCATCGACGTCAAGAAGAGAGGTAATGGCTGCTGAGAGACCAACTCGAGCTGGGAGCAGTGAGGTGTCGAGTGGGTCTCCACCTGGCTCTAGTCCTCCTGTTATGCAGGCCCCCCCGGGACCGACCTTCGTTGGACCCAGCCCCGAGGAGACGTGAGGATTCCACGTCCTCCTCATCAGTACCGAGGAGTCTCGATGACGGGCGTCGAGCGAAGGCTAAGAAGCATCGTCATTGTTCTTCGATGCACGGTACCGGGAGCTCCGGGGCGTCGAGGGTGTCTGCAACCGAGAAGCGTTGGCGCCGAGGCGACCGCTCCCCCTCGGTCCAGGAGATGTCGATGCGTTGGTCTCTCGGCAGCCCAGTACCTACTCCCGAGCCCCCACAGATTCTGACACCGCCTGTTCCACTGGCGCCGCAGCCTTCTCTGATGGCGGGCCTTGTTTCCAAAACTTCTGGAAGGCTTACTGCCACAATCAGCTTCGGTATCAGGTGTGCTTGTGCCTTCTACTGTAGCAGTGTCTGGCCCTCCTCCTGTGGTGAGGTCTCCGACTCCAGTGCCGTCTGCGGCATCGGCGTCAGCTGCCACCCAGGTCGACTCCCCTTCGGCGTTGGTGGAGGGAGCTTCGCCGCAGTTGGATCGGGCGTCGACTTCTCGACATCGCCACAGAGGACATCGTTCCTTGGCGTCGAGGCAGGTCCAGTGTCAGAGTACCTTGACACAGGTTGTGTCTGACACTGAGCAGGAGCGCTCGTGGGAATCAGAGGAAGATCCCAGGTACTTCTCCTCCGATGAGTCCTTTGGGATTCCCTCAGACCCTTTTCCGCTGGAAAGAAGACTATCTCCGCCAGAGAGTTTCTTTTTCGCCTCTTTTGTCCGGGAAATGGCTACGGCTATTCCCTTCCCTGTTGAGGATGAGCCCAGGTCTGACATGCTGGAAGTCCTGGATTATTCTTCTCCACCTAAAGAGGCTGTGACAGTCCCTCTCCATAAGGTACTGAAGGAAGTCCTTATAAGAAACTGGTCCGCCCCTCTGTCTGGCCCTGTGGTTCCCAAGAAAGCTGAATCCCAATACCGAATCCACGGTGAACCTGGATCGATGAGGTTCCAATTACCCCACAATTTCATGGTGGTGGATTCCGCTCTCAAGAGAGCTAGGAGTACTAGAGACTATGCTTCGGCGCCCCCAGGCAGAGAAGCTAGGACTCTTGACTCTTTTGGGAGAAAGACGTATCAGGCCGCTATGCTTGCTGCCAAGGTCCAGTCATACCAGCTCTTCATGAGCGTACACTTGCGGGACTTGACAAGTGAACTGTCCAGCTTGGTTGATGCACTGCCTACAGAGTTGGCCGAGCCTTTTCGCCAAGTGGTCAGGCAGCAGAAGGCGTGTCGCAAGTTCCTGGCCAGGGGTACTTTTGACACTTTTGACGTGACATCCAGGATCGCTGCTCAAGGTATAGTGATGCGCAGACTCTCATGGCTGCGTGTCTCTGACCTGGATCATTCTGTCTAGCAGCGGATGGCGGATGTTCCTTGCCGGGGGGGGGGGGGGGACAATCTTTTGGAGAGAAAGTAGAGGATCTTGTTAATCAGATTAAGCAGCATAATAATACTATGGATTCTCTCTCCCACCGGGTGCCTTCTGCTACAGCCTCCTCATCTAGGAGGTTTTTTGGAGGGAAGAGAAGTGCTCCCTATTCCTACTCTAGGGGTAGGTACCAGGCTCAGCCCCAGCGCGCTCGTTCTCGTCAACAGCGTGCGACTAAGGCCCACTCTGCTCCCCAGCAAAAGCAAGGGATAGGCTTTTGACTGGTTCCAGTTCAGCATAGCCTCAGTAAAAGTGTCTGTACTGGACGACTTGCCAGTAACGGGGAGGTTGATGTTTTTTCACCAAAGGTGGCCTCTCATAACCTCCAACTGGTGGGTTTCTTCAAATAGTCCGGTTAGGATACACCCTCAATCTGGAATCCAAACCTCCAAATTGCCCACCAGGAGCTCATTCTTACAACTCCCAGCACAAGCAGGTACTTGCAGAGGAACTCTCTGCCCTTCTAAAGGCCAGTGCGGTTGAACCCGTTCCACCAGGGGAAGAAGGGCTGGGATTCTATTCCAGGTACTTCCTTGTGCAAAAGAAAACGGGTGATGCGTCCCATCCTAGACCTAAGGGGCCTGAACAATTATCTGGTTCGAGAAAAGTTCAGGATGTTGTCCCTGGGCACCCTTCTTCCCATGATTCAGCAGAAAGATGGGCTATGCTCTCTGGACTTAAAGGATGCTTATACTCACATCTCGATACTCCCAGCTCACAGGAAGTATCTTTGATTTCGGCTGGGAACTCAGCACTTTCAGTACTGCGTACTGCCCTTTGGTCTGGCATCTGCGCCCAGAGTGTTCACAAAGTGCTTGGTGGTAGTCGCAGCGTCACTACGCAGACTTGGAGTGCATGTGTTCCCTTATCTCGACGATTGGCTGGTGAACAGCACCTCGGAGGCAGGCGCTCTACAGTCCATGCAAATAACTATTCAGGTGCTAGAGCTACTGGGGTTCGTGATCAACTATTCCAAGTCCCATCTCAAACCAGTTCAAAAATTGGAATTCATTGGAGCACAAACACAAAGACAACTCGAGCTTATCTTCCCGAGGTGAGGGCAGACAATCTCCTGTCCCTAGTGTCCTTGGTTCGAGCGTCTCAACATATCTCAGCTCGGCAGATGTTGAGACTTCTGGGGCACATGGCCTCCACAGTTCAAGTGACTCCCATGGCACGCCTGCACATGAGATCAGCTCAATGGACCCTAGCTTCCCAGTGGTATCAATCTGCGGGAAGTCTAGAGGATGTGATCCAACTGTCCACCGACTTTCAGAATTCCTTGCAGTGGTGGACGATTCATCCCAATTTGACCTTGGGACGTCCAATCCAAATTCTTCAGCCACAAAAATCTTCCGAGCATGGGGCACCCCCTCGGTGGATCTTTTTGCCACTCAGATGAATCACAAGGTCCCTCAGTTCTGTTCCAGGTTTCAGGCCCATGACAGACTAGTGTCACGTGCCTTTCTCCTGTATTGGGGATCAGGCCTTCTGTATGCATATTCTCCCATACCTCTAATAGGGAAGACTTTGCTGAAACTCAAACAAGACTGCAGAACCATGATTCTGATAGCTTCTTTCTGGCCGTGTCAGATTTGGTTCCCTCTTCTTCTGGAGTTGTCCTCCGAGGAACCATGGAGATTGGAGTGTTTTCCAATACTCAGAACGAGGGGTCGCTTCTACATCCCAGCCTCCAGTCCCTGGCTCTCATGGCCTGGATGTTGAGAGCTTAGAATTCACCTCCGTGGGTCTTTCAGAGGGTGTCTCTCAAGTCTTGCTTGCTTCCAGGAAAGATTCCACCAAGAGGTGTTACTCTTTCAAATGGAGGAGGTTTGCCGTCTGGTGTGACAGCAAGGACCTAGATCCTCTTTCTTGTCCTACACAGACCCTGCTTGAATACCTTCTACACTTGTCAGAGTCTGGTCTCAAGACCAACTCCGTAAGAGTTCACCTTAGTGTGATTAGTGCTTATCGCCGTGTAGAAGGTAAGCCTATCTCTGGACAGCCTTTAGTTGTTCGCTTCATGAGAGGTTTGCTTTTGTCAAAGCCCCCGGTCAAACCTCCACCAGTGTCATGGGATCTCAATGTCATTCTCACCCAGCTGATGAAAGCTCCTTTTGAGCCACTGAATTCCTGCCATCTGAAGTATTTGACCTGGAAGGTCATTTTCTTGGTGGCTGTTACTTCAGCTCGTAGGGTCAGTGAGCTTCAGGCCGTGGTAGTTCATGCACCTTGTATCAAGTTTCATCACAACAGAGTAGTCCTCCACACGCACACTAAGTTCCTGCCAACGGTGGTGTCGGAGTTCCATTTGAACCAGTCAGTTGTCTTGCCAACATTTTTTAACTGTTCTCATACCTGCCCTGGCGAA
Source organism: Microcaecilia unicolor (assembly GCF_901765095.1). Classification (NCBI taxonomy): domain Eukaryota; kingdom Metazoa; phylum Chordata; class Amphibia; order Gymnophiona; family Siphonopidae; genus Microcaecilia; species Microcaecilia unicolor. Next base: position 326,704,959 of record NC_044035.1, read on the forward strand.
AGCAGTTTACATACCGTGGACTGCAAGAGAGCATTTGCCTTTTACGTGGAGCGGACAAAGCCCTTCAGACATTCTGCCCAGTTGTTCGTCTCTTTCGACCCCAACAGGAGGGGAGTCGCCATCGGGAAAACGCACAATTTCTAATTGGTTAGCGGATTGCATTTCCTTCACTTATGCCCAAGTTGACTCTACAGGGTCATGTCATGGCTCATAATGTTAGAGCCATGGCTGCGTCAGTAGCCCACTTAAAGTTGGCCTCCATTGAAGAGATTTGCAAGGCTGCAACGTGGTCATCAGTCCACACATTCACATCTCGCTACTGCCTTCAGCAAGATACCCGACGCGGTGCTGCAGAATCTGTTTGGGGTTTAGAATCCAACTCCACCCCCCTAGACCCATTTTAATTCTGTTCCAGGCTGCACTCTCAGTTAGTTGATTTTGGTTTCAGGTCAATCTATGTTATGTCCTCGCCGTTGCGAGGCCCAATTGACCAATGTTCATTGTTTTGAGTGAGCCTGGTTGCTAAGGATACCCCACTTGTGAGAACAAGCAGCCTGCTTGTCCTCGGAGAAGGTGAAGATACTTACCTGTAGCAGGTATTCTCCGAGGACAGCAGGCTGATTGTTGTCACAAACCCACCCTCCTCCCTTTTGGAGGAGGAGTTCTTGTTTTTATGCTTTTTGATTAAACTAAAGAGGCACGCTCGCGTGGCGGGCAAGAAGTCGTTCGCGCATGAGTGGCTCACATTGCTCGCGCGATGGAACTCTCTGGAAAGACTTTATTATTTTGCTTGCAAAATTTTTCCTGATTCCTGGGCCACTGCGGACGTCGACCCACTTGTGAGAACAATCAGCCTGCTGTCCTTGGAGAATACCTGCTACAGGTAAGTATCTTCGCTTTACTAGAAATACAGGGGGCAAGTTTCAAACAGCCCACGTAACTGCAAACTACATGGGCGATTTTACACATGAATCATAAGCAAAATGTAAAAGAGAAATTACCTGCATTTTATTTTGTTTGGTATATGTGTGTGTGGTTTTAAGGGGGGGGTTGTTTTTATATAGTTTTGTACTAAAAGTGTCTGAGTACTCTGCATCTGCTATTTATGCTGGGGGTGGAGGCCAAATAACATATATAAATTTTGAAATCAGATACACATACATTCTGAGGCCCAGGGTAGATATGGGGAGAGGGCCTTAAAACCCACCTGCTGGTTATTCCACTGTCACTTCAGGGAGGCTTGAGGCTTTTGGTGAAGTTGGGGCCCATGGCATTTGCCCTGGTTGCTCCAGTTCTTCATGGACAAGCAGGATCTCAACAGCCACACTTGTGAGTGATGTCACCATTTGATGAAGCTGACCTGGTCAGCTTGTCCCAGAGCTCAAAACCCTCTGGAAAAAGGCTTCTAAGTCTTTATTAGAATTCCTGCTCAGCAGCTGTGAGAAAGAAAAGTGAACCTTTCAACTACCAAAGTGATCAGCCAAGTTTTAGTCCCATCCTCTACACTTCCTTCAACATCAAAACTAAGGGCCTTGTTTACTAAGCTGTGCTAGAGGCGTGTTAGCATTTTTAGCACTAAATTTGTACACGCGCTAAAAATGCTAGCACACTTTGTTAATGAAGCTCTTTAGAGTATGTTGTTAAGATATTGCAACGGAGCTTAAAGTCACCTGAGCAGCACCATCATTCACAGAAAACTGCAAAACTTTCCTAGGACTTTAGAGGCAGCAATCAGCTTTCCTGTCAGTGCTGATGATTATGCCTCAAATTCCAGGGCACAAGAATCCCCTATACAGATGCATACTATAAGAACTCTACCCCTTCAAAGTTACGCATCTGTTGTAATCTAATGTTGTCATTTCTATTCCGCTTAACTAAACTCTCTGGCTCAAGGTGGATCACAAATCTTAAAGAAATGGACAAACACCCTAGAAATACATAAAATATTTAAAATCTAAAACAACCAAAAATAGTTTATTCCCTCAGTAAATGTTGGGCAGCCTTGATGAGTTCGAACAAATCCGCAAACAAGCGGAGAATTCAAACGCCCCACGGGAGAATACAGGTATAGGAGAAAGTGGGATGTTTGACCACGGAACACCAAAAACTGGATATTTTGATCTTAAAAGCACTTGTTTATTTAGATTGTAAGCTCTTTGAGCAGGGACTGTCCTTCTATGTTTAAATTGTACAGCGCTGCGTAACCCTAGTAGCGCTTTAGAAATGTTCGTTAGTAGTATTGGTGAAAAAAGACTTCGACACAAAGGTAGTGTTTCGGCCGTTGACTGAGACTCCTGATACAGGCCTAACGGCCGAAACACTACATTTGTGTCGAGTCTTTTTTCACCAATAAACAAGTGTTTTTAAGATCAATCTATCCAGTTTTTGGTGTTCCGTGGTCAAACATCCCACTTTCTCCTATACGGGCAGCCTGGATGGACCGTACAGGTCTTTATCTGCCATCATTTACTATGTTACTTTGTATGTTTTAAAAGTGTCTAAAAGTTTAGTAGCTATTTATCTCTCTTAAATTACTTGGAAGTTTGTTCCAAAGCTTAGGACCTCAAATTATGATAGATCTATTCAAGGTTGAAATCTTTTGGCATTGGAGATTGGATGGAATGGTCAACCTAATCTCTGTGGAGGAATGCAGAGACTTTCCAGCTGAAAACAGCAAGATCATTGTACTGAGATAATCAGGAGCCAAAGCATGTACAATTTTTAAAACAAACAAACAAAAGTTTAAAATCAATTCTAGCTCTCACTGCGAGCCAATGTGGCATTCTAAGAAATGGGGTCATGTGATCAGTAGATGTACCTCCTAGAACCAAGTTTGCTGCTGCATTCTATCAACCTACAAATTTCCAAATCTGGTAAACCCAGCAGCACAATGTTGCAGTAATCTGACTCATCACTGGGGCATCCCCTCACTGGGCTTCTCCCGTGGCAGTGAAGTCTCCTAGTCTGTCAGTGTAGAGCAACTACAGATTCCTTTAGCAGTGTTCCTTCACAAGCACTATCCACTTTCTAAGCAATACAAAAGTTATGAGGACTCTCTTCACACTGCTTCCTTCTTGGCGCTGAAAAGCTCATTTATACAGAGATTGAAACCCTGGGTGTGTTTTTGTGGCCATGTCATCATCTTTTCCAAAGACTCACATATTATTGAACTTGCTGTTAACAGTGATAATGTGCACATTGTTGACTACCGCCCATGAAGTTAAGACTTTTGCTGATGACAAGTCTGGCACCATTATTGTTCCTGTTTTCTCCATCCTTTGGATCATCTTGTTTGTGATTATCATCTATCTGGTGCATGAGGTTCTTATCCCCTATCATTCATGAGACTACAAGATTTCATAGAGGCTAATACCAGTGATTTTTGTACACCTTATGCTTTTATCATCCTGTGTTTGCAATGATTTACTAATTGTTCCATGCTTATTTTGCTATGCTAATTTAGTTTATTGATTTGTACATTTTATTGTGTTAAGACATTTATATTAACGCATAATTTAGATTGCAGTAGTCATTTTGATGTTTTGCATCTAAATTTAAGGACTACCTTTTCTTTATGTACTAATACTGTAATGGTAATCAGTAAATCATAATTTGTTTCTTATATGCCTAGTGTTGGTGATTGATATTGTTCACCACATATTACTTGTTCATTGATTTAAGTACAGTATTATGGAAATAAATATCTTTTGTCTTGACCTCATGCCAGTTGGTTCTGACTTGTCTAGTTATAATGCTAGTTAAGTTGGTTGGAACATTTCCATTGTAGTTATTCCACCTTCAAAGGGGGGACTGTAGGGGTGTTTTGGGTTACTTTTGTGGACCTGAGGCCAACCCTGTGCCCTAAACTGTACTCTGAGCCATACTGTCATGATTTCTACAAGATTTATTGATTTCCAGCATTTTCAGGAGTTGAGCTGAGCCATCAAGAATACGCTGTTTGTCTGAAGGCTTTGAATACCATTTCAGTCCATTGTTCACTGGGTGGACATGGGGGTGAGTGAAATTTCCAGCTCTGGTTAGCTTGGACAGCCTTAAGAAGTAACATTTTATCTGCACCACCAGTTAGATCCAGATAGTGCACTGGACCACCACGGAGGAACATGGCCGATCGGTGGCTCAGCTGTTTGGGGAGGCAAAAGTGGGTGGGGGCCTGAGTCCTTATCTGACAACATGCAGAAAGAAAGATCAGCAAAATAGTTGCAGATTATACTAATCTTAATATCTAAATTTAAAAAGAGGTATCGAATGCTGAAGAATAACTTGACAAAGAAAATTAAACAGTGCAAACTTCAGTAAATATATTTAGGTCTCTTAGGCAACTGAATTAATGTGGATTAAAAAGTGTGTCAGTAGATGATACCTACACCTCTATAGAGGCCTACAGCCACTCCTCCTCCTCCTCACCGCTCCCACTTGCCTGCAGCCCATTTGCCCCTCTTCTTTCTCTCTCTCACGTACATATCTTCCCCCTCCCCTCCAACCCTCAGAGAACTTGTTGATTTTGCTGGCTCATGAGACTAGGAAGTACAAGGTCAACAGAGTCTTCATGAACCTCAAGTTGCTCCAACTATCTGAGAGCTCCTTGGCTGTGTAGTTGGAAGGCTTGGTGGGGGGGGGAAGAGGGGGTAAGGAAACTGATGGAGATGAGAGTAGTGGAGGGACTGCTTTGAACTGAACAGGTGTTAGCAGGATATAAGCCCTAATGTAATGGAAGGAATATGCTGAACAGAGATGACAAGGGTGGCCCATCCAGAAGAGTCAAAAAAAACACACAAGGGTGGAAGAACGCCAACAAGTCCAAAACTGACCACTTCTGAAACCACGGTACTAAGAGCACCAAATGAAAGTTTATTGGGACCCTACACGGTCCGTGTTTCAGCTAGACAGCCTTCATCAGGAGTCAACAGCTTGACATATACAGATTGGCTTCTCGATCTCTCAAGTTGAAGAAAAGTTTAACAACACGGTGCTATCCACAGTCCGCAATGGAAACGTTAACTTGTGAATCCACAGGAGAAATTTGACATTCTTTGCTGAAGGGAGAAAAGTATCCATCACATTCCTGGCCATCTTTCTACAGCAATCTTGGCTCACGGTTCTAATACCAGCTGGAGCCATGAAGGTTTAATCCTATCAGACCTGGAGAAGTGAACAATCCTTGTACTCCATAACCTGCAAATGTGAGCCAGGACCATGTCTATGGTTTGGGCAGATAGATTTCTTTGCCAGGCAAAGGATAAGTTAGACTAATAGGGGCTCATTTTCAAAGCACTTACTTACAAAGTTACATAGAAACCTATGGAACTTTGTAAGTCTAAGTGCTTAGAAAATATGCCTCTAATTGAGCTAGGCCATAGTTCACTTGAATTAGTAATGTTTGTTTTGTGAGAATTCACTGTTACGAATTATTCAGTTGTTATAAATCTCAGGAATCATTAGTGCACTGCAACAAATCAGATCTATATTTTGGAATTCATTTGTTGCCCAAGAGAAATATTTTGCACACTTGCTGTTAATTACTTTTCTACAGTTAAATCAGCAGGGAACTCTTATTTGGTAGCACATCCCTATGCTATTTGATCCTTAGGGTAATTACATGACTTCTTAGTGCTACTACAGCCTTCCGATTGGGAAGCAGCTTGCTTAACCTCAGAGCCCCCCCTCTGTGTTAGCAGAAGGAATTGAATGGAGAGACTGAGCCAACTGAGATTCCTTAGAGCAGTAGCATAGCCATAGGGGGGCTTGAGCTCCCTCACTTTCAGCTCAGGACCCCTCTGCTTTCCTGGCTGACAGGTGTGCCAAGCCCCTTGCTACAGAGGTGTTATCATCCTGTCTTATTTGAGGACTGCATCTATAATGTTATTGTTTTTCTACTGCTATTACTCCTGCCAGAATTCTGCAGCAAAAAAAAAATCAAAATTCTGTGCAAAACATTTCAACATTCTGCTCACAAAGGGCCTTGTTTACTAAGCCACACTGTAGGTGTGCTAACGTTTTAGCGTGCGCTAACAATAGAAACACCCATTATATTCCTATGGATGTCTCTATCATTAGCACTCGCTAATTTTTAGCAAGCACTAAAAAGTGTGCGTGCCTACAGTGCGGTTTACTAAACAGCGCCAAAAGTTTGCAAATTCTGCAACATTCTGTTCACAAAATTTGCAAGTTTGTTTGGCAGAATTTAACCAATATTACAGCCCCCTCCCCCTGTACACAGATACCATATTTTTCCCAGCACCCATACCATCCACTTTTTTTACAGCCCTCTTCCACCCATAGCATTCCTTTTTTTTTTTTTTTTTTACAGCCCCCTTCCTCCAGCCACCCCTGCACTCACCTGTGAGGTTGGAGAAGGAGCTGCAGCTGGAGAACTTCAGGGCAGGATGAACCCCCTTTCTTTCCTGCCTTGCTGCCACCGCTCTGTCACTGGTGCCAGTGCCATGCTTTTTTGAAATGGCCGCCAAGATTTCAGGTGGTAATCTCATGAGATTACCTGTCTGCTAGTAGGTAAAGATAACCCACAACTGCTGGACTGATCTGCTGGGGCTAAATGAAAGGAAATTGGCAGGTAAGTACAAATATTTCCATTTACCTGTTCTGCTGCCATTTTAAATCTATATCTACATTTACATATATATTCTTAGTGTTGTTATAAACTTTTTTAGTAAATTGGAATGGCATACTTGGTTTTGAACAACCTGGAATATTATCGTCTTCTTTAAGTTGTAGATGTGTAAAGCTCAGCAACAAAAGAAAACCACTTACCAATTCCAGTGGGATATATAAACACTAGATCAGCAGTAAACAAAACGGAAACTATAAAGGACTGGATAATGGAGGAAAATCTCAGACAGTTTTTCCTCAATGAAAGATGGATCCACAATAACGAAGATCCCATAATCTCGGACCCAGGCTACAAAATTCTACACTGGACCAGGAAGGGGAAAAAAGGAGGGGGTATCACAGTAATTTTCAGATCCTTTAAGACGGAAACCATTGCTCAGTCCATAGCACTGCAACTCGAAATCACCTCAATCAGAATAAAAGACAAATCTCTCCTTAACCACCTATGTTGCATCATATTCTATAGATCCCCAGGAAACTGGAAAGCAGCCCAGACAAATCTCATGGATTTTATCTCTTAATACATGCATAGCAAACCCAAACGTGGTATTAATAGAAGACATTAACCTACACCTAGAAGATCAATACACAGACTGCACAAGAGAATGCAACAAACTTCTTCAGCTATGGGAATTCCCATGGCCACTAGTGAACCCAACCCACGTAGAAGACCATTCACTAGACCTACTTGCATACAAATTCTCAAGAGACCAGAACTTCTAAATAAAGAACCAGAGATGGACAGAAACCCCCTGGTCTGACTAAACTAAACATGACCCTCTACTGGAAAGAGATAGGAGCATGCAAAACACAAAGCCGAACCTCATACAAAATAAGAGGAAAAACTGACACAACAACATTCTGGAACTCCATGTACGAAAATCAGTGGTCAACATCAACTGACTCCACAGAATTCATCACAGAATGGGACAAGAGATGCACTAACATCCTAGACAAAATAACACCAATATGAACCAAAACCTCACAAAAATGTAACACAATCCCATGGCACAACGAGGAACTGAAAGAACTAAAAACCCATTGCAGCAGATAAGAACGAGCATGGAGAAAATTTTAAAAATGAATCCACAATAGCCACATAGAAGGAAACACAGAAGAGGTATAAACACAAAATAAGACAAGCAAAAAGAAAATTCTACAAGGAGTAAATAGGCTCTGACTATAAAGACACAAGGAAATTATACAAGATTGTAAACAACCTACTTGACATCAAATCAGTGACAGAAACAAGCAAAGGTATCCCACCAGCAAATGAAGTAGCCAGATACTTCGAACAGAAGATCATTAACCTACAAGAAAACCTACCACAGGAGTATACCAACCTCAAAACTTTCAAAGACGAATTAGATCATCCCACAGAGGAAATACCAGCAGAGAGGACCTGGACAACTTTCACTAGCTATCTTCTGAGCCAGTAGCTCAAACGTTCTCTTCCATTCGCTGCTTGCTAAATATATGCCCCAACTACATTATGAAAACACCCCCTAACCATTTAATTGAAGAGAACACAACCCACTTAAACTTTATGTTCCATATAGGACAATTCCCATTGGACAAGGAAAATATTCTCACACCTATCCCAAAAAACACGCATCTCAAATTACAGGCCAGTTGCATCCATACCACTAATGACTAAGACGATGGAAAGTATAGCAGCCAAACAACTAACAGAATACATCAACAAATTCTCCATACTACACGAAACCCAATCAGGCTTCAGACCCCACCACAGCACTGAAACAGTACATGAAATCTCAATAGGCAAAAACATCCTAATCATGACTGAATAGGTATGGATGGGCTGGATTGTAAAATTTAAGGGGTTTTGACGTTAGCTTCAGAACTTAGTACAAGAACAGTGCTGGGTAGACTTCTACGGTCTGTGCCCTGAGAATGGCAAGGACAAATCAAACTCCTGGTATAAAGTATCACTTACCATGTAAAATCAGTTTATCTTGTTGAGCAGACTGGATGGACCATACAGGACTTTATCTGCTGTCATCTACTATGTTACTCCAGTTTGACATGTCGAGCTCATTTGACATGGTGGACTACCAAATCCTACAAAGAATTCTTACATAAGTACATAAGTATTGCCATACTGGGACAGACCAAAGGTCCATCAAGCCCAGCATACTGTTTCCAACAGTGGCCAATCCAGGTCACAAATATCTGGCAAGATCCCCCAAAAAGTACAAACATTTTATGCTGCTTATCCCAGAAATATTTTCCCTACGTCCAATTTAATAATGGTCTATGGACTTTTCCTTTAGGAAGCTGTCCAAACCTTTTTAAAACTCTGCTAAGCTAACTGCCTTTACCACATTTTCTGGCAATGAATTCCAGAGTTGAATTACACATTGAGTGAAGAAAATTTTTCTCCAATTTATTTTAAATTTACTACTTTATAGATTCATCGCATGCACCCTAGTCCTAGTATTTTTGGAAAGCGTAAACATACGCTTCACGTCTACCCGTTCCACTCCACTCATTTTATAGACCTCTATCATATCTCCCCTCAGCCGTCTTTTCTCCAAGCTGAAGAGCCCCAGCTGCTTTAGCCTTTCCTCGTAGGGAAGTTGTCCCATCCCCTTTATCATTTTCGTCACCCTTCTCTGCTGCACCTTTTCTATGTCCACTATATCTTTTTTGAGATGCGGCGACCAGAATTGAACACAATATTCGAGGTGCGGTCGCACTATGGACCGATACAAAGGCATTATAGCATCCTCATTTTTGTTTTCCATTCCTTTCCTAATAATACATAACATTCTATTTGTTTTCTTAGCCGCAGCAGCACACTGAGCAGAAGGTTTCAACATATCATCAACGATGACACCTAGATCCCTTTCTTGGTTGGTGACTCCTAACATGGAACCTTGCATGACGTAGCTATAATTCAGGTTCCTCTTTTCCATATGCATCACTTTGCACTTGCTCACATTAAACTTCATCTGCCGTTTAGACGCCCAGTCTCGTAAGGTCCTCTTGTAATTTTTCACAATCCTCTGGCGATTTAACTACTTTGAATAACTTTGTGTCGTCAGCAAATTTAATTACCTCACTAGTTACTCCCATCTCTAGGTCATTTACAAATATATTAAAAAGCAGCAGTCCCAGTACAGAACCCTGGGGAACCCCACTAACTACACTTCTCCATTGAGAATACTGATCATTTAACCCTACTCTCTGTTTTCTATCTTTTAACCAGTTGTTAATCCACAATAGGGACACTACCTCCTATCCCATGACTCTCCAATTTCCTCTGGAGTTTTTCATTAGGTACTTTTTCAAACGCCTTCTGAAAATCCAGATACACACAATATCAACCGGCTCACCTTTATCCACATGTTTGTTCACCCCTTCAAAGAAATATCATAGATTGATGAAGCAAGATTTCCCTTCACTAAATCCATATTGGCTTTGTCTCATTAATCCATGTTTTTTAAATATGCTCTGTAATTGATAAGTTAGGAATTGGTGGGAAGATACTAACATGGTTCAGGGGTTACTACTACTATTTAACATTTCTAAAGCGGTACTAGGATTACGCAGCGCTGTACAATTTAACATAGAAGGACAGTCCCTGCTCAAAGAGCTTACAATCTAATAGACAAATTGGGGCAGTCTAGATTTCCTGAAAGGTATAAGGTTAGGTGCCTAAAGCAACATTGAAGAGGTGGGCTTTGAGCAAGGATTTGAAGATGGGTAGGGAGGGGGCTTGGCGTAAGGGCTCAGGAAGTTCAAACTTTGTAATCTCTCCACCGTGGAAAGCAAAATGTGGAGTCCCACAGGCCTCACCACTCTCACCTGTATTTTTCAACCTAATGATGGTCCCACTACCCAGGTCCCTGTCCAAACAAGGCTTCAATCCCTTCATCTATACCGCCGACATAACAATCTTTCCCTTTCAAAAATAACACAGTAGAAATCACTTCCAAAATCATGAACAGTGTAAAAAGCATAGAATATTGGGCATCAGCTTTCAAGCTGAAATTGAACAGGTTAAAAACACACTGCCTCAAACTCTCATCCCCACACAATACTCAACACTTCACAACCATCAACGTCTTGGGTTCATCCCTCTCAATCTCATCTTAGACAATCTGAAAATCTTAGTAATCACCATTGATCATGACTTACCACTTGGAAACCAGACTAAGGCCACTAAAAATGTTCTACACAATGTGGAAACTCAAATGTATAAAGCAATTCTTCCCAAGAGATGTATTCTGCAACATGATACAAACCATGGTTCTAACCCATGTAGATTACTACAATGGAATTTGCACAGGGGGCAAACACCAGCTCTTGCTAGACTCATTTTTGGAAAAAAAAAACAGTTTGAAAGCGCTAGACCCCCTTCTTCAAAAATTGCACTTGCTACCAATCAAGGCACACACATCCTTCAAGATTTGTTCTCTGGCCTACAGAATGATTTTCGGACTCTCATCGGGCTACATGACCAGCCTAATAGATCTACCAACCTGAAATGCAACTAAGTCAGTGAGATATTACCTTACCCTCCACTTTCCTAATTGCAAAGGCATTAAATACAAATCATCACATGCTTCTAGCTTCTCATATGTTTGCACCAAGCTATGGAACACACTACTAAAAGACCTAAAACTTAAGGACAATTAACCTAATTTTCTGAAAACACCTGAAAGGCCATCTTTTCAGAGAGTCCCTCCTCACTGAATGTCATGCTCCTCACCTCTGCAGGGACGGAGCGCTCCCACAGGGCGGAATGCCGGCCATTTTGGTGGGACTGGCGCTCCGAGCGTTGCCGAGATCATTTAGCACGGAGCGCCAGCCATGTTGGCAGGGCCGGCACTCCGGTAATTGCCCTGACCTGCTCCGGTTGGACGCAGGGTTTGCGCCCGAGAAGCCAGCTCGCTGCGTGCCCTCCGTCCTGGAACGCTGGATTCTTCACCACGCCTCCTGCTTCACAAGATTGGAGACCCGCAGCCAGACTCCTCCTCCAGCTGGCCAGCCAATGGGAGGCTCTCCCTGCCAGCTGATTCCTTTTCTCCTGATAGGGGGGGGGCTATTTCAGGAGCAGCTTCACTCCATTCACTGCTTTGGCTTCTACTTCGGTAGGTTTGCTTTGTGCTGTTGTGTGTTTTCTACTACCCTCGTTGCTGTGAACCCGGATACTCTGCTTGCTTCCTGCCTCTGACTACTGCCTGAACCCAGATCCTCTCTGCCTGCTGCCTGCCTCTGACTACTGCCTGAATCCGGACACTCTCTCTGCTTGTTGCCTGCCTCTGACTACTGCCTGAACCCGGATTAACCTCTGCCTGCTGCCTATCTCTGCCTACAGCCTGAACTCAGATTACTCCTTCCTGCTGCATGTGGCCCTGACCCCTGCCTGCATCCGGAAGTCCTGTTGGCCACCCGCACCTGGGGGCTTTAACCCTCAGGGAACGGCGGTCACCACAGGTGAAGCTTCGGGGTTGCTCGGCTGCCCAGCAGAGCGCAGGTTCGAGTCTTCGTCCCTTTGCTCCGCCCAGCACAAGGACTCACGAGCGTGACACTGACCCAACCTAACCAACCAGACTATCGATTCAGTAATACATGAATACAACAGTGGACTGAACAGAGCTAAGTTCTATCACCCAATCCATCCCAAACACTTTCCATGTCTACCTGAGCCAACTGTAAGCACATAAAACCTGTCTAGCTCAAGACAAATGTTAATCTCATTTTTCTATATAAATTTATAATCTAGTTCTATACAAACTGCTAACCAATTTACTTGTTCTATACTAACTGTAACCAACTCATCCCCGACTCTTGTAAGCCACATTGAACCTACCAATAGGTGGGAAAATGTGGGGTACAAATGCAGAAATAAATAAAGTATTTATCTTTCTTGTCTTTCGATCCATGTTTGGAGTTTATGTATATGCCCTTTAGTGTTATATAAAATATAACATATAATTAATAAATATAGAGAAAAAGGGAAAATTGTTAAAATAGTTCTCCTAACAAAACTCGTGATACCACAGAGTTGCTATCACAAACCGTTCAGGTCTTTATCTGCCGTCATTTACTGTGTTATGTTACTAGGTTAGTATCAAGTTAGATATTTTATTCCACAAGAAAAATGGATAATGCAAATATAGCATTTGAATATATTTTTGCTACTGGAAAGAGTAAGAAGACAGATATTTGTAGGTATGTTGTTGCAGTCAGCTTTGCCAATATTAGACTGCCCAAGAAATAATGCTAAAAATACTAAAGCTAACACAGATGACACATGCTATTCTCAACAGGGCTGTAAAGGAGATGCTTGTGTATCGGCAACTATCCAGCCAAATCATAAAATACTACAGCATGTAAATTCTGCTAACAGAAATGGTGAACTGCCTAAAATGCTGCATCCAACCACTGAACTAGAAACAGGAGAACACTCTATGAAAGAGAGAACTACATGTGGCCCTGTGCTTCAAGCAAGGTACAGTATGTAATTGGCAGAAAGGTAAAATTAATAAAAGTGTTCCGTTTAGCGAGTTGGCCCAAGTTAAAACATAAAAGCTGCCATACTAGGTAAGACCAAAGATCAACCAAGACAAATATCCACTTTCTAACAGTGACAAATCCAGGTCACAAGTACCTGGCTTATCCCACCCACTTTGGGCTCAGGCTCACCGAGCAGCAGCACACTATTGCTGTGGCTGGCAGGGATCTCCAAGCCCCACCAGCTGAAAACCTCATCCTCTGGCAACCAGAACTCCTACCAAGCTCCGCAGTTGGCATGACTGTCCCGGGGTCACCACTACTGCTGGCACACTTCACATGGTTTTCACTCATGCACAAAAGCTGAGTACGTGTTGGGTGCTAACAGTGGTGTTGGTTCAGGAACACTGTCACCGACTGCCAGGTTTAAGTGGAGTTCTGGCCACATGAGTAGGAGGTCTTCAGCTAGCAAGGCTTGGGGATCTCTAAAGGGTCACAGATTTGATATGCCACCTTTTTGTACATACAACCAAAGCGGTTTACATATAGGTACTTTCTCTGTCCCTAGTGGGTTCACAATCTAAGTTTTGTACTTGGGGCAATGGAGGCGTAAGTGACTTGCCAAGAGTCGCAGGAAGCCATAGTAGGAATTGAACCCAGGTTCTCAGCCCACTGCTAGTGGAGGTATTTATATTTCTCCTAAAACAAGCTAGCCAACAAATTAACATATATGAATGATGTCATCCAATAGAGCCCGGTGCAGGAACATCTCCAGCTTCTTTTCCAGAAGTTTTTGAGAGTCCTAATACACATGTGCTGTCTCAACCGCCGTGACTGCACAGGACCAACCAGCCAGTCTAATTTTTTCGATGGAGCTGAGAAGACGCTTCACAGAGCCTCTCTAGTCTCAACTGTGGCAGTTTTATTTCAGAATTCAGTCTCCTTTTTTTCTTTTTAAGTGCTTCATAGGACCAGTTTTTACTCCTCCTGCCACTTTTTCTTTTTCCTTAGATTATTTTAGCACTTCAGGTTTCCTTTACTTTTTTGTGGCTCCATGTCCCTTGTTGCCAAGTATAATAGGGTGATATTTTTTTCTGCCTTTTTCTATCATTGAGCCCTTTGATTTCTCTTCTTCCCTGACTAGTCCCAGAGAATTTCCAGTGGTTTTAAGTAGTGTACCAGATGTAGCAAGACCATATCAAGGACTAATCCTTATAACTGATACCTGCCATGTTTGGGGCCTATCGATAAAGCTCTCTCTTGTTATCTCTGTCAACAGATAACCAAATAGACCCTTGAGAGCTGAGAACAGCACAAAACTAGCTTTGGTGCCAAAAAGTTTGATCCATTGATGTCTGCATCAGTCCCCATAGCTCTGGGAGCTGCAATGGACACTGGAGATGCATCAGCATTAAGTAGGTCTCTGCCTGCCTCAACATCAAGTGTTGGCAGCGCCCATTTGAGCTGTGCATCCTCAGATCTGGTACCGAGGACTTTTAAGGATTTGACATCATGCTCGTCGGTGCTAAGAAACCCCAATCTAGTCCATCATGTGGAGGCCAAGAAGCACCAACATCAATCCTCCTTGAAGCACAGCACTAGGAGCACCAGGGCTTTGGAGCCTCCGCTGAACTTGAACTTCTATCAGATCCTTCCCAGCCACATGAGAAAGTCCCTTCCTGGGGATCTCTCCTTTGCCAGTTTTGTAAGGGAAATCGCAGAGATCATCCCATTTAAGTTGGAGGTTGAGGATGAGCCCAGGGCAGAAATATTGGACATCTTTGACTTTGAGACCCCTCCTAAGCAGTCTGTGACAGTGTCCGTTCACAGCATCCTTAAGGCTGCTCAGATAACCAGGAGACCCATCTTTCTGTGCAACCCATTCAAAAAAAAAAAAAAGACTGACTCTTTGTATAGAGTCCAGAAGGTTCCCAGATTTGAAAAGCTCCAGCTGTCTTACCACTTTGTGGATATTGAATCTACCCTCAAAAGAGCCAAGAGCACTGTCACACCCCTCACCTTGCCAGTAATGGCGCTCCCTCTGTCGGTGTAGGGCCAGGGTTCCCTTCAACAGCATCTCTTCCCCGTCTCCTTGCTCCATGGGGATTGGATCCCCGTGACTGGTGTCCTGGTTGTCCATCTCTCAGCCCTCAACCTATGGGCTTGGCTTGGGCCTCCCCCCTCTGGGACCAACGGGATCCCTTGCTCTCTTACCTCACGGAATTCCTCTACCGCTTCAGGTTGGTTTTCGATGTTCCTGGGCTTCCCTCTTCAGCGACCGGGGAGCTCCTCCAGATCCAACAGGGTACTGGGTCTGTGGGCGTCTACGCTGTATGTTTCCGAACCTTAGCCTCTGAGGTAAGATGGAATCAGGAGGCTCTCACGGCCATATTTTGGCCAGGGTTAACTGATAGAATCAAGGACGAATTGGCCGGCAGAGAACTTCTGACTGCTCTGGATGCCCTGATCACCCTATGCATTCATATTGATGTACGGTTCCGAGAAAGGACCCAGGAACGTTCTATGCAGTGCAGGTCACTGAGGCCACCCCCTCGGATTTAGCAACCTTTCTCTCCCAAAGGGGCTATTGGTTCCGTCCAGGGAACTTCCGAAGAACTAAAGCTTAGTGTGTGCTAACGGACATTAGCACGCAAACTGGGTGCCATGTGGCCCATATGTATGAAATAGGACACATAGCATTTAGCAGCACTAAGCTGTGTTAAAAGGGCCCCTACATCCCTCATCTTGTGCATGGCTCTGATCTGGTTTAAAAACAAAAAAACATTGTAGAATAGGGATGGATGTATAAATTTTTGGCCCACCCAAACTGTGCTCTTTGAAATTTTTGCATAGTGTAGATCTCCACATGTTAATAACAGCTTCCCGAAATCGTAATTTATGCATGTATGCAATACATGCTTGTAAATGCTGTTAATGCATTAAAATACTTCTAAAAGAAAAACCTTAATGTGTTTAATATGATAGCATGATGCAAGTATAAAACATTTTTCAACTTTGTCAAGCGAACCTAGAGAGATGTTTCACATCTTTTGTTAAACTGCTTTTTTTTTATGTTTGCAAAAAAAATACTTAAGGGCCTGTGACGGGGTTTATAGGACATACCCTTTACCCTTAAGAAAAGTCCCTCTTTAATTAGCCTGGTCCACCTTAAGAATGCAGTTCCTGCCCCTGGAGGAAGTAGGCCGGGAGGGGCGGAGACACTACTGGGAAATTCAAAAGACAGGGCCAGCAGGCAGAAGCTAGGAGAGCCCAGGGAGGAAAGACGTGAATCCCCACTGTGTGCTGCTGAAGCGCCCATTCAATAATTATGACCTAGCTGAGGTAAGCAATTGTTACTTTTTGAATTGACTTTGCAAATCTGTTTTGCGGTCTGGCAGGAGCCAGATCTGGAGTCCAGGGAGTTACCCGGAAAATTGTAGGCTGTGTTTGGGGCGTGGCAACCCCAACAACCGTGAACTGTATTTCGCCTGCTGCCAGAGGCCTGCCTAAGACTGCTGGACTGCAGAGGAATTCCCACCCTATGTCTCAGGCCATGTGACGGAACAGCTCTGAGAATCTCTTTAAATAAATTAGTTTCATCCGCTTGTCTGGCTGTATTATTTCACTGGTCACGCCTAATCCCCGCTTGGGGTGTTGCATGTTGTGGTAGTGGTAGGATCCTGAGCTTGTCCTGCCTAAGAAAACCGAATCTGTGACCTCTGGGGCTCTGGGCCTATTGATGACACAACACGGGGACAACAGTTTCTACAGAGCTCGCAGGCTCAGGCGGGGGTTAGCTGTCCAGGTCCCTAGCCTATCAGTGACCCCTCCAGTTTCTGTATTAAAGAAAATGGTACCGGAAGACCAATTTTGAGAGAACTGCCTGATTTGCCAGTTGGCTAGAGACATCGTGGACCGCGATGGACTGGAAATAATACAATTGAGAATGAAGTGGATAGAGCACCGTTCACGGAAGAAAGTGTGTATCAACAACTTGAAAAGCTAAAGGTGGACAAAGCCATGGGACCGGACGGGATCCACCCCAGGATATTGAGGGAGCTCAGAGAGGTTTTGGCGGGTCCTCTTAAAGATTTGTTTAATATATCCTTGCAGACGGGAAGAGAACGGCGGAGGTGGTCCTTCTTCACAAAAGTGGTGATAGGGAAGAAGCTGGAAACTACAGGCCGGTAAGCCTCACTTCGGTTATTGGAAAAGTAATGGTAGCCTTGCTGAAGGAAAGGATAGTGAATTTTCTGGAAGCCAATAAGTTGCAAGATCCGAGACAACATGGTTTTACCAAAGGGAAATCGTGCCAAACGAATCTCATTGAGTTCTTTGATTGGGTGACAGGAGAATTGAATCAGGGACGAGCTATGGATGTAATCTACTTAGATTTCAGCAAAGCTTTTGACACGGTTCCCCACAGGAGGCTCTTGAATAAACTGGACAGGCTGAAGATAGGACCTGAAGTGGTGAACTGGATTAGGAACTGGTTGACGGACAGACGCCAGAGGGTGGTGGTGAATGGAATTCGCTCGGAGGAAGGAAAGGTGAGTAGTGGAGTGCCTCAGGGATCGGTGCTGGGGCTGATTCTGTTCAATATATTTGTGAGTGACATTGCCGAAGTGTTAGAAGGTAAAGTTTGCCTATTTGCGGATGATACTAAGATCTGTAACAGAGTGGACACCCCGGAGGGAGTGGAAAACATGAAAAAGGATCTGAGGAAGCTAGAAGAATGGTCTAAGGTTTGGCAATTAAAATTCAATGTGAAGAAATGCAAAGTGATGCACTTAGGGAATAGAAATCCACGGGAGACGTATGTGTTAGGCGGGGAGAGTCTGATAGGTACGGACGGAGAGAGGGATCTTGGGGTGATAGTATCTGAGGATTTGAAGGCGACGAAACAGTGTGACAAGGCGGTGGCCGTAGCTAGAAGGTTGTTAGGCTGTATAGAGAGAGGTGTGACCAGCAGAAGAAGGGGGTGTTGATGCCCCTGTATAAGTCGTTGGTGAGGCCCCACCTGGAGTATTGTGTTCAGTTTTGGAGGTCGTATCTCGTTAAGGATGTAAAAAGAATTGAAGCGGTGCAAAGAAAAGCTACGAGAATGGTATGGGATCTGCGTTACAAGACGTATGAGGAGAGACTTGCAGAACTAAACATGTATACTCTGGAGGAAAGGAGAAACAGGGGTGATATGATACAGACGTTCAAATATTTGAAAGGTATTAATCCGCAAACGAACCTTTTCCGGAGATGGGAAGGTGGTAGAACGAGAGGACATGAAATGATATTGAGGGGGGGCAGACTCAAGAAAAATGTCAGGAAGTATTTTTTCACGGAGAGAGTAGTGGATGCTTGGAATGCCCTCCCGCAGGAGGTGGTGGAAATGAAAACGGTAACGGAATTCAAACATGCGTGGGATAAGCATAAAGGAATCCTGTGCCGAAGGAATGGATCCTCAGGAGCTTAGTCAAGATCGGGAGGCGGGGCTGGTGGTTGGGAGGCGGGGATAGTGCTGGGCAGACTTATACGGTCTGTGCCAGAGCCGGTGGTGGGCAGCGGGACTGGTGGTTGGGAGGCGGGGATAGTGCTGGACAGACTTGTACGGTCTGTGCCAGAGCTGGTGGTTGGGAGGCAGGGCTGGTGGTTGGGAGGTGAGGATAGTGCTGGGCAGACTTATACGTTCTTTGCAGAGCCGGTGGTTGGGAGAAGGGGCAGGTGGTTGGGAGGCAAGGATAGTGCTGGGCAGACTTATACGGTCTGTGCCCTGAAGAGCACAGGTACAAATCAAAGTAGGGTATACACAAAAAGCAGCAAATATGAGTTATCTTGTTGGGCAGACTGGATGGACCGTGCAGGTCTTTTTCTGCCGTCATCTACTATGTTACTATATCTGGGGCATTTATTGACCGGCAGCAGTCAGATGGCTTTTCAGGATGTTAATCCTGTGGGGAAGGCCACTTATGCAGAAGTAAAAGCAGCCATTCTGGAGAGAGTGGGCTGCACCCCAGCAGTTCCAAAACAGTTCATAACATAACATAGTAGATTATGGCAGATAAAGACCTGTATAGTCCATCCAGTCTGCCCATTAAGATAATCTCATTACGTATGGTATGAAGTGATACATCATATGTATACCTAATCTTGATTTATCTTTGCCATTTTTAGGCCATAGACCATAGAAGTCTGCCCAGCACGGGCTTTGTTCTAAAATTTCTGAAGTTGTCAAAGTCCCTGAATAGGTCACAGGTGAGGAGTAGCCTAATGGTTAATGCAATGGACTTTGATCCTGGGGAACTGGGTTCAATTCCCACTGCAGCTCCTTGTGACTCTGGGCAAGTCACTTAACCCTCCATCGCCCCAGGTACAAATAAGTACCTGTATATACTATGTAAACTGCTTTGAATATTGTTGCAAAAACCACAGAAAAGCAGTATATCAAGTCCCATTCCCCTAGGAGTTTTTTCTATCCACTCAAGGATGTTGCCTGGAGATGGCTGCAACTGGAAGGGAAAACAGGCCTGGAGATCGCAAGAACCATCC
Source organism: Microcaecilia unicolor (assembly GCF_901765095.1). Lineage (NCBI taxonomy): Eukaryota > Metazoa > Chordata > Amphibia > Gymnophiona > Siphonopidae > Microcaecilia > Microcaecilia unicolor. The sequence continues at coordinate 326,724,633 of NC_044035.1, forward strand.
TCCTGAAGCAGTTCCTATGTCAGACCTGTGAGTTTTTGTACCAAGTAGAGCGCTGCCGAGCCCGGTACTCGGACCAAGTTCTGCTTGGTGGCCGGATAACCCCGGGTTTCACCTGCACTGACCGCCATTCCCCAGAGGTTGAGCCCCTAGGTGCGGGCGGCCTGCAGGGCTTATGAGATGGAGCAGGAAGCGGGGTGATGAACGTGATGGCCAGACAGGCAGCAGGCAAGAGAGTGATCCAGGTACAGGCAGAGTCAGTAGGCAGGCAGCAGGTCAAGAGAGTAATCCAGGTACAGGCAGAGTCAGTAGGCAGGCAGCAGACACAAGAGTAATCCAGGTACAGGCTAAGTCAGCAACGAAGAACAAAGTAGAGGAGAAGCACACTACTGAGAAAGTAACACCTACCAAAGTAGAAGCCAAAGCAAGGAGTCTATGGAGAGCTCAGCTGATAAAGTGCTGGCATCTGGCATCAGCAGGGAGAAGGGGCACAGCCATAGGACAAGAGCAGGGGAAGGAGGAACCGGAAGACCAATAAGAGAGAAGCAAGGGAAGCTAGGCAGAGGAAGAGCAAACCCAGGTGGGTGGAAGCAAAGCAATCAAGAAGCCTGGAAGCCAGGCAGAGAGAGAGCAGAGCCAGGTTCATGGAAGCAAAGCAATCAAGGAGCCTGCAGCCAGAGAACAACACACACATGGCTCAGGGTTGTGCCAGTCAAGTGTGTGTGTCGACGGGACCCTACGCAGCCCGAGGACGCCACTTGTGTTGAGGTAGGGGACATGACATCCTAGAACGATTACCACTGCTTATGAAGAAGTGGGTGCAACAGCTCACCAAACTAACCCCAGAGAGTTAGAAGCAGCCAAAACCTTTTACCAGGCCCAGCCAGAGTCAGAATCTGGTAAAGAGAAGAAGCGACCTGGAAGGAAAAGAGAGAGAACTGGACTGGACAACACGAGAGATCAGAAATCACCCTCTAGCCCTGGGTGTTCGAGGAAGGGATCAGAGCGATGGAAACACTCATCCTCGCAACCATACCCCAGTCTCATGAACCATACTCCTCCACCTGTTTCAGGTATGGGGGGAAAGGTCACATAGCAAGAGGAAGATGTTATGGATGTGAATTTGATAGCCACTCATGGCTGTAATTTTGTGGAGCTGCCTCTCCAGGAAATAGAAACTGTGTTTTACAAGTGGAGCTAGAAGGACACACATGTCAAGCACTAGTAGACTCTAGCAATGTCAGGACTCTTGTCTAGAGAGAAGTACTCAACCGGTCACAACTAAACTATGAGTGCATTGTAACCCTGGCCTGTGTACATGGAGACCGGAGACAGTATCCGACAGCTTATTTGTCCTGTAAAACATCTGTGGGACAAGCTCATCTGGAGGTTGCAGTCATGTATTGGCTACCTTACCCAGTGATTTTGGGCCAGGATTTCCCCAATTTCTTAGCTATTTGGGCCTGGCAGATTGATGGCCCTAAGAAGGAGGAAGAGTCTTTTCCTGAAATCTTCCCACTGGAGGACCCTGATTTATACATTGAAAGCCCAAAGTTGCCTTAACCCCACTGCCATCAGCGGTTAGAGAAACTGCAGTACTCTCTGAATCTAGGAGCTGTTGTAGAGGAAGATCTAGAGCAGGGGGAAGATGATTGGTCAGATAACCCCAACCCTTTGTGCAGTCTACCTGAATGGAGTAGTGAGAGAGCTACGGGGAAATTCAAAAGAGCGCAGAGGACGAGTCTCTTAGGGCAGCCCGAGCTAGGGTTGTTGTAGTGGATGGGAATCCCGTGGGCAATCAGGACTCCACCAACTTAGCACCCCCTTATTTCGTGGTAAAAAATGACCTGCTTTATAGGGTGGCCAAGGGAACCCTGGAGGGGGAAGAGGTAGATCAGCTGTTGACACTCCAGCCCTACCATAGGCAAAATATGTAGGTAGCCTATAGCCACCTGCTTGGAGGTCACCTGGGGGATGAGAAGACCCAGATTTTAGCCTGGTTCTTCTGGTCTGGGGTATTTAAGCAAGTAGAGTTCTTTTTCCAGTCAAGGGTCCCACCTGCCCCTTGTGCCTATGACCCTTGTTGACACCCCATTTGAATAGATAGCCATGGACTTCGTGGGACCTCTGGAATGTAGCACCTGGGGCCATAAGTTTAACCTGGTCATTTTGGATTATACCACTCACTATCCAGAGGCCATCGCATTGCAGAACATGAAAATCACTTCAGTGGCTCCTGAGATGTGGGAAGTCTTCTCCCAGATGGGAATCCCTGCAGAAATATTGACCAACCAAGGTACTACCTTCATGTCCAGAGTTATGAAGCAAGTATTTGCCTTGCTCAAGGTGAAAACATTATGGACTTCAGTATACCATCCACAGACAGAAGGTCTATTGGAGCGCTTCAGTAAAACATTGAAACATGTTGAGGAAGTTTGTCACCGAAGATGGGAAGAACTGGGATTCCCAACTCCTGTATATAATGTTCGCCATCCAGGAGGTGCTCCAGCGTTTGACAGGTTTCTCTCTGTTTGAATTGCTATATTGGAGAAGGCCTAAAGGAATTCTGGATGTGGTCCAAGAAGCTTGGGAAGAAGAACCCAGTCCAGGGAGGAACTTGTCTGACTATGTACTCACCATGTAAGAAAGTCCAAAGAAAGCAGATGAAACTGCCAAGCTTTGCCTGGAAAAGGATCAAGTGATTCAAGCCCAAGCCTACAACCAGAAGGCAGTTCAACAGAGCTTCCATCCAGGCTATAGAGTCCTAGTCTCTCTGTCCTCTTCGGAAAGTAAGCTGCTAAACAAGTGGCAAGGCCCTTATAAAGTTGTGGAAAAGACAGAACCTGTCAGCTATAAAGTAGCACAACCTGACGAGGGACATGGCGAAGATTTTTCATATTAACTTATTAAAAAGGTGGGTCCCTATGATGGCAGGCCTAGTTCAGAAAAATGACTTTAGCCCAGAGGTGCTAATAGACTCTGGACCCTTGCAAGTTCCATTGGTGACCAGCTGTCGGACTCACAGAAGGCTGACCTGGAGCAGTTGGTACACCAACATGAAAAGGTGTTTTCTGAAGTGGCAGGCCAGACCCACCTTGCCACTCACAACATTATTACTGAACCAGGAGTGGTGGTTCAGCAGCGTCCCTATCGAATCCCAGAAGCCCGGCAGCAAGCGGTAGCAAAAGAAGTCACTGAGATGCTAAGATTAGAGTTATCAAAGAGAACTGGGCATCTCCCATTGTACTGGTGTCGAAACTGGATGGAAGTATCCAGTTTTGCATCGATTTCAGAAAGGTGAATGCTGTCTCCAAGCTGGAGGCCTATCTGATGCCAAGGGTAGATGAGCTCATTGAGTGGCTGGGAGGGGCCTGATTCATTTCAACCTTAGACCTGACCAAGGGATTTTGGCAGGTACCTCCAGACGCTAAGGAGAAGTTAGCCTTTTCAACACCCCAAGGGTTGTTCCAGTTCACTGTGCTCCCATTTGGCCTCCATGGAGCTCCAGTTACCTTTATTTATTTAGATTTTGCTCACACCTTTTTCAGTAGTAGCTCAAGGTGAGTTACATTCAGGTACACTGGATATTTCTCTGTCCCAGGAGGGCTCACAATCTAAGTTTGTACCTGAGGCAATGGAGGGTTAAGTGAGTTGCCCAAGATCACAAGGAGCAGTAGTGGGATTTAAACCGGCCACCTCTGGATTGCAAGACTGGTGCTCTAACCACTAGTCCACTCTTCCACTGGTTGATACAAACCAGTATATAAAGCAGTGCTCAAAACAGCAGGCTGATTTTCTCCAGGCAGCTCTCGCATACAAATGGCGACAAAAAAGCTGTGCAGATCACCCCAGTGCCTAACTTTAGCATCTCATGGACTGCCTACTTAGACCCCGTGGTGACTATGTGGCTGTCTACTTGGATGGCATTGTCATGTACAGTAAAGATTGGAGGACCCATCTTATCCAAGTAGAAGCACTACTGGATAGTCTACAGGCCACTGGATTAACAGTGAATCCCAAGAAGTGTTTCTTGGGAGGACAGGAAGTACAGTATCTGGGGTATTTGGTTGGGAGAAGACAAGTGAGATCTCAGATCTGAAAGTTAGAGGAAATCAACCATGTGCCAGTCCTCAGATGAAGCAAGTTTGAGCCTTCCTTGGAATTGTAGGGTATTACTACTGTTTTTTTCCTGGATTTGCTGAGAAAACAGAGCCACTAGCCTGCCTCCTGCAGAAGATGGCTCCTGAGAAGGTACACTATAGAATTGGATGTGGCCTTCCAAACTCTAAAGAAGGCTATTTGCTCAGAGCTGGTGCTGGTCAGCCCAGATTTTAACTGGCCCTTTATTGTTCAAACGGATGCATCAGATGCTGGGCTTGGGGCATTCTGGTCCAGGAAGTGGATGGAGAAGACTGCCCGGTGGCATACATTAGCCAAAAGCTGTTCCCAAGGGAGAAAAACTACACTGTGATCGAGATGGAGGGTCTTGCGGTCAAATGGGCCCTGGAGACATTCTATTATTATCTGTTGGGCCATGATTTCCTGCTGGTCACTGATCATCAACTCCTGCAGTGGATTGCCCGTTGTACAGATTCAAATGCATGTGTAATGTGATGGTTCCTCAGCCTTCAACCTTTCAAGTATTGGATACAACATCGGGTGGGCCAAGAACATGTGAATGTGGACTTTTTGTCCCGGGAGGTAGGCCCCAATTTGATAAGCACTCCACTAATATGGTTGAGCTGAGGAGGAGGGTATGTGATGGGTTTTATAGGACACTGCCCTTCACCCTTAAGAAAAGTCCCTCTTTAATTAGCCTGAGTCTCCTTAAGAGTGCAGATCCCACACCAGGAGGAAGTAGGTCAGGAGAGGTGGAGACACTATCGGGAAGTTCAAAAGACAGGACCAGGCAGAAGCTAGGAGAGCCCAGGGAGGAAAGACGAATTCCCACTGTGTGCTGCTGACATTCAATAATTGTGACTTGGCTGAGGTAAGACATTGTTACTTTTTGAATTGACTTTGCACATGCCAAATTTGCATGTGCAATTTTTAGCGACTTTTAGAGAATTCAGGGTTATATATATAGGTACTTTCACTGTCCCTAGTGGGCTCACAGTCTAAGGTGTCTTTTCTACCTGCAGCAATAGAACGTTAAGTGACTTGCCCATGGTCACAAGGAGCTGGAATCCAACCCAGTTCCCCAGGATCCAAACCAGTTCTCCAGGATCAAACCACTAACCATTAGGCTACTCCTCTTAAAAGACAGCTGAAGTGGGAATTGAACCTAGGTCTACTGGTTTGCAGTCCACTGCACTGACCACTAGGCTGCTCGTCATGCGTGCTGGTGCAGTTTTCAATGCGGTAATTGCTGAGGACATGAGCATGCTCCCAACAATTACTGCACAGCCTTTGCACTTAGTGCATTTTAATTTTCTGTTAAGGCACACTAACCACAAAATCATAGCACAATTTAGTAAAAGACCACCTTAGTTTTTCTAATTTTCCTACAATTGTTGTCTAAATATTATACATAGAATGTTTTTATATATTTAATTTAACATTCTTATATACCACTAACAAAAGCCAATGGTGTAAAAATAAACCCACCTATATAGTTTTTTAAAAATTTACAAAAACATGTGATCACAACACCTAACAAAAATAAACTTAATGCAGCCATACAAATAAAGATTTTTAAATGTTAATAGCCGGCATATGCCAAACTCTTCTGAATAAACAGTTATAGTGCCTCAATATACTTTTCTGTCATGTTCTCTGATTCCCTGACACTTCCTCTAATCCATGGGGAATAACCATGTTGACTTTTTTCAGAACTAATACATGGTCGCCATTCTTACTGCTTTCAGTGGCTTAGTTAGCCATTAAGGTTAAGACAGATATTTGTGTAGGCCTTCTTGAATGGATAATCTTAACCCGAGAACATCTAAAAATTGCAGTTACCCAGTTAAATTTAAGCCATATCCCCAATATGGTTCTGATTTGTTTCTCTTCTGTCTGCAAAATTCTGATTGGACATCGATATCTGGCTAAAAGTTATAGGCTGACCAGCTCTAAATTTAAAAATAAAGCTTTATATTGTTAACTTCAAAGTTTACTGTAAAGATATTTTTGAATATCAACTTTCACATGTTTAAAAGTTGAAAGATTTGATATTAAAAGAAATTGTGGTGGGGGAGGGATATTAACCAATATATAATGTATGCAAATATGTCATTAAATCTTAAACCTGTCAGTTTTCTATTCCTTCCTGTAAAATGTACGCTTGAAGTACTGCAGGAAACAGCAAAGGAGAGATTATTGTTTATAACGGATCATCTTCAAAATCTGCACCTTAGTCCACAAAATCATGTACGGCGTAGTCCAAGGATACATGACAGACCTTATAGACTTACCAATAAGAAACAAAGTCAGATCGTCAAGATCCTACCTAAACCTACACTACCCAAATTGCAAAGGACTGAAATACAAAACAACTTACGCAGCCGGCTTCTCCTACGTAAGCGCACAACTATGGAATGGGCTCCCAAAAGCTGTGAAAACAATCCACGACCACTTGAACTTCAGGAAATCACTAAAAACCTACCTCTTCGAAAAGGCTTACCCCAACGACCCCACGTAACCCTCTTCACCTACCAACACAGCGTGACTATGATCGAACAGGTCATAACGCAATCTTCATCCATTCCGACGCTCCACTTATACCTCATATGATCACTATACAACTTTGTATTTGTTGTCCACCGATTGGGCAAACGCCTTTGACGGTACTATGTAAGCCACATTGAGCCTGCAAATAGGTGGGAAAATGTGGGGTACAAATGCAACAAATAAATAAATATTACTTCTCACCAATTTCTTCTTTTAACTCTATAACCTTGGAATCTCTCATACTTTTGAAACTTACTTTCCTGATTTTTATTTCTCTCTTGTACATGCATGCCTTCATTTCATTTATCCATGTATGTTTTTCTTCCTTATTCCACTCTTTCACCTATCTATTAATGCACTTGGTTTTTTTTTTTGTCCTGCATTGAAAAAAGTAGCTAAACAAAGGTATATTAAATGTGCATTCATTTAGGATTGATATGTGTTTTTCTACAGATGCTTTTTTTCTGCAGTATGTTTTGTTTTTAATTTTTGTAAATGTTGGTTTAATTTGTTTTTCAGTGAAGAGATCCCTACATATCCTGCTCCTGTTAGAAGAAACATGAAGGAAAACGTGTTGATAGGTACACATGTGTATTTCTTAGAGACCACTAAAAATATTGCATCTTTATTGTGTACAGTACAAGTTGTGCATTTGTAATAAATCAGTCAAAAAAAGTCAAATTGGACTTGGTGTTTAGGCTTATGCTTTTCAAACCACATGGAGAGTAATTCTACAAAGGAGCACCTATTTTTAGGCCCCAAGAATGTGAATCTTAGGTTCCAGTTGGACTATCAGTGCTCTCGCTGTTGCTCCACTGATTTATTTTTTCTTTCATCCACACTGCCTTATAATAAGCCTCTGCTGTTCCTCAGTGCCCCACAGACAGGGACTCTTCTCTCTCAGCCTACATCTTCTCAACCCACTCATCCCATATCTCACCTAAATGTGATTTATTTTTATGTTTATTTATGTAGAGCTAGTATAAAAGCTCATGGTAAATTTATTAATGAATGTGTGTGCATTATAGTATTTTATACTGCATGCATGTAAATGTGTGTCTCACCCATATGAACACCAACCTGCAAAATACATACCATCAAATATTGGCACGTAGCTTCAAATGAGGAAATAGCTGGAAAATGGTAATTTGCATCCGCACGTGGCAACATATGCATGTAAATGTCTAGAATATTGGCATTTACACATGTTCTTGCCATCTAATTCTAGGCAGCTTCTTTACAGAATTACCCATAATTCTTTAAAGAAAGTGCCAATATTTAGGTGCCAAGAATTTACCAGAATACTGGTATATGCTCCAGGATTCTATATATCGCGCCTTAATTTCCGCACAGAAATTGAAGTGTATTCTATAACAATGTGCGTAACTTAATTGGTTAACTAGATAATCAGCACTGTCAATTGGATGTTAATAAGCAATTAACTACTACTACTACTACTTATCACTTCTATAGCGCTACAAGGCATACGCAGCGCTGTACACCATACACAAAAAGACAGTCCCTGCTCAAAGAGCTTACAATCTAAATTAGACAGTAAACAGAACAACTAAGAGGCAAAGGAATAAAGAGGTAGGGATAAAAGGACAGGGTTAGGAGTCAAAAGCAGTGGCAAAGAGGTGGGCTTTTAGTCTGGACTTGAAAACAGCCAAAGACGGGGCTAGATATACAGGCTTGGGAAGTCTATTCCAGGCGTGAGGTGCAGCGAGATAAAAGGAACAGAGTCTGGAATTAGCAGTAGAGGAGAAGGGGACAGATAAGAGAGATTTAACAACAGAATGGAGTACCCGAGGGGGGGCGTAGGGAGAGACAAGAGTGGAGAGGTACTGGGGAGCAGCAGAGTGAATGCACTTATAGGTCAATAAGAGAAGTTTGAATTGAATGCAGAAACGGATAGGGAGCCAGTGAAGTGACTTAAGGAGAGGGCTAATGTGAGCATAGCAACTTTGGCGGAAAATGAGTCGTGCAGCAGAGTTTTGGACTGATTGAAAAGGAGAGAGATGGCTAAGTGGGAGGCCGGTGAGAAGCAGGTTGCATAATCAAGGCAAGAGATAATAAAGAGTGTGGCTAAGGGTTCTAGTTGAGTGTTCAGAGATGAAGGGACGGATTTTGCTGATGTTATAGAGAAAGAAACCAAAGAGAATCCACGTCCGCGGAGAACTCAATAGATCCCAAGGGGCAGCAAATAGAAGTAAAAGGAGTGGGAAAAGTGAACTAGGCTTGTCCAAATAACTGGAACCAAACAAATAATTAATGATAAAATCAACACAGTTTATTAATATTTCCTTAGGAATGACTCGACACAAGGCTGTGTTTCGGCCTGATGGCCTGCATCAGGAGTCTTATGTCTTAAGGAAAGACTAATGGTCTAATCTTGCATTTAGGTTGAAAAACAGAAGGCTTGAAATGGCAACATAAAGTTGGTCTTAAAAAAGACCGTTGTATCAAAACGTGAGGCACTTGAGTAAGCACAGACGCAATAGTACAACATTAGTACACGCTAACTGTGTAGGCACCCATAGGAATATTGTGGGTGTCTACACAGCACGCGCTAATGGTTAGCACGAGTTAAAAACACTAACGCGCCTCTAGAGCTTCTTAGTAAACAGGGCCCTTAGTTTGTAGGTGGATGTGTGGGCAGAGATGCATATATTTTATCTGTTCTAGTATTCATTAAAGGAAAGTAGGTGCCTACTTTCCTTTATATTGGCTCCAGATAGGGTGCATCTTTATAGAATTGCCCATAGTGCTTTCAAAAACTGTGATCACAACAGTAGAAATAGACTACTTTAGTAATGATCCTGAGTAGCTTTCTTAAACAGCATTAGATACCAAAAAATGCATTAAACCCTCCAAGGCAAGAAGTAACACATCAATAACTAGTTCATTGAATGAATACTGTAAGGGGAATACACTGTATACATGGATAAAAATTGCAGTTCCATGAAGAACTAGTCACTGAGTAGAAGAGACCATGGACAATAAAATGTTAATTTCTTAACTTAGCTTTGTGTTTTATAGAGTTTAAGGAATTGGACAGCCATACTATTTTTAGTTGCCTCTAGATGTGTTTGTTTGGATAAGGGCTTACCTTAATTCTTTAATGTTTCAAGTGACTAGTCAGTTTACAGAGATAAGATGGAGGGACCCTTGGGGGTAATGCACTTAGATGCAGTCTGTTTTCTTTGGGAAGTCAAGAAAATATGTTTCCCTTTTAGAGATCAGGCTCTCCAGTGCACCCTTATGTTTAACAGGTATCCTTGAGGGACTTTTCTCTTACAACAGTTTGGATGGTAGTAATCTGGTTGACCAGGCTGCCCTTTTTTGTTTGTTTGTTTTGATTGTGTTTTGTATTTTAAAGCTGTGGGGCCTTATCTTGCAGACACCCCTACTTAGTCTTTGGGAAGTGAGTCACCCTTTGATTTGGTCCTGTTCATATCAAAGGTAGTGCCTCTTTTTAACTTGACACTGTTTCTTACTCCTAAAAAGAAAAAAATGTCAGGGGAACAAGAAATCTCTGTTTTTATTGAACATTCATCAACCTCCTCCAGGGTGAATCTTAGAGCAATATTCGTTGGGGGCCTTATATAATACGGCTGCTTGACCTGCTTTAGATTCATTTGTCATATTTTGCATGTTAGATCTCCATTTAGGAATTGATTGTGTGATTTTTTTTTTTTTTAAGCAGATCCCATTATGTTGTGTTCAGACATAATCGACAAGGAGATCCACAACATTCTTGAGACTTCTACCTCTGGTACAGTACCAGATTCAAGATGCTCAGGTAAACTGTTTTGCATCTGAAAGTTATTTGTTTTGAGAATATGATAGGACTTTCAAGAACTATATTTATTTTTCTTTTAGTTATATTTGTACCCTGCGCTTTCCCACTCATGGCAGGCTCAATGCAGCAGGCAATGGAGGGTTAAGTGACTTGCCCAGAGTCACAAGGAGCTGCCTGTGCCGGGAATCGAACTCAGTTCCTCAGTTCCCCAGGACCAAAGTCCACCACCCTAACCACTAGGCCACTCCTCCAATTTTACTTGTGCACTCATAAAATTGCATGCATATATGCCAAATGCAATAGGAATATTTATCTGCCTTACTATATATTACCCAAGTGACTCTAGATTGAAGATAAATATACATTTGGGGTAATTTTTGTAAAGCTTTTTCTATGAGTAAAGCCTATGTTATATATAGAAAGGAGCTTTTTTACAATTGTGTTGCCATTTACACGTGTAAAAAGTAGGTACATTACCTACTTTTTTACATGTTCTATGTGTAGGATCATGGGTAGTGCAGAGGCAGATTTGCATATAGCAGACAATTCTACAACATAGGTGCTAGCATTAACACACCCAATACACAGGTAAATGTTTAGAATAATGGTATTTATGCATATATGTGTGCACATACATGTGTTACTGCTAAAATTCTGACTAAGCGCTATTCTGTAAAATGCCCACTTAACTTAAATAGCATATATTTACAAAGGGGCTATAAACATGAGTGAGGCTCAAATTTACATGTGTAAACTCACAGAATTCTGTAAGTTATGTGGGTATCTGCAACAGCTAAGCACTAACACTTACACCACCTCTATGGCCAGCATGTGTTCGCACCTAAGCCAATATGTGCTTATATACCCAGTTATGCTAGTATTCTATAAAGAATAGTAGACTCCTCCTTTCCCTAATAGAATAGGCTCCTACCATGCACCCTCCAGGCACCTAATTGTTAGAGATTTAAACATTATAAGGGCTATTCTACATTGAAAACAAGGACAGCATTCAGGGTAAATTTACGGATTAACAGTATTATCAATACTCTCAGCTTCAGACTTTCCTGCAACATTAACATTTCCAAGGGAACCTGGAGACTTTTTTCATCTTCTCAGTCTCTCTGCTCCACTCCCCGCCTTCACATGACAGCCCTATTAAGGTGGGCTAACAGATTTCAGGATTTCAGGATGTTCAGGTTTTGGGTTCTGAGGCCTCAACCATCCAGTGTCATCTATTAGGTTTGGATATTTTTGTTTATCAACAGAACATGTCATCATAAGTACATAAGTAATGCCATACTGGGAAAAGACCAAGGGTCCATCGAGCCCAGCATCCTGTCCACGACAGCGGCCAATCCAGGCCAAGAGTACCTGGCAAGCTTCCCAAACATACAAACATTCTATACATGTTATTCCTGGAATTGTGGATGTTTCCCAAGTCCATTTAGTAGCGATTTATGGACTTGTCCTTTAGGAAACCGTTCAACCCCTTTTTAAACTCTGCTAAGCTAACCACCTTCACCACTTTCTCCGGCAACGAATTCCAGAGTTTAATTATACGTTGGGTGAAGAAAAATTTTCTCCGATTTGTTTTTAATTTACTACACTGTAGTTTCATCGCATGCCCCCTAGTCCTAGTATTTTTGGAAATCGTGAACAGACGCTTCACATCCACCTGTTCCACTCCACTCATTATTTTATATACCTCTATCATGTCTCCCCTCAGCCGTCTCTTCTCCAAGCTGAATAGCCCTAGCCTCCTTAATCTTTCTTCATAAGGAAGTCGTCCCATCCCCGCTATCATTTTAGTCGCCCTTCGCTGCACCTTTTCCAATTCTACTATATCTTTCTTGAGATGCGGCGACCAGAATTGAACACAATACTCAAGGTGCGGTCGCACCATGGAGCGATACAACGGCATTATAACATCCTCACACCTGTTTTCCATACCTTTCCTAATAATACCCAACATTCTATTCGCTTTCCTAGTCGCAGCAGCACACTGAGCAGAAGGTTTCAGCGTATTATCGACGACGACACCCAGATCCCTTTCTTGGTCTGTAACTCCTAACGTGGAACCTTGCATGACGTAGCTATAATTTGGGTTCTTTTTTCCCACTTGCATCACCTTGCACTTGCTCACATTAAACGTCATCTGCAATTTAGCCGCCCAGTCTCCCAGTCTCGTAAGGTCCTTCTGTAATTTTTCACAATCCTGTTGCGATTTAACAACTTTGAATAACTTTGTGTCATCAGCAAATTTAATTACCTTGCTAGTTACTCCCATCTCTAAATCATTTATAAATATATTAAAAAGCAGCGATCCTAGCACAGACCCCTGAGGAACCCCACTAACTACCCTTCTCCATTGTGAATACTGCCCATTTAACCCCACTCTCTATTTCCTATCCTTCAACCAGTTTTTAATCCACAATTGGACATTTCCTCCTATCCCATGACCCTCCAATTTCCTCTGTAGCCTTTCATGAGGTACCTTGTCAAACGCCTTTTGAAAATCCAGATACACAATATCAACCGGTTCCCCTTTGTCCACATGTTTGTTTACTCCTTCAAAGAATTGAAGTAAATTGGTCAGGCAAGATTTCCCCACACAAAAGCCATGCTGACTTGGTCTCAGTAATCCATGTCCTTGGATGTGCTCTGTAATTTTGTTTTTAATAATAGCCTCTACCATTTTCCCCGGCACTGACGTCAGACTCACCGGTCTATAATTTCCCGGATCTCCCCAGGAGCCTTTTTTAGAAATCGGCGTTACATTGGCCACCCTCCAATCTTCCGGTACCACGCTCGATTTTAAGGATAAGTTGCATATCACTAGCAGTAGCTCCGCAAGCTCATTTTTCAGTTCTATCAGTACTCTAGGATGAATACCATCCGGTCCAGGAGATTTGCTACTCTTCAGTTTGCTGAACTGCCCCATTACGTCCTCCAGGTTTACCGTGAAGTCAGTAAGTTTCTCCGACTCGTCCGCTTGAAATACCATTTCCGACACCGGTATCCCACCCAAATCTTCCTCGGTGAAGACCGAAGCAAAGAATTCATTCAGTCTCTCCGCTACGTCTTTGTCTTCCTTGATCGCCCCTTTTACCCCTCGGTCATCCAGCGGCCCAACCGATTCTTTTGCCGGCTTCCTGCTTTTAATATACTGAAAAAAATTTTTACTATGTTTTTTTGCCTCTAATGCTATCTTGTTTTCGTAATCCCTCTTGGCCTTCTTTATCTGCGCCTTGCATTTGCTTTGACACTCCTTATGCTGCTTCTTGTTATTTTCAGACGGTTCCTTCTTCCATTTTCTGAAGGCATTTCTTTTAGCCCTAATAGCTTCCTTCACCTCACTTTTCAACCAGGCCGACTGTCTTTTGGACTTCCGTCTTTCTTTTCTAATTTGCGGAATATGTATGTTCTGGGCCTCCAGGATGGTATTTTTGAACAGCGTCCACGCCTGTTGTACAGTTTTTACTCTCTCAGTTGCCCCCCCCTAAGTTTTTTTTTTACCGTTCTTCTCATTTTATCATAGTCTCCTTTTTTAAAGTTAAACGCTAACGTATTTGACTTTCTGTGTACAGTTACTTCAAGGTCGATATCAAAACTGATCATATTATGATCACTGTTATCAAGCGGCCCCAGTACCATAACGTTACTCACCAGATCATGCGCTCCACTAAGGACCAAGTCTAGAATTTTTCCTTCTCTCGTCAGCTCCTGCACCAGCTGCTCCATAAAGCTGTCCTTGATTTCATCAAGGAATTGTACCTCTGTAGCATGTCCGGATGTTACATTTACCCAGTCTATATTTGGATAATTGAAGTCACCCATTATTATCACATTGCCCATTTTGTTCGCATCTCTGATTTCTTTTATCATTTCTGCGTCTACCTGCTCATCCTGGCGAGGCGGACGTTAGTACACTCCTATCACCGTTTTTTTCCCTTTTATACATGGAATTTCAACCCACAATGATTCAAAGGTGTGATTTGTGTCCTGCTGAATTTGTACTCTATCTGAGTCAAGGCTCTCGTTAATATACAATGCTACCACTCCACCAGTCCGGTCCACCCTATCACTACGATATACTTTGTACCCCGGTATGACGGTGTCCCACTGGTTATCCTCCTTCCACCAGGTCTCAGTAATGCCTATTATATCCAGTTTTTCATTTAGTGCAATATATTCCAACTCTCCCATCTTATTTCTTAGACTCCTAGCATTTGCATATAGACATTTCAGAGTATGTTTGTTGTTCCTATTTGCATGATGCTTAGTACCTGACACTATTGATTTGCCATCTTTTGTCTGATCTTTAGTTGTATTTAAGGGCACCTGGCCTACAATGGTCTGTTGTGCAACCTCACTATCCAGAAATCCTATCTTCCCTGTTTGTGAGGTATCTTTGCAAGATACCTTTTCCCGAACCATGCGCTTTTGAGCGACTGTTGGCCTTCCCCACATTTCTAGTTTAAAAGCTGCTCTATCTCCTTTTTAAATGCTGACGCCAGCAGCCTGGTCCCACCCTGGTTAAGGTGGAGCCCATCCTTTCAGAATAGGCTCCCCCTTCTCCAGAATGTTGCCCAGTTCCTAACAAATCTAAAACCCTCCTCCCTGCACCATCGTCTCATCCACGCATTGAGACTCCAGAGCTCTGCCTGTCTCTTGGGCCCTGCGCGTGGAACAGGTAGCATTTCAGAAAATGCTACCTTAGAGGATCTGGATTTGATTTTTCTACCTAAGAGCCTAAATTTGGCTTCCAGAACCTCTCTCCCACATTTTCCTATGTCATTGGTACCCACATGTACCAAGACAGCGGACTCCTCCCCAGCACTATCTAGAATCCTATCTAGGTGACGCGTGAGGTCCGCCACCTTCGCACCAGGCAGGCAAGTCACCAGGCGATCCTCACGTCCACCAGCCACCCAGCTATCTATATGCCTAATGATCGAATCACCAACTACAACAGCTGTCCTAACCTTTCCCTCCCAGGCAGCACAATTTGTTCTTACATATCAAGCTGCAGAGAACATTTTTGACCCATTCCTCTTTCACTCCTTTCCAACTCCCTTTTCCTTCCCCTAAACCCCCACAGCTCCAGCTGTACTACCTCAAATCATCAGAAGGATGCACACATTAATTGTGTGCACATTTAATCCGATGCGTGCCTCACCAAATTATTTCTAACCCAAATCACACCAGCCACATCCAAGATCTTTCAACCACACACACAAACAATTCAGAACCTTCATTTAATATCCCTTTTCAACTTCCCTCCCCCCCCCCCCCCCCCTCCCCGGTCCAGCCTCTAAACATAAGGAATATAAATTGCATTACTCCATTCTCTTGGGGAGAGCCTTATCAAGCTTAGTGCTCCATTGCAATCAAGAAAGGTTCCCCCTGGGCCCTATCTAATTGATTGCCCCACCACACTCTCTAGATAAGCCTAATCCTCCTCCAAAATTCATGGATGTAGACTGGAATCCAGAGCAATTTAGGGATATGGTATGTCTTCTTAAAGAGCCCTTAGGACAAAGGCGAGTTCACTACAAGCTGATACTTTGCTACCCAACCAAAAATAGCGAACAACAAGATACTAATTGAAACATATCTTTGGAAAAAGAGAGGAAAGGGCCTCAGAAGTCTGTGGTATGTAATACTTCATACAGCACGCTACAGACAATATTTCTATCATTGGCCAAAAAAACTCTCATCCATCCCTTCACACTGAAATTACTTCTTATCACTTAAAAATTTTCTTCTATATATCAATATCTTAAAAATAGCACACTTAGATCATCTTTGAAATTCCCAATGGGAACCCGTTTAACTCAACAGCTTCTTCAGGGATAATATGTGCTCAATTATTTTCCACCACATTATCTACAAAGCAAAATATAATCCATTACAATCTTTATCCAAACTCTTCAGCTTAGAGTCTTACTATATCAATTCTTATCACTTATTTACCACCATTTTTTCCATGTTTATCGGCATCTTAGCCCCATTCAAATTAGCGGTCATTTTTAACCAGAATGCCAATACAACTACCAATCAAATTCACTCATTTATTTAAAGAGCACCAACCTTATTCACTACTCATGGAGAACAGACAAATCAATATACGGAGAGCTGTAAATCGACTACAAAAATGCTGCCCACTCAACTGCTACAATTAATTCAGTAGGCTCCAAAGAATTCAGCCTAAAAATCCAATGTTGTTCTTGCCGTAGTAATTTTCTCGCTCTGCCACCCCACTTTGTGAGTAAAGCTCTATCAATTACCCATCAGCAAAACACATCAAAAGAATGTTTATACTCAAACAATGTGCTACTATTGGCACACCCAATCACTGGTAGGATATATTGAACCGATGTTCATTTATTCTAATGTTCAAATTTCTCACATTCTTGCCCACGTAAAACCTTTTCCAGGGACATTTCAATACATAAACCACTTAATCAGAGTGACAATTTGTGTCAAAAAACTCAACTTAAATGTTTGGCTTGTAGTTGGATTCATAAATTCTTGACATTCCACCATCAACGCACAGGTCTTACATCCACCACATTTCTTATGCCCCAACTGTTCCTCTTCTGATATTTGCTCTCTTTCTTCACAGGCAATACTCCTGTACTTAATAGCTCTTCAAGATTCTGACCTCTATAAAAGGCTATACACAATCTGTGATCTTTAAACAAAGAATGTGTCTGGACTATGTCCCAGTTCTTTCTTATAACATCAGCCACTTCTTCCCCACCATTAGAAAATGTCATCACAAAAATTTCCACAGAATCTCCTTCTTTCTCTTGCTTAGAATCAATCAATAATAAATCCCTATTGTTGAACTTTGCTGTAGTATAAGCCTTCTTGACCACTCTTTCTGGATATCTATGTTTCATTAAGGACTTTGAAAACCTTTTAGCTTGAATTTTATAATCGGCCATTTGTGTACATATTTGTCAGAATCTCAAAAACTGTGAGAATGATAAACCATTCTTCAAAACTTTAGGATTGCAACTGTTGTATTGTAAAAGAGTATTTCTATCAGTTACTTTCTTAAATGCTTTTGTGCTTACAAAACCATCAGTCACATCAATTTCCACATCTAAAAAATGTATAGATGTTTCAGAAAGCTCATATGTAAACTGAATTGCACTATTACAGCCATTTAACCAACCTACAAACTCAGCCAAGGAAGATGAATCACCCTTTCAAAACAAAAAAAAACATTATCAATGAAATGTTTCCATAAGATTATCTTTTCTTTTAAAGGGGAAATTGACAACCGTTCCCTTTCAAAGTCTATCATGAAAAGATTCATTACTATGGGGGCACATGTTGCCCCCATTGCAACACCTGAAATCTGTAAATAGAGATCATCTTGTAAAAGAAAATAATTTGCTTTCAATGTCAAGGTCACTAATTTAACAAAAAAAATCAGAAGGTATTTCTACTAGGTGTGGTATTGGTTCCAATGTATCTCCAATTATTCGTAAAGCTTCATTCTGGGGAATCGAGGTGTATAGTAACTAAACATCCATTGTTTCCAATATGCACCCTTGAATGGTATCCTTATTCACCCCAGCCAAAATTTTCAAAAAATGCTTAGTGTGTCTTTTTATAGGATTCTGAAGAAAAGACTTGAGATTTGAGAAAATAATCCAAGAAAATAGGCAAGGGTTCTAAATAAAGACCCTTTCAAAGACAAAATGGGTCTATCAGGTGGCTGCTGTAACCGTACGTTAGGGAGAAGATATAAAACCGGTATGAAAGGATGCTTCACATTCAGAAATGTAAATTCTTTCTTAGAAATCCATTCATTAAGCCTTCATTAGTGACATCCCTTATTTCCTTTTGCAAACGTTCTGTGGGATCTTCTACTAATCTTCTATATGTATGTAAAGCCATCAACTGAGACTCAACTTCTTTCACATAATCCTGACAATCCAACACTATTGCAGCCCCTTCCTTGTCTACTCTCTTGATCACCAATTTTTTTTCCTCTTGCAATCGTCTCAATTATTTATTTCTCTTCTTTTGTCAAATTTTTAACAAATTTACCACCTTGGCAAATTTTTCTAACCTCCTTTGCCACCACTTCTTTGAAAAATTTTACTATGGGATCTATTGGGATAGAAGGGGACCAACCTTGCTAAATATTTCAATGAGAAAATTATAAAGCTACGCATCACCCTATTACTCAATTCCACCAACCACGAAAAATTCATTGACTGTCTGGACCCAATCCCCGATGAATATCCAGCACACCGAATCCGGACAAACTTTGCTCTACTTACCGATGAAACTGTCACCCAAGCGATTAACAGGTTCGCCAAATCCCACTGCAAACTGGACATATACCCCAACAACCTAATAAAATCCGCCCCTCAATGCTTCATAGCAGACCTCATGTCACATCTAAACCACATGTTACAACATGGACTGTTCCCTAAAGATAAAGGAAACATACTACTCACCCCAATATACAATTCGACATGTCCAGCGCGTTCGACATGGTAAACCATAAAATACTATTAAACATCCTAGAATACTTCGGGATTGGAGGAAGCGTACTTAGTTGGCTCAAAGGCTTCCTAACCACAAGAACATACCAAGTGATATCAAATTCGAATACATCATCACCATGGAAACCAGAATGTGGAGTACCCCAAGGATCACCGCTTTCACCAACCCTTTTCAACCTAATGACACCTCTAGCCATATCGCTATCCAACCAAGGATTTAATCCTTACATCTACGCAGACGATGTCACGATCTACATCCCATTCAAACATGATCTAACAGAAATCACAAATGAAATCAAACAAAGCCTCCAAATTATGAATTCATGGGCTGATGCATTTCACTTAAAACTTAACGCAGAAAAAACATAATGTCTCATCCTCTCATCACAATATAACACGAACAAACCCACCACTATAAACACCCCAGACTACACCCTTTCTGTTTCAGATAGCCTGAAAATACTCGGAGTTACAATTGACCGAAATCTCACACTAGAAAACCATGCAAAAAATACAACAAAGAAAATGTTCCATTCAATGTGGAAACTCAAAAGAGTAAAACCTTTCTTCCCAAGGGAAATATTCCGTTGCCTGGTACAATCAATGGTTCTAAGCCACCTAGATTACTGTAATGCAATCAATGCCGGATGCAAAGAACAAATCATTATGAAACTCCAAACCGCCCAAAACATAGCCAGACTCATATTTGGAAGAACGAAATACAAAAGCGCCAAACCCCTAAGAGAAAAACTACATTGGCTCCCACTTAAAGAATGTATTGTGTTCAAAACCTGCACCCTGGTTCATAAAATCATTCATGGCAAGGCCCCGGTCTATATGTCAGACCTCAAAGACCTACCAACCAGGAACACATTCCTGAATCTCCACTACCCCAGCTGCAAAGGACTAAACTATAAATCAACATATGCATCCAGCTTCTCCTACGTAAGCACGCAACTGTGGAATGCACTACCAAATGCCATAAAAACAATGCATGACCTAACAAACTTCTGAAAATCACTAAAAACCAACCTGTTTAACAAGGCATACCATAATGATCCATCCTAAATACCAGACAACGAAACTTATACCAGAACTGGACATAACCGAACCCTCTATATTTGACTACTTCATTTACTTCGTCATTAATGAACTTTAACGCAATTCCATTGTAGTTCTCATTCCGGAATGAATTCTCTGTACTTTACTGCTTAATTTACTCTGTCACTTATGAACTTTAATGCAATACCACTTTGTATTTCTCATCCCGGAAATGGCAATCGCCATTACAGAATAATGTAAGCCACATTGAGCCTGCAAATAGGTGGGAAAATGTGGGATACAAATTCAACAAATAAATAAATAGTCCCTCTCTTTCTTATCGAAAAATATTGTAATCTCCTAATGAACTTCTCAAAATCTACGTTAAATTGAAACTAATCAATTTAAATGCTGGTACAAAAGATAATCCTTTCAATAGCAAAGATTCATCACTAACTGCTAACTCATAACTAGACAGATTCACGACCACTATTCTGTATCTATTGTGAATGCATCTGCGGGCAAGGTCTGGTCATTTTGCCCATCCAAACTCTCCAAAAACCTCACTGTCTTCCTCTTCTTTGGACTTCTGTCTTCCAAAAATAATATTCATTAACATATTCATTACCACTAGAGAAACTCAAATCTGAAGAAAAGTCAGAGAAACTTCCTTGTCGAACCAAAGCATCAGTCTTTTTCTCCACATCTTTTGTCATCCAAGGATAAACTTGATTAATGAAATAATCTTTCTCATCTCTTTCAAATTTTTTCAACTTGACCTTTTTAATTTCCTCTCAAAAACACCCGTTTCTCTTAAGCAGACGCACTCTCTGTCAAATTCTTGTTGCGTCAAATTTCTCACAGTCTTGCCCATGTAAAACTTTTTACATAGATATTCCAAAGCGCAATTTAAGTGTCACACCAGAAGCAATAAAAGTACAATAAATTTCAAAAATCTAAAAGAGGTTAATATTAGTTGAATAGATGAGACTCATCAATGACTGGTTCTAGGGGTTTCTACAGTTTTCAGTGACTCCACTCAAGACCTCCTTTTCCTACATGGAACATTTCAGTTGGCTGTTGCGTACTATTCCGGGGAAAACACCAAAATCTTTGCGGGGCAATATTATTCTTAGGAAAGCATGTGCTACTTGGCATTGGTTATACAAGCAGCATAATTTCTCAGCAGCAGTGACTCTATTTCTTCCCATCCAACAAAATCCAGACACTTATCCTGGCACAGACTCTCGAGTCTTTGCCCATTGAGTAACGTTAGGCATTCATTACTTGTGCCAACAGTTAATAGATGATGACAAACTGAAACCTCTGTCAGAGTTGATCTGCCTGCCACAGATCAATTTGCTGACGCTTACTTGAGTCAGTATGTGTGCTGTTTAGATTGGGTAAATCTCTGCAAAGATGTACAAGGTACTCTTAACACTGCACTTACTTTGGGTTCTCAGAATAAGGTGCCACTGGCTTTTCATCATAGATATCTACAGGACACGACAGAGTACTTGGCCTATGCCCACTTGGCCTGGGTGTAGTCTGCGGAGCTCACAGTGGGCCTTACCACTATGCAGATAAAGGATAGCATGCTTGGAGTACAATGCCAGTTTGGAAATGCATTGCTGTAGGAGTTGCAATTTAAGTTTGTGTTACTCTTGTATATTTCACCCTATAAGGCTTATAAAGCTACTCTCTGGTCTTATGCCACTTGTTCCTTGTAAACTTTGTTCATACATGACAAAAAGAAGCAAAAAGGTTCTTGAGAAGCAGCGCAAACATCTTTTGGTGCTAAGAAGTCCAGTTCAATTACTTTGGCATCAGTCCTGATGGTTTCCAGAGCTGCATTGGACATTGAGAACACAGCAACATTGAGGAGGTATCTCCCTGCCTTGACACTGAGTGTCGGCAGTAGCAACTGGGGTTGAGTATCTTCTGACCCTGACCCGAGAACAAGGAAGCATTCAACTTCATCTTCATCGATGCCAAGAGACCCCAATGCCCTGCATCAGGAGAAAGCCAAGAAGCATTGGAATCAGTTTGCCTCAAAGCATGGCATCAAGAGCACTGTGATACCAAAATCATCAATATCTGAGAAGCACCAGTGCCATGAGAGTTGTTCATCCTCCAAAGAACTGGAGCGGGTGCGACAGCCTCCGCAGAGTCAAGACCAGGCCGTCGTTTCAACTCTGATGACTTAGAGACCTGACTGTACTGGTTGAGCCCCCATCTTTGCTGATGGATCAAGGCAATATCCAGGAAGAGATGGGATGCCTTCTGGTTCAACACAATTCACAGGTATCGAGTGCCAGACCTGCCGGAGCTCCAGGCCATCTTAAAAGCCCACACTATGTCTGTTGCACATGTATAGTTTATTAGGACTTACTAGACTGCCCTAGCTGCCAAGGCAGAGCAGAGCGGTGTATAGGCTAATGCATAAAAACATAAAGTAGGAAAATGAAAAGGAACTCCATTAATGATAGGAAAGAGTGACATTCATTCCAGAAGAAAAAAGGAACACAACAATAAAGAAAAGGCAGGGGAGGAGGCAAAGAATTAAAAACAGTAAGCTCTGTGAGCGCAGGCTGGCAATTCTTGTCATACTGTCTCTCCAAAGGCCTGTCTAAAAAGCCAGGTGTTTAGGTTAGATTTGAAACCTTTGAAAGAGAGTTCACTGAGGAGGGAGAGGTGAAGATTATTCCACACATAGGGGGAGAAGAAAACGAAAGCACAGTGTCTGGTAGAATCAAGACAAGCAAATCTGGGGCCTGGAAAAACTAGTGAGCTGAGAAGGTGTGTAGGGAGTGGTGAGCCTAGAAATGAACATTCCTGAGAGAGATTTGCATGCAGTGTAGGTAGTGCATGCAAATATCTCTCATGAATATTCATTGTGGAGATCCTGAAAACCTGACTAGCTGCAGTGCCTCCAGGACCAGGTTTGGGAACCACCAGTATAGAGTCCAGATGGCTCCTGTTCAAGAAGCTTTATCTTCCTCACCATTCTATGGTGGTTGAATCTGCCCTTTAAAGAGCCAAGAGCTCTGAGACTTATTCCTCAGTGCCCCCAGGGTCCGGGAAGGAGGCTTAGACATTGGAATCTTTTGAAAAGGAAGTGTTCCAGAATGCTATGTTCACCTTCTGCATACAATATTAACCAGCTCTTCATGAGCATGCACTTGCAGACGTTAGTGAGCAGTGTGGTGGAGTTCATAGACATTCCAGATGACCTACTGGTAAAAGGGAGATTCCTTTTTTCTCCAAGAAAGGTGGCCCCTTGTAACCTCAGACCAGTGGGTTCTCACAATAGTCCAGACAAGTTATACCCTGCTATTGGAAGCCACTCAACCAGATTTCTCTGCAAGAGCATCAGCACCAGGAATTGCTTGCACAGGAAATCTCCCCCATTTTGCAGGCCAAAGCAGTCAAACCCATTCTACCAGGGGGGAAAGGGAAGGGATTTTATTCCAAGTACTGCGTGGTCACAAAGAAAACAGAGGGATATCATCCCATCCTAGACCTAGGGGCCTTGAACAAATTCTTGACAAAGCAAAAGTTCAAGATGTGCCTCCCATGATTCAGGAACAAAATTGGCTATGTTCTCTGCACTTAAAGGACACCTACATCCACATACAGGTGCTTACAAATCACAGGAAGTATCTGAGATTTCAAGTACGAAACATCACTAACCAGTAGTGTGTAATCCCTCCTTCTGTACAGCTAGGTAAATGCCTAGTGTAAGCTCGGTATGCAGGGATCAGGGGCACACTCTCATTTCTTTGTTGAGAGACCAGAGCCAGAACTTGGATTTTTCCTAGGACGCTGAGTAAAGTATGCACAAGACTTTATATTTAAAAATCCACATCACAACAACCTTGACAGCAGAGTACCACAGCTTCCATGGAGACCACTCTCTGCTCCACCTCCAACAATCATTTCTGATATGCCTCCAGTGTCATCACCATTTCCTCCAGTTTACTATAGACTGGGAAATCCCTCCTCCAAAGATTTTAATACAGCTGCCCTAAAGTTGGCTATAGGCACGTCTAGGGTGCCATTCACCTGTCCTGCATCCTCAGAGCCATCCACCATTTTTGTATCTACTGTTTGGTCTTCCCCTCTGCCCTTTTCAGACCAATTACATATGAACATAAGAATTGCCATACTGGATCAGACCAATGGTCCATCTAGCCCTGGCAGAAACCCAAATAGCATGGGTTCTCCCATATCTATCTTCAATGGCAAAACCTGCCAAGGACTGGAGAGCAAATATTTGCAAGATCATCTCTCTGCTCAAACAACCAGGCAAGAAAATTAAAAGATAGATTTTAAGCGGCGATTAAAGTAGGCCCCAGAGTACTTGAATAGCATATCTCTCCAAGCTCACCACATTGCATGCCCTCATACACATATGTGTCCCTTCCTGGGAAAACATAACTAATGTTAATTGACTTTAGTCAAGTTTTCCCAGAGATGGTCACATATTTTATAAAATAGCCTGGAATCTCTTAACATACACACATATTTCACCTCCTTGGCACATATGTAGATTCAAGTGTCAGCACTTGTATGTAACTGGGGGTTGATCTGGGAGCCTATTTTATAAAGGTATGTAGGTGCCTATATTGTCTTTTTAAAAGAGGTTCCTTTTTGGACATCTCACATAGGTGTCTTCTTAAAAAGTTATCCCCTTTAAGGTTAGCCATAAATAAGTAAAAGAGTACCAGTAAATAATATTTATCTTAAAATTTGAGCTGGGGGTGGTCAGTGTTGCACTGGCATTGAATATGCGGCATATGCAGCCAAATAAAACCTAGCCAGTTAAGTGCGATATTCAGCCTAAAGATAGGACTCTGTTTATGCAGTCCTATTTATGTGGTTATTTTAGCTGGTTAAGTGTTGAATATTGGTACTTATCCAGTTAAATGCTGATTCTGCCCCCACAAAGTAACCGAGCATTTTCAGGGGCCCTATCCAGTTAAGGGCCACTGAATTTGCCTAATTAGGCCTGGTCAAGCAATTTAAATGTCCAGGAGCCATTTCTGGCTGTTTAAATCATTTTGAATATCAACCCCCTAATTTCTGTTTTGTTAGTCCAGTTCTATCAGAGGAAAAACTTATTAGATTGTACTAATGTCTATGTGAGTAGTGCTTTCTGTTTGTGTGCATCTCCCTTATTACTTAGAAATGACTAGGATGTGAGTCTCAAACTCAGGAGAGTTGTAGAGACTTGGAAGGAGATCCAACTTTCACAGTTTCTGAGACTTCATATTGACTAGATGTGGTAAAATCTACGCACAACACATTTGAACTCTACACCTCACCATGCAAGGTGTATGAGGCAGAAAGTATGAGATTGAGTAGTACACAGTATACATTCAGATCTCAAGGAAATTATGAGACATAATTACTGTAGATCCCAGAAGAATATTGGAGATATTTACATTTTGCCCATTTCTTGTCAAACACTGATTTGTCTTGTTTTCATTTTTGCTTTTTACATTTCCACTGCTGCTGTCTTTTAAGGGCAAATTTCAAACCCATTTCTGTAGCTAAAATTACCCTCCCTCAATGAGAGTAAAATTATGCATGTGAGGAGGCATACCCAGGGGCACAATAGGTTAGGGAAACAATGATGCATGTAGTTTTGTATTTTGTACAGCGCTGCGTAACCCTAGTAGCGCTCTAGAAATGTTAAGTAGTAGTAGTTTTGTATTTTCAAAACATACATTGTTTTCCTTGGAAAAAAGAACTACAGGAAAGAGCAGATACAAATATTGATGGGTACTTTTTTTTCCGAAGAACATTTTCAAAGGAATTGTATGCTTCTCCTTGTATCTAAAGTCCATATAATGTTTTCCCTGGTTCACTACACATCAGCAATATTATTAAAGCTAAATG